>NC_064817.1:35741934-35976562 GCF_023721935.1 Panthera uncia | reverse complement strand
TACACAATGGAATACTACGTGGCAATGAGAAAGAATGAAATATGGCCCTTTGTAGCAACATGGATGGAACTGGAGAGTGTGATGCTAAGTGAAATAAGCCATACAGAGAAAGACAGATACCATATGGTTTCACTCTTATGTGGATCCTGAGAAACGTAACAGAAACCCATGGGGGAGGGGAAGGAAAAAAAAAAAAAAAAGAGGGTAGAGTGGGAGAGAGCCAAAGCATAAGAGACTGTTAAAAACTGAGAACAAACTGAGGGTTGATGGGGGGTGGGAGGGAGGGCAGGGTGGGTGATGGGTATTGAGGAGGGCACCTTTTGGGATGAGCACTGGGTGTTGTATGGAAACCAATTTGACAGTAAATTTCATATATTAAAAAAATTAAAAAAAAAATAAAATAAAAATGTGGAGTCTGTCTTCCAGGTAAAAAAAAAAAAAAAAAAAAAAAGAATATTTTAATGAAATGGAGTAGTATAATGGAATGGGCAGGCTGTTCCTCACTGTGCCACACAAAGTACGGATAGGATACGCTCAGAGATTTGAATTCCCAGCTCAATGTTTACATAAAGGACCCGAAAGCTTCTACATCTGGCCTGATATAAATCCTTATTTTTTGTAGGCACAGGGCTGAGATTTCTGAAAACCAAACCCAGAGTCTCTCCCTACCAGTGGCTCAGTTACACAAACTGAATTCCCTGCCTTAGGGCATCTCTATTAATAAAGTTAGGGCATTGATTGGGAAAGAATGAAATCCTGAAAAACTGGAATGGGCACCTATGGACAGATCCTGATGTAGCTGGGACCTTTAACCTTGAAGTTCTGCTGACCTTTCTTTGCCAGGAGAAGCAGTCCTTGCCTGAGATGGATAACCCTCCTTGGCCTGAAGAAATTACAATGGCCTGCCCTGAGGTAGTTACTTCCTAAGGCATTATTACTCCTCTTTAGGACCTACCTGCACCACTCCTCTTTGCTTGTAGACTTATCCCTGGACTCAAGTTCTAATGTGTGACCCATGAGCACCTGCCTTACACACCAAAAGAATTACATGATTTGTCAGTTTACATAGCCAAAAACCCGGGGAATTTGTGTTTGAATCAATCTTTGTTTATTAACCTTTTTAAAGTGTATTTGTTTTTGAGAGAGAAAGGGACAGTGTGCGTGAGCAAGTCAGGGAGGGGCAGAGAGAGAGTGAGAGAGAGATTCCCAAGCAGGCTCCGCGGTGTCAGCGCAGAACCCATTGCAGGGCTCAAACTCATGAATCGTGACATCATGACCTGAGCTGAAACCAAGAGTCGGATGCTTAACCGACTGAGCCACCCAGGTGCCCTTGTGTTTGGATCAATCCTAAAGATATGGGGTCAAGGTGAAAGTAAAATAAAGTTGGATCAGGCTGACTTTATTGACATAGTCCTGTATTAGTTAGTTTGGGCTGCCATAACAAAATGCTACAGACCGGATGGCTTAAACAACAGATACGTATTTTCTCACAGTTCTGGAGGCTCGAAGTCCAAGATCAAGGTGTCGGCAGATTTGATTTGGTTTGCAGATGGCCACCTTCTTGCTGTGTTCTCATCTTATCTATGCACATGCAAAGAGAGAGGGGGAACTCTCTAGTGTCTCTTCCTCTTCTTATAAGGACACTAGTCCTATCAGATTGGGGTTCCACCCTCATGATCTCATTTAACTTTAATTATCTCCTTAGAGGTCTCATCTAAAATACAATTACAAATGAGGTTATGGCTTCAACATACGAATTTGGGGTGGGAGACACATGATTCAGTCCATAACAGGGCCACTAAGCAAAGATTCTATATTCATGTTTTAGCTTGAGGGGCTTGAAATGGTTCTAACAGTTTGTTTGATCAGTCGGCTGAAACATGAACCCAAAGGTGACCTAAAGTAAATGAAATTGAAATGCCAGAATTGGCTTGGTAAACTGTAGAGGAAAGTATCTAAAAGCTTAGGGATATTGGAATGTCAAATTGGCTTTATCACATAACATCTGCTTACTTGCCTGGAGAGGGTTCTAAGAACACCTTTTACCCTGGCTGTGAGAAATAAACCTGTAAGGGGAGTCCTGGCATCCTTGACGAGCTTTGTGCTGGCTATTTAGTAGAGTTCAGAAATTATAGTGGCACTGCTCCATAGACCTGGAACGTCTACATGCCGAGAATGACAGAATGGGCCAAGTGGCAGCATTTAATTGCTATTGTAGGTTGAACTGTGTCCCCCCAAATATATATATGTTAAAGTCTTAACCCCCTTGCCTGTAAATGTGACTTTGGAAATAGGGCCTTTGCAGATGTCATCAAGTTAAGATGAGGTCATGCTGGATTAGGATGTACCCTGTCCAACAGCTTGATTGCATCCTTGTGAGAGCCTGAGCAGAGAACCCAGGTAAGCCAGGTCCAGAGTCATGAGGCACAGGAACTCTGAGATAATTACTGTGTGTTATTTTACTTTATTTTAATTTTTTAAAATAAATGCTTATTCACTTTTGAGAGAGAGAGAGAGAGAGAGAGAGAGAGAGAGCAGGAGAGGGACAGAGAGAGGAGGAGATGAGGATCAAAGCAGGCTCTGCACTGATAGCAGAGACCCCTATGTGGGGCTTGAACTCACGGACCATGAGATCATGACCTGAGCTGAAGTAAATGAAAATCAGAACTGCCTTCTGAGAAGCTGAGAAGCTCAGCAGCATATTGTGTCTGAAAGGAAAAGAAGCTAAGCAAACGGTGATGGCCGAGAAGCTGACAAGCTGAGGAGAGCTTCTGGAAGTTTAATAGGCTTGGGGGAAGGATTGGGGTTCAGAGCCTGTGAAGAAGGAGGGACCCTGCTAAACACCACAGCCTTTAAGTTGGGATTGCCAAGACCTCTAATTTAAGAATGATGGTGAATGGCAAATAGTCAGCCCTCGGAATGACTAAAATCCAGCTTTGAAACAGCTCCATACCTGATTGATAAAGGTGATATGCCCCTACCGTAAGGGTCTTATAGAAACGAAGTCAAATCCTCACAGGAAGGAGAAGAATCCAAAGGTTCAAATTGCCTCTACAGGTTTTCATATATAGTGAACAATATGCAATAAAAGTGGGCAGGCAAATAGACAAGGAGAAAAATGAAACAATAGAAACAGGCCTTCAGTAGATCAAACACATCTTTAAGATAAATGTTGTTAATATATTCAGAGATTCCAGCGGAGAAGTAGAAACTATAAATAAAAAGAGAATCCAATGGAAATTTTATAACAGAGAATCTACAATAACTAAAACTAAGAACACAACAGATGCATTTAAGAGAAGATTAGATGTAACTAATGAAAAAAATTAGAAGATTGGAAGAGTTTAGACTAACATGCTCAGAAATGAAGCACGAAGAGACAGAAAATACAAAAGAGTATAAGATACGTATGGTGCAGAGTGAAGACATCTAGCATATATGAAATTTGAATTCCAGAAGAAGAGGAGATAGAAGCAAATTTAAAGAGATAATGGCTAGCATTTTCCAAAACTCATGAAACATATCAACCTAGAAACTTGAGAAGTAGTAGAAACCACAAACAAGATAAATCTAAAGAAAACCACATCTAAACACATCAGAGTGAAACTACCAAAAACCAAAGACAAAGAAAAAGTCTTGACACCGACCAGAGGGAAAATCTATTAACCTTCAAAGGAGAAATACTATAAATTCTAAATGATGGCTCAACTAAAATGATGGAAGCCAGAAAGCAATGGAATCTTCAAAACGATGAGTGAAAATAACTGATGATCTATAATTCTATACCCATAAAAATATTCTTCAAAAGGAAATTTAAAAAAAGACACTTCAGAAAAACAAAAACTAAAAAATGTTGATTACCAGCACACCCACATAAAGAGAATTACGACCAGTAGTTCTTTGTGCAGAAGGAAAATGAACCCAGATAAGAACACAGAGAGATAAGAAGGATTGAAGAGGCTAAAAAAAAGTTAGGGGGTGCCAGGGTGGCTCAATCAGTTAAGTGTCTGACTTTAGCTCAGGTCATGATCTCACTATTCGTGGGTTTGAGTTCCGCGTCAGACTCTGTGCTGACACTGCGGAGCCTGCTTGGGATTGTTTCTCTCTCTCTGTCTCTGCCCCTCCACCACTCTCACTTTTGTGTCTCTCTCTCTCTCCAAATAAATTAACATTAAACAAATAAAGTGAATATGTAAGTAATTCTCAATGAAAACAGACTGCATAAAATTGTAATGATAATGTCCAAGATAGTTTGTATACATTTCAAATTAAAATACATTTCAACAATACCACAAAGGAAACTAAGGGATGATTTGGTCACCATTCATAGGTTAGGTGGCAGTAACAAACAATCCTCAAAGTCTCAGTGAATAACACAATTTTTTTCTCACATCATATGTTGGCTATAGTAGCTCTGGGTTGGCTTTGATTCCGCTCCATAAATTGCCTTCATTTCAATATCCAGCCAATAAAAGTAACCACTGTTTGTGATATACTATTGTCATTGTAGAACAAACAAACAAACAAACAAATGGCAGAATTATCCAGTGGCTTTGAAGTTTCTGCTTGAAAATAACATATGGTCACTTCTCTTTACACTCCTTTGGCCAGTGTAAATCATATAGCTAAGTCTTGTGTCAATAAGTCAAGAAAATTTATGGAGGTATTTCAAATCATGTGACAATGGGCATGATTATACCATCTTTTGCAAAGAATACAGAAACCAACACATATTTCTGGATCTGAAAAAAAAATACAATCTACCACAGAGTATAAACAAAATTAATGTGTTCTAAGGTCCTTATATTTTCTGGGAGGTGGGAAAATAATTTATATTATAAACTAACAAATAAAGGATTTATGTTTAATCTCTAGTGTAATCTTGAAAAGAAGAATAAAAGAATGTATAAGTAATAGGCTAACAGAGGAGAATCTTATTTTATTTTTTTAAATGTTTATTTATTTATTTTGAAAGAGAGAAAAAGAACGAATGAGGGAGGGACAAAAAGAGAGGGAGAGAGAGAATCCCAAGCAGGCTCCGCACTGTCAGCCCAATGCGGGGCTTGAACTCATAAACCACTAGATCATGACCTGAGCTGAAATCAAGGGTTGGACGCTTAACTGACTGAGCCACCCAGGTGCCCCAGAGGAGAACTTTAATAAAAAAGAATATTTTATCAGTACAAAGAAGCAAGAAAAGAGAGAAAAAAGAATATAAAATATATAGCATATGTAGAAAAGCATAATGGAAGATTTAAATATAAATGTACCAGTAATTACATTAAGTGTAAATGATGTAAATATTCCAGAGCTTGTCAGACTGGATAAAAATAAAGCCCACTCTATTCTACTTACAAGATACACATTTTAAATATAAGAATACAGGAATTTTGAAAGTAAAGCTTAGAAAAATATACATACAACAACTTAGCACAAGAAATGTGGTGTGGCTAGACTGATACCAGACAAAGTAAACTTTTGGGCAAAAAGCATTCCTAATAAGAGAGACATTTTATTATGAGGTAAAGATTAATCCACCAGAGAGATGTGATAATTGTAGATTTGTATGTGTCTAATAACATACTCCCCAAACATATAAAGCAAAATGTGACGACAAAAGGAAGGTATAGTCAAATTGAAAAGACTTACAGTAAATTTTAATTCACTTTCCTCAGTTACTGAAAAGCCAAGTTTTTTCAAGTCTTCTATAAACTTGCCAGCATATTTTCTCATTCTTCTATCATTTAATTTGTGTTCAACATATTAAAGTACAGCATTTTTTTCTTTCATATATTTTATAATTTTGTATTGTTGATCTCATATGAACTAGGAAAAGGAATCAGAGCCTTATGATACTAATGTAACTTTCTCTATTTTTTCCTTACATTTTTTTTGTAGTTTCTGTCTCATGAGTGAGAACAAAATGATATCTGGTATATATATGAATATTTATTGATAAATGTTACATCTCCGGTATAAATTGAACATGTATTAATTAGAAATTATGTTTGATTATGAGTAACAGAGACATCCTTCTATATAGTAGATAGAATTCTAGTAGTACACAGACTGATGAAAGTTTTATTCTTTCACATAAAAACATCTGGAGGTAGGGAGCTCAAGACTAGTAAGAGGGCTCTTTAAATTCATTGATAGCTGGTCCAATTAAACCAAAAACAAACAAACCCTACTTGACCCAGGAGTAGAAATCACAAAACAAAGAGAGGAAAAACATAATCAAAAATCAAATGAATCACATGTATTGTGACAAGCATAATTTAAAGGGTAAAAGCACAATTTTGTTTAAAAAAAGAAAGACTTAAGCAGGAGCTGGAAAATAAGCTGCCAATGAAAAGAACTATGAGAACTAAAAATAAATATGAGAAGTAAATGAGAATGTTTAAAGAGATAAATGTCACACTGGATGCCACCAAAACTAGAATAAACAGAAGCCACAATCAGGGACGTGGAAATCAAGCCTAAAAAAAATACCACATGAAATGAAATTATAAAGAAGTGAGTTACAAAATTATTTAAAAAGACGATAGATATGGAATAAAGATGAAAGCAAAGGGAACAGATAAGATGAAAAAAGGGTATTCAAAGATTTAATGGAAGTGTTTTTGAAATAAAAGTCTGCACTCTGTTGATCAAATTCAGTTGCCTGTTTCCTAGGAAAAGTTACTGGCAAAGTTATTGATATTCAAAAGATTAAGAAGAAAACCCTCCTACGGGAATCTTGGGGAAAAAAAACAATTAACATACAAAGGGGACAGTAATTGTGCTACTCTGAGATTTCTCTACAGGATACTACTTACCAAGATAATTGGAGGAATTCAATGAAATAATGTAATTATACTAGTCCTTGGATTGGCATCAGGGCATTCATAAAGTTATTGGAACTGTATTCAATGTATTGTTTGTATATACACGGGTAAATTTTTCTAGGATGAAGACAGATGGCTTTTTACCCAATTAACAAAGAGATGATAAATATGTTTAAAATTATATAGGGCATGTCTCCCCGGGGGGTGGGGGTGGGGGGCGCCATCTTTGTAGTAGTCCGCAGAAGAAGTATTGTCTGTCCATGAGTTTATTACAATATTTTTTTAAATGTGTGAGTTTCCATTCAAATTATATCTGACATTAGTAGGAATAACATCTCTGTATAATGTGTTGATTACGTTATAATCGAACACTATTTCAATGCACATGTTTGCACTTTGCACAAAAGAATCATGGAGCGAGAGATAATGGAGTTTTGAGTAGTGAGGGTCCAGAGGTGACTGTCAAGAAAGAACTCCTGAGATGTCTTTGGTGCAAAAAGGTGATTTTATTAAAGCACGGGGACAGGACCCATGGGCAGAAAGAGCTGTATTACAAGGTGAGAGGTGACTGACTATATTTTATAGAGTTGGGGGAGGTAAGGAAGAAGGGAAATTGCCAAAAGGACTTTCATATGCTTAAGAGGACTCCTAAGATACTGGGGGCCTTGCTTTTGTCAAGCTGAGGTTGTTTTCCATCTAGTAAAGCATTAAGACAGTAGGGAGTTCTGGAGGAATGTTCTACTCAGCATTTGCCTCAAGTATTTGTCAATGGGCTGCAGGTTATAAAGAAATTTACTGTTACTTACATTTCCTTCTCGCTTTTGTGCCCCACGTCAAGATGGAGGGGAGGGTGATGTTAGAGTTCTGGGAAACTGAGTCTATAGGTTTTTGGAGGCTGTGCTATTGATAAGGTTGCCTTTTTCTTATAATTTACTAAGACGTGTGTAAACCGATGGAGTCTCGGGTCCTGCAGGGCTGTGACCTCTATCAGTTAACCATTTGTTTTCCCCTTTCCTTTGTTCTCGGGCAGCCAGGAGTGCCTGAGGAATGTCACACGGATCCCACCTGGTGGTGGTGGTTTGTTGTTAGCTTGTGTTTGGCTCTCAGCTTCCCTTAGGCTTCCTCTTCAAGAGCATTTAAGTTCTCATATGCTAGTAAGCACACTCTTCCCTCTCGTTCACCTTCCATAATGCTGCAAATGAAAACTTTCTGACACCTACCATTGTGCAAATATTGATTTCCTTAAACAATTATGAGCAGGTAAAAAAACTAGACTCTTGCTTTAAAACAACATTAGTCTATGAAAGTATTCGGTCTTGACTTAAGCTATTTATTAACAAAAGCGCCTCTTGTGATATCCTGAAAACCACTGTGTGCTTTGGAGCGATGTTCTCCTTTAATTGTTTTGGGCTCAAAGGAAAGAGACAGAGGCAGAATTAACATGCGAATGGCCCATTCGCATGATCAAAGGACTAAATGATATTCTAGAAAATAAAATAAAAGGCCTCAAAATTATTTAAACAAAGAAAACAGGAGATCTGACACACTATATTTGTATAAGTAATATCAATTGTGAGCACTAGTTTGGCTTCCACAGAACATCCTCTGCTATGTAAAATTAATGTTGTTTATTTAAATTGTATCGGTTGTGTGATATGATGAATTCAACTTTGAATTCCGATTGTATAATTGTATAAGACATGGTAGCATAAGAGGTTTATTCTTAGGTTATGTCTATGCATATTTATAGGCCATTATAATAAAAGAGAGTTTCTGTCCTCACTGTGGACCAGCAAGAAATTCCTTTTTGCTTTATAAGTTAAAAAATGCCCACACAGAGCATAGTTCATGCAAACTACTCACCGTGTCCATATTCAGTATGGTTTTATGGCAGGCAGGCTGCCTTCATTCTCTAGCTGGGATGACTCCACTCATTTGTCTCAAAGCATGGAAAATTGAGAGTTATGCCTCGGCAAAACAAGGTACAACATGCCCCAGCCAATCAAGGTCATTGCTAGATTTGTTGGCCAAAACTCAACACAAACAAATCCTCTAAGTCCATATTTACATAGTAGAAATTAACAAATACAGGAAAACTTAGTCTTCCCTGGCTTGTTTTATCCTGAGTTTTCTAAAACAAAACAAAACAAAACAAACCCCGCAGTGCATGAAAGCACAATTTACATGCTTGCTTTTGAGGTAGGGTGCAATCTTAGCAAACCAAGAACGGGGAAAAGGGAATTTCAGTAAAGGAAGGAGCAAAAGCTAACATGAGGTGAAGTGTTACCAAGATGTTCATGGATGTACAGGAAAACTGGCTCATCTGTTGGTTATGCAAGATATCTTCAGAAAGGATGTGTGGAACCACAGCTTTCTTGAGCCATCCAGTTGTGTTCGAAAAGAGGAAGGGCAAGCAATTTATTTGCTAGTTCCTTTCTATCTACTGTTTGATTCGTCAAAGTTCACCTATGGGGCATTAACAAGACACCTGATCCTACTAGACAGTCACCTAAGAAGACAGAGCCACTGTCAGTCCAGGTGATCAGACCTGGGTCTTGGAGCCATTGTGGCTCCTTCTGGGATAAACATGATGGTCGCCATGCTGAAGCCAAGTTCTTGTTCCCCAGAGGAAGGGGAGATCATCTATGGTGTCAAGGAGCCTGTGCTGAAATAGAACCCATACCTCCAATATCTGGCTACCATACAGTATAGAGTTTAGATAGAGAAGGAAGCTACTTTTGTAATGGGATGGAGAGAAGGACAAAGATGGGGAAGGAAGAGCTAAGTAGAGCTGAGTGCCAATTACCCATCTGTAATAAGAAATATAAATGACCTTTGACTATGTTGATCAGGAAATTCTCAGCATACCACATGAAAACCAAATTAAATCAGAAGGTTGCCTTTTGAACTTGAGATCACAGCATGAAGATTCATTTGTACTTGTTTAAGACTGAAGAACATCAGGCTCTGACTTCCATAATGAAACTTACTTTTGGGCCAGGGTATTTCTATCCATGGAAATCGCATCCACTTTAGCATCTCTGACTCTTCTTTCTCTGAATTACTGGTCCCCACCCCTTGGTCTTGGGATGATCTTTGGCCAGTAGAATGTGGGTAAGATGATATGCCAATTATGAGGTTAGACCTCAAGAGGACTTGAATGCTTGGGCTTGACCTCTTAGAAGTTGTCCAGGAGCCCGCTGCAACATGAGAGACCACATGGAAGAGAGGTACATTGTCCAACATGAGGTCATCCAAGAAAGTCAGCCCACAGTAGGTGGCCACAAATGCACAAATGACCCTGAGAGAGACCAGAAGAACTCCTCAGATGAGCATAACTTAAACTGCCAACCCTCAGAATCGCTTGCTCGGTAAATGGTTGCTATTTTAAACTTTTTTTCAAGATTTAAAAAAAATTTATTTATTTTTGAGAGAGAGAGAGAGGGAGAGAGAGATGGAGTGCAAGCAAGGGAGGGACAGAGAGAGATGGAGACACAGAATCCAAAGCAGGTTCCAGGCTCTGAGCTGTCAGCACAGAGCCCAACATGGGGCTCGAATTCACGGACCTTGAGATCATGACATGAGCCGAAGTCAGATGCTCAACTGACTGAGCCACCCAGGAACCCCCATGGTTGCTGTTTTAAACCACCAAGCTTTTGGGCAGTTTGTTATATAGCAACAGATAACTGGTGTGTTTGGTATCTGAAATATAGACTATTTTTCCTTTTTCAATTGTAATCACCTTTCAGATTTAGAATGTTAATTAATAAGTTGATTTCCCCTCAAAATAAATACAAGTAAGTTGAAGTAGTTTTGAAGGGAAGATCAGCTACCAGGAGTTTCAACTGGCATTTTAATATATGTCCTGTGATTACAGATAAAAATTTCTTTGCAAATTATCCTTTGTAGCAGATAAGAGTTGTTTAATACACAAAAAATATTCTGAGAATACCAAGGGATTACACCTTTTATGAAACATGAGATCCCTTTCTCCTCCTTCAACACCCATGCAAGTGTTTGGAATGATACAGAAAAGAATGATAGCAGAGGAAATATTATTGAATGATTGAAATGCCAACCATTGATCCTAATCTTCTGGCTATACTCTGAACCAGAAGACTTAGAAGTTCTACATTTTTTTTATTAAATTTTTTTTGAAGTTTCTTTATTTTTGACAGAGACAGAGTGTGAGCATGAGCTGGGGAGGGGCAGAGAGAGAGACACACAGAATCCGAAGCAGGCTTCAGGCTCCAAGCTGTCAGCATGGAGCCCGACGTGGGGCTCGAGCTCACGAACTGTGAGATCATGACCTGGGCCGAAGTCAGACGCTTAACTGACTGAGCCACCCAGGCGCCCCTAGAAGTTCTACATGCTTATTCAAGTCGTACTTGATCTGGGAAGTCCAGTTGAACGAAGAGCCCCAGCAATGAAATAGCTAGTTCAAACCTGCTTTCCTTATAGTTCTAACTAACACATTACCCCATTGGCAATGGAATCTTAGTAAACTTCAGAACTGCCAAGAGGGTTGAACTACCTCAGGAATAAATAAGAAATTCTCTGCACAAACTGCCAGGGAACTCTGCTTTAGAGGAGACAGTAATAGGAAAGGATGGTTCTCTCAAACTCCAACTCTGGAAAATCTGCATGTGTCCCGGCAGCAAGGGGATAGACTATCTGATTTGTGGGATTAGCCTATCTTGCTTCATAGTGGAGCTCTCAACATTAATGTTTATAAAGATTCATAGATTCAGAACTAAAAAGTACAGGCCAGGTATGATGATTATGATTGATTTGAAAAAAGAAATTATCTATGCTCCTTAGAAATAGGATCCAAAAGAACTTTTATTTCCAGTTGTACGAGGAACTAAGAATCTACATACAATGAAAGGAGGCGTGGTGGTACTCGCTATAAATACGCTTATTTATTGTCCTTTTGTTATTTGTCTTCTGGGTCAGCTTTAAGCCATAAGAATCGTGATAACATACACCAAGGGAAAAATGGGAAGAGTCAATGTCAGCGCATATTTTCCTTTATTCAATTGGTACCAAGCTTTCCATTTAAAAGCACATGTTCTCACAACTGGAAAGAGTTCAATTGTGCACCTTGAGATCAGTCTATTATCTGCCAACTACAGTGAAAATAAAGGAATGGCTATCCTCTAGACGGAAAAAAAATCAATTAACTGAGCAGCTTGCAATTCTTAGCCATTACTAATCTTTCCACATAGTCTCAGCAGGATTCTTTAAGAAAGGCAAACTTTCGCCAAGCATTATCTCAACCTCCCTGGCAAATGACAGCCAGTAGTGCCGTGGAAAAAAAAAAAATCAAGAAAGTAAAGATTTCTCTATACTCCAGTGGTTATTGATATTTTTTCTGGAAGACAAAAGGGTAATCCTTTAGAAACAAACATCTTTCTCTAATAAGTGGCTATTACTATGAAACAAATGTTTTTTGCAATGTAGCTGACTTTCAAAAACAGCTAGTTTAGCAGAATATGTATGTGTGTGTGTAGATATAGACCGAGAAAGAGAGAGATCTTTTTTTTTACCCTCAAGACAGCTAAGTAAGTATTCTGAGACATGTCAGTGGTAAATAAAGGCACTTAAAGCTCAAATGTGATTTCCTCCAAATAATTTTGCATGCTCAAAAGCATGTTTTTTTTTTCTTTCCAGAATAGAGCTAGGAAGTTATTGTGATAGTATAATCTTTTGTTAGACCCCTCAAAATCATCAGAGTAGCCTCATCCTTGCAAAACAGCGAAAGCAGGAAGGTAAGCCCAAAGAAGAGTTTAAGGAATAATTTAAATGGTTGCACATTAAATAACAATATGTTAAAATTTTTGACTGGTGATCTTGTGAGGCTAAAGATGTCCAATCCACAGGGAGTGTAAATATTGAACAGTAGAAACTGTTGACATTTACTCAATGATTGGTAGTGAATGACTGCTGTGTACCAAACACTTTCCTAGGCACTGAGCATATTGTGGGGACATGATAAAGCTCCTGCCCTATAGAGATTACATTCTAGAAGAGAGAAGCAGGTAATTCATCAACAAGGAAACAAGTCCATAAATTCCAGTGAGGAGGAAGAAAATATAACACGGTAATGTGACAGTGATGAAAACAGGGTAGGGATGAACATTAGCTACTTGCATGTTGAGACAAAGCTGTGCAAATAAATAAATAAATAAATAAATAAATAAAAGAGAGAGAGAGAGAGAGAGAGATAAAGCTGTGCTGAGAGGCCAGTGTTTGGAATAAACATACCCTGATCAAAGATTAGAAAGGCCAGCGTGGCTGGGATTTGGTGAGCTCATACTAGTTCACATTGGGCCTTAGATATCATGACAAGGAATTGAGATTTTTTAAAATATATTTCTTTAAGTTTCTTTCTTTATTTTGAGAGACAGAGAAAGTGTGTGTGAGGAGAGGCAGAGGGAGAGGGAGAGAATCCCAAGGAGGCTCTGTTCTGTCAGTGCAGACTCTCATGCAGAGCTTGATCTCAGGAATTGTGAGATCATGACCTAAGCCAAGATCAAGAGTCTGAACCACCCAGGTGTCTCAAGATTTTGTTTTAAGTATGTTGGCAATTCATTAAAGCATATTAAGCTGGAAAGAAACTTATTATGACTTATGTTTCAAAAAAAATCAATCTGGAGGGGCCCCTGGGTGGCTCGGTCTGTTAAGCATCCGACTTTGGCTCAGGTCATGATCTCATGGTTTATGAGTTTGGGCCCCGCATTGGGCTCTGTGCTGACGGCTTGGAACCTGGAGCCTGCTTTGGATTTTGTGTCTCCTTCTCTCTCTGTCCCTCCCTGACTCACACTCTGTCTCTCTCTCAAAAATAAACAAACACTAAAAAAAATCAACCTAGAGCAGTCATGGAAGGAGTGAGTCCAGTTGGGAGGTTGTTATAATAGAACAGAGGAAAGATGATGGTGGCTTATTCTAAGGTAGTGTCTGTGAAGGGCATTTGTACTGAAATGGAAAAAGTAGATAGGTTTGGGGTATATTAAAGGGGTAGAGTCAGCAGGTCAAGGTGACAGATTTGATATGAGTGTCAAGGATGACCCTTGGATTTCTGGTTTATCCTATGCAGTAGGAGAGGGGTCATAGGGTTTGGAGATCATGAGTGCTTTGTTGAACTTGTTGAATTTGAGATAAGTTAGCACCAATGAAATGAAGGAGTTGAATAGACAGTTGGACACGGGGGCCTGGGATGCAAAGAGGAAGTCTGGGTGAGAAGGCCTGGTAAGATCACCCTTATCCTGTGGCCACAACACAGCTACCTACAGCAGGTTTCAAGATAGGCCTAAGAAGCACCTGTTTCTGGCTGACTCCTTCTCTGGTCCTGGCACCATTCTCTGTAGTCTGTAAAATAGATTCATAGGGTTCAGGGTGTTCCAGGTAAGACAATATCTACGGTTCAGGTTGACATTGTTAGGGCCATTGATATCAACTATTGGCCTCCATAGAACTGAGGCCCTAATGACTCCCTTTCTCCTCCCAGTCTATCAACTTCTCTCCCATCCCTGTTTTTGTTAGTTACTACCAGAAATCCAAAGCTCGCAGGTCATCTATCATCATCCAGATTTTCTCCCCATCCAGCTCTGCATATATGTGTAAGTCTGATCTCATTTCCCATGCTTCTCTGGTCCTCAGTCCCCACATCCTCTGAAACTCACGGTTTGTCCTCAGCAAAATCTCCTGTATCTTCTACTTTATCTCTTAGTGTTCCCTTTACCTTCTTGTTCTATTTTTAAATGTTTATTTATTTATTTTGTGAGAGAGATAGAGAGGGAGCAGCAGAGGGGCAGAGAGAAAGGGAGAGAGAGACTCCCGAGCAGGCTCCACACTGTCAACGCAGAGCCCCATGTGGGGCTCGAACTCATGAACTTGTGAGATCATGACCTGAGCTGAAATCCAGAGTTGGAAGCTTAACTGATGGAGCCACCCAGGTGCCCCATTACCTTCTTGTTCTAATCATAGTTTGGCTGTTTCCCGAGCACAGTGCCTCCTTTGAAACCTTTCTAAATATTAGTCATAGGACCTTGAGGTGGGGTATGTGTCCTTGTTGCTTTCCTATCATTTAGTCTCTATTCTTTATCAAAAGTCACAGGTCTTTGAATTGCATTACCCCAGACCTCACAATCCTTGGCTCATTCTTTTTGTTGTTGCTGTTTACTTTTTTTTAAAAGTTTATTTATTTATTTTGGGAGAGAGCATGAGCAGGGGAGGGGCAGAGAGAGAGAGAGGGAGAGAGAGACTCCCAAGCAGGCTCCACACTGTCAGTGCAGAGCCTAGGGCATGGCCCAATCCCACGGTCCTTATCATGACCTGAGCCAAGAGCAAGAGTTGAATGCTTAACTGACTGAGACCCTCAGGCAGCCTTTTTCTTATATATTTTTACATGGGTATAGTTTTCCTGTTTTAGTGTACATATTTAAATTTCATCATTAAATACTGAGCTGAAGTATATGCTTGTCTTCTGTCCAGATCTTTGAACTGTAAAGGAAACATGGATGGCTTTATATTAAACAATTCAAGAATCTAGGGGGTAGGGAGTTTTGTCTACACATTTACACATTTAGTGGCACAAGTAAACTCTATAAGGACAGGAAGATATGTAAAGCTTTTCATTTCAATTGGAGGAAAAATTTGTTCAAGACTGAAAGGAGAGGACCTTGGTTTTTGATGAGAATCTCCCCTTAACTTCAGACTTTAGACAAACAAAGGAGTTTGTCAGTACATGAAAACCACTGAATTGCACAAAATCTCCATTAGCCAAGAGAAATAGCAGTGACAGGATAAATGAAGAAGTGGCTCCTGCCAATTTGGGTTGTGGGGGCTGGCCAGTCTTCAGTGAGCAGGGATGGGTGGGCTGGAAGGTGGAAACCCAGTTGGAAGCTGCAACTGAAATCCAAGATCTGTAGATTAGAACAGCGGGCTGGAAACAGTCTAGAGGCAGAGTGATTAGTGCATTGATCAAAACTCCTTGCTTTCTAAATAAGTTCCTAGGATGCTTTCTCAAACTGAGTTGGCTCTTTCATTTTTCCCCCCAAATCTTTATTTAAATTCTAGTTAGTTAGCACACAGTGCAATATTGGTTTCAGCGGTAGAATGCAGTGATTCATCACTTACATACAACACCCAATGCTCATGGTAACAAGTGCCCTCCTTCATGCCCGTCACTCATCCAGCCCATCCTCCACCCACCTCCCTCCATCAACCCTCAGTCTGTTCTCTATCATTAAGAGTCTCTTATGGTTTGTTTCCCATTCTCTTTTTTCCCTCCTCCCATATGTTCATCTGATTTGCTTCTTAAATTCCACACCTGACAGATTCTTTTAGAAGTCATCATAAATAGTACTCCTGGTCGTCGGCCTAATTTGTGATTAACTTCAAACATCACAAGCTCTCATCACAGCCTTCTATGTTTCCAGCTCACTAATCTGTTACCCCTGTTCCAACTATTCTTAAATCTTCTCAGGACTTCTAACCATTGACCAAATGGGCCATCATTGATGTGTAGCAAATATGTTTCATCTTGCTTGGTACTCTTTAAGATGCCTATGTCCTACCTTGTTTTTTGTCTTCTCCAGCCCTCCAAAGTATCCACATCCTTCTTTTTTCCCATCAAATCTATAACCTATTCTATCAGAACTGATATTCTTTCGCTGCCACCTGTAAAAATAAATGAATAATAGTAACCCTTACACTTACATACTGCTATCCCCCTTCTCTGTACCCCCTTGAGATCTTTGCTCTGGAAATTAGCCTCTCCCTCAGGATCATTCTCATCATCATATAAGCTCACTATAAAATCTCCCACCTTAGATGTAATGTTTATAATAAAAAAAGATACCTGCCATTATCTCCTTTTTCTAGCTGTGATTCTATTTTTCTCATTCCTTTTATAGCAAAACTCGGCAAAGTGTTGTCTCTACTTACTGCCTCAAAGTCTTCATCTTCTTTTCTCTCTTTAACCCACTGTAACCAAAATTTTTCTCTCTCTGTTGCATGGAAACAACCCTTCTCATGGTGAACATAACCTCCTATCACCAGATCACATGCTGAATTATTGGTCTTCCTTTTATACAGGTATTCAACAGCATTTAACAGAGATGACCATCCCCTTCTTTTGAAAATACATTTTTCCTTTGACCTTTGAGTACATTCTCCTGGCTTTCCTCCTGCATCATTGGCTGCTACTTCTTAATCTTCTTTATCCCTAGGACTCATCCCTCAGACTTCTTCTTTTCTTTGTCTTCAGTATATCCTTAAGTGAATCCATCCTGGCCTATGGCTTTTTTTTAAAAGTTTTTGCTAAGTAAATACCCATCAAATTGAACTGATTTAATCAGACTGGTTTTTAAATATTTATTTTGAGAGAGAGAGAGAGCAAGCAGGGGAGGGGCAGAGAGAGAGGAAGAGAAGGAGAATCCCAAGCAGGCTCCTCACTGTCAGCACAGAGCCCAACACAGGGGTCAAACTCACCAGCCATGAGATCATGACCTGAGCTGAAATCCAGAGTTGGACACTTAGCCACCCAGGTGGCCCTTGCCTGGGGCTTTGAACATCATTCACGTGGTGATAATTTCCAAATTTCTCTGTAGTCCAGAGTACCTCTTTGAGCACCAAACTTCCATATCAGTATTCAACTACCTATGCGACATCTCTACTTGAATGTCTAGAGACATGTCAGTCTTGGGGTGCCTGGGTGGCTCAGTTCATTGAGCGTCTGACTCTTGATTTCCCCTTGGGTTGTGGTCCCAGGGTTGTGGGATCAAACCCTGCATTGGGCTCTGTGCTGAGCGTGGAGCTTGCTTAAGATTCTCTCTCTCTCCTCTGCCCCTCTCCCCTGGTCTCTCTCTCTCTCCCTAAAATGATAGATAGATAGATAAATAGATAGATAAATGCAGACATGTCAGTCTTAACCTATCAGAAACAAAACTTGTGTCTTTTCTTCCCAGACCTGCTACTTATGCACTCTAGTTCATTTCACTTCATTTCATTTCATAGCAGATAGATGTTTTCAGCTTCTCAAAGGAGTTTATCCTTGACTCTTGTCCTCACTCTTCACGTCAATCCTTAGGCAGTTATTATCAGCTTTACTTTCAAAATATATCCTGATTCTGACCATCCCCTTGGCTGCCACCTTAGGCCAGACCACTAACATTCATTACTTAGCTTCCTCACTGCACTTCCTCTTTCTCCCTTCATTTTGTTCTCTATAGAGCAGCCACAGTGATTTTTTTTTTAAACTATAAATCAGGTCACATCACTCCTTTGTGCAAAATTCCTATCACACTGCAAAAGCAATCAGAATTCCTACCCAGGATCGAAGAAGTCTCTGCCTACCTTTCTGTCCTCTATCTTTCAATCACTGGAACATGAACAGTCCAAATTCCCTCCTGCTTCTGGGGCTTTTTATTTGCTGAACCATCTGCCTAGAGTGCTATTCCTCCACATATCCTCATTCTTGATCCTCTTTGATTAGGTCTCTGTTCAAATGTCACCTCTGTGGATAGGTCATCTGTGACCATCCTATTTAAAATAGCCATCACTGCCCCTTTCGAGCCCTGTCCTACCTCACATTATTTTCTATCTCCTTACCTTGCTTGAAAGTCTTCATAAAACTTTTACTAGCTGGAACTGTTTTATTTATTTGTTTTTTGTTTTTGTCTAGCTCTTCCTTACAGTGTGATCCTCATCAGGGGAGAGGTTTTGTCTTTTGGGCACTTCTTTTTTTTTAATGAAAAAAAATTTTTTTAATGTTTTATTATTTATTTTTTGAGAGAGTGACAGACAGAGCATGAGCAGGAGAGGGGCAGAGAGAGAGGGAGACACAGAATCCAAAGCAGGCTCCAGGCTCTGAGCTGTCAGCACAGAGCCCAACGTGGGGCTTGAACTCACAGATTGCTAGATCATGAACTGAGCCGAAGTCAGATGCTTAACCAACTGAGCCACCCAGGCACCCCTGGGCACTTCTGCATTCTAAGAGTCTCAACAGTATCTGACATAGTAGGGCATTCACTAAACATTTGGTTTGTGGGGTGCCTGGGTGGCTCAGTTGGTTAAGCATCAGACTCTTGACTTTGGCTAAGGTCACAATCTGATGATTCGTGAGGGGGAGCCCCACAACAGGCTGTGTGCTGACAGTGAGGAGCCTGCTTGGGATTCTCTCTCTCCCTCTTTCTGCCCCTCCCCTGCTCTTGCCTGCTCGTGCTCCTTCTCAAAATAATTAAAGTTAAAAAAAACATTGGTTTGCGAATAAATAAATTAATAAGGTAATTAATGATGAAGGGATGAATGCAGTCATAAAAGTCCACAGAAGAGATACAGTTTTGGAGACAGATCATTTTAAATTTGGACTAGTTGAGTTTGAGGTGCTGGTGAAGTATCTAAGTAGAGATGTCTAGAAGACCATTGAGACATTGGTTCTGGAATTTGGGAGAATTTTCAGGGTGAGAGATGAAGAATTGAAAAGAGAATTGTATTAGTTTCTTATTGCTGTGCTCGCTCTGGCAGCACATATACTAAAATAGTTTCCTATTGCTGCTGTAATAAATCACCACGAACTTAGAGACTCAAAACAACATAAATTTGTTTTCTTCGTATTTGGGAGGTCATAAATCCTAAAATCAAGGTGTAGGCAGGGCTGCAGTCCCTCTGGAGGCTCCAGGGGAGAATCCATGTCCATGCTTTTTCCAGTTTACAGAGACCACCCACTTTCCTTGGCTATGGCCCCACCACCATCCTCAAAGCCAGCAATGTACCATCTTCGAATCTTTCTCTGTCTCTCTCTGACCTCCACTTCCATCATCACATTGTCTAATCTGACTCTGACCTTCCTGCCGTCTTTTTATAAGGACCCATATGATTACATTGGACCCAACCTGATGATTCAGGAATAATCTCCCCACTTAAGGATTTTTAACATAATCGCATCTGAAAATTCCCCTTGGCCGTGTGAGGTAACCTACGTGCAGATTGGGGGGATTAGGATGCGGACATCTTTGGACGGCCAATATTCTGTCTTCCTCAGAAGTTAATGAAATAAGTTCATGAATTATCTACAAGAGACTGAAGGGCTTGATATTGAGTCGCCTTCAGATGGGTAAGCAAAATTCCAAAGTTTTGCGATGGAAATAAAGGGAGTGGGAATTTTCAGAAAGAAAAAGAAGTTTCAGCGTTTGATAATCAGGGCATCCTGGGTGGCTTTCCAGAATACAATTTCTGTCAAGTTTTGGCGGGGGAAGCCAGATTTTAACTAATGATAATGAGTGAGAAGTAAAAAGAAAACCAGCTATTAGACTTCTTCCTGTTAAGAACAATGCTTCGGTGACAGCTGTTATGGAAGTAGAATTTGAAGAGATAATCTGGGATAAGAAACAATGTCGTCATCCTACTAATATAGAGTTTTCTGAGGAGAACGAGGGTCAATACTTTAGCCCTTCTTTCTGCACGAGGTAACAGGCAGGAACATAACCCACTCAGTGTTGTGGAGAGAGGCAGAGCACAGCAAGAACACGGGTTTACACCAGCTTAAAAGGTCACTGCCGTGTACAAGTGTCCTGTTGGCATATTAGCTGTAAAGTCCACTCCTGATTCAATGTAGTGGATTTTAAAGCCGATGCCTCACCAAATTGATTTATAAGATGAATTGCTGCTGGAGCTGAGATGAGCATTTGAGCTCTGGGTGTAAATGGACAAAGAGCATCAGCACTTCCCTCCACCCTGGTTCTGCCGAGTGCGCACTACCCCACCCACTTTTCCATCCTGCAATCTCTGATACCTCAGGAAAGGCCTAGGACGGAAGGGTGGGAAGATAAATGGGCCAAAGAGCCAACAGGCAGAGATCTTTTTGTGATGAAAATACCACTGGGGGCGCCTGGGAGGCTCAGTTGGTTGAACGTTGGACTTCAGCTCAGGTCATGATCTCACATTCGTGGGTTCAAGCCCCGCATCGGGTTCTGTACTGACAGCTCAGAGCCTGGAGCCTGTTTCAGATTCTGTGTCTTTTCTCTCTCTCTCTCTCTCCCTCTCTGCCCCTCCCCCACTCATGTTCTGTCTCTCTCTCTCAAAAATAAACATTAAAAAAATTAAAAAATTAAAAAAACAGAAAATACCACTGAATAAGTGCACCAAACACAATCTATTTTCAGCATAGTTAAAACAACAGGCTTCCACTTAGTGTGAGAAGTAAGAGTGATGGTTCATTCCCAGAAATACCAAATAAAAGCTGTGTTGTCTAGTGAACTGTGGGCTTACAACCTATTGGAAATATATATGAACCTCCACCCCACCCCCACCATAATGGAGTTCCAAACCCTTGGACACTTCACTTCCTGGTTCTTCTTCTCCTCTAGGTTTCTCAGGCTTATTTTTCATGGGCTTTGCAATGAGCATGCGCCAGGGACTGAAAGTCTCTGCATCACCTCAGGAAATGTACATTTGTTCCAGCCAGACTATTTTTTGCCTGACAGGGGCATAAGCAACCTCCAGGTAAGGCTCTAAGATCTGTAGTACTCAGCCAATGAGGAACCAGGGGAGGGACTTGCACGCTAGGAGATAAATTGTCTGCTGTGACTGCCCTGTGTGTGCCTGTCCATCAGACACCCGCTTTTGCAAGAATGTGGATTGAAGCCTCGCTTCACTGTGCTCTGAGTCTCCGTGTCCCTCCTTTGATTGGGTCGGTGGGCTTATTTCTCGCACTTAGCGTGGTATTAATGAAATGCAGATTGTGCCTGCTAACATAGTCATTCAGACAGCCTCTTACACTGACCAGCTAGATCATCTTGCAAAGGTTGCTTCACTTCTCTGCGGTCCATTTTCCTCATCTGTAAAGCTGGAATAAAAATAATAGTGAATTCAGGGGCACCTGGGTGGCTCAGCCAGTTGAGCATCCAACTCTTTTTCTTTTTTTAATTTTTTTGAAGTTATTTATTTTTGATTTTTAATTTTTTTAACATTTATTTATTATTGAGAGACACAGAAAGACAGAGCATGAGCATGGGAGGGGTAGAGAGAGGGGGAGACACAGAATCCGAAGCGGGCTTCAGGCTCTGAGCTGTCAGCACAGAGCCCCACGTGGCGTGCAAACTCACAAGCCACGAGACCACGACCTGAGTGGAAATCGGATGCCCAACCGACTGAGCCACCCAGGTGCCCCTGAAGTTTTTAATTTATTTAGAGAGAAAGAGTGTGCACGTGCATGGGAGAGGGAGAGAAAGAATCCCAAGCAGGTTCCGTGCTTTCAGCACAGACCCTGACATGGGGCTTGAACCCACAAACCATGAAATCATGACCTGAGCCGAAATCAAGAGTTGGACACTTAACTAACTGAGCCACCTAGGTGCCCCGGGTGTCCAACTCTTGATTTCAGCTCAAGTCATGATGTTGAAGTTTGTGGGTTGGAGCTCTGCTTGGGATTCTCTCTCTCTCTCTCTCTCTCTCTCTCTCTCTCCCTTGTTCTGCTCCTCTCCTGCTCACACTCTGTCTCTCTCAAAAATAAATAAATAAAAATTAAATAATAATAATAATAATAACAGTTAATTTAATCTTCAAGATGAACTAACATGTAAAAAGCAAAGTGAGAAAATAATAGTTATTCAAATAATAACTTGTCACTGAGAACAGTAAATATCAAACATTGTGATAAGCACTTTGTATGTATTAGCTTGTTTATTCTTACAACAAATCTCCTAAAAGTATGTATTATTTTAATCCTCATTTTACAGATGAGGGCTCTGAGACACAGAGACGTAAATACCTGGCTACTGAGTACAAGAGCCAAATTCATGATATGTGCACAATTAATGATGAATACTAATGATGTCGATTTTACAAATCAAATGCCCAGGCCTTGGGTAGTATGAGAACATCTGTATGAGAAAATGCTCTGAATCTCTTTCGTAAATAATTTTAGTTGCAGTGATACCCCTTTAATTTATGGCCACTCCACCTCTTCCCAATAAAAGGGTTCACAACTCACATTTTCTGTATTCCTTTTGTAAACTGTACTCTTTTAGCATTTGTGCCAAATTGGTCAACAAAGCTTTGTCCGTGCTCGTTTGCAAACAAAGCACTCCATAGCCTGAAAATGGCATTCGTCAAGGACGGAGCTTTCCAATCTATAAAACTCAGTACCCCATCCATCTTTACCATAAGTTTTTCTTGTTTATGTAGTGAAACATAATTATGTACTTCCTCTAAAGGAAATGAATGAATAGTTAGTTACTCAATGAAGCTACCTTATTTCTAAACAGGTCACATGAAGAACTACCATCAATAGGGCTTTGGAAGGCAGACAAAGAGCACTAAGTAAGAACCAGTTTTATATTTCTGTTTCTCACTGAGTGGGACTATTTTTTAAATTTTATTTGAGAGAGTGAGAGAGCGAGTGCACAAGCAGGAAAGAAGGGCAGAGGGAGAGAGAGAGAGAGAGAGAGAATCTTAAGCAGACTCCGTGTTCCGCACAGAACCCAACAAGGGGGCTTGATCCCATGATCCTGGGATCATGACCTGAGCTGAAATCAAGAGTAGGGCAGTCAACAGACTGAGCCACCCAAGCATTCCACCCTGAGTAGGACTATTAACATGATAATATGAACCAGTCTGTCCAGAGAGTGAGTACATTGGTTTGATGTCTTCATCAACTGGAAGTTGACCCCATGAAGCCATTAGTCTATACCTGGAAGAGAAGCTGTGATTTCTTTCCTTGTCCTGGATCAAAAAGCCACAGTTGTTGCTTTACTTGCCTTATCTCCTTGCTGCTTACATTCTTAATTTACAATCACTTAATTTACAAAGCGAAACATTCCTTGTTTTTGCCAGTAGTTTGTTTATATTATTCTTTTCGAAATCAGCACCCCCTCTCTTGGGTTATTAGTTCTCAGGTTCCAGAGTGCTTAATGACCGACTTTACAGAAGCTCATCAATACGCAACGTGTTCTGAAGAAAAGCCTATAAACTAAGTTGGGTTTCAGGGTTGAGGAGGCAAGAGAGATGGCTCCTTCTGTATAAACTGCAGCAAACAGAGCCATTCCCAGAAACTCATTTTCTCGTTTTACGGATAAAATACACACACTGGTTTCGCAATGACAATCATCATAACCATAAGGATAATTGTAAAAAATAATTCTCAGCTGTACAATAATTGAGTGTGAAATAAATGACTTCAGGGTGACTATGTAAGGTTTGACTGGAAGAAGTGGAGGAGGGGGAAGATAACCAATTAAGCAAGGTTAGGAAAAGAATATATAGGCTGGAGTCAAAGGGAGTGAGAATATAATGTGTGGGCAGGAAGAAGGCTTGATTTGTGGTTGGCATGGCCACCTGTCCGGTGGCTACTTAGTGAGTTTTGACACAGAAAGGCAGGGACTATTTGCAGAATTAGAAAAGAGGGAAGTGGCCATTGGGGAGAAATAATAGGAGACAAACTGTGCGGTGCAGGCATAGTTAATATTCCTTTTGGACACAGCCCTGGAGAAGATAAGACACTCGAAAGCAGCTCGAGCCACAGACCGCTAGGCCCTCCCTTCTTCAGTATCAGCTACTTTGCCTGTGGGGTGTGGAATGGTTTCCGCCTTGCTTCTATGAGAGAAAATCCTGGTGAGCTGGGGATATGGAGCTCAGACAGACATGAGAACAAACAAACAAACAAACAAAAAGGAAGTGAAGGCATTGAGTGCATGCTGCAGTGATTGTCACTTAATTGGGCCAAAATGAAATAGGCAAGTGGCTTTTGGGGCACCTGGTTGGCTTGTTCTGTGGAGCGTGCAATTCTTGATCTCACCGGTTGTGAGTTCCAGCCCCATGTTGGGGGTAGAGAGTACCTCAAAATAAAATCTTAGGGACATCTGGGTGGCTCAGTCAGTTAAGCATCCGACTCTCGGTTTCGGCTCAGGCCGTGATGTCGTGGTTCTTGAGTTCTAGCCCCGCACGGGGCTCTACACTGACGGTGTGGAGTCTGCTTGGGATTCTCTCTCTCCCTCTCCCTCTGTTCCTGCCCTGTGCACGCGCTCTCTCTCTCAAAATAAAAAATAAACTCAACAAAAAAATCTCGAAAAAAAAAAGAAAAAGGAAGTGGCCTCTGATTTCCTGGATTTTGTCTCAAGTGAGTTATCCTTTCCTTAGGGCCTCAACCGCTGAATGGGAAAGGAAAATGGGGCAGGGAAGGGAGAAGAGAAAGAAAATGCAAAAGCCAAGTTCCAGAGCAAGACTTCGGTTTGGTGCACAGATTTGAAAGGCTGGCACTTCAACTCCGAGCAAGTGAAGGGAAAAAATAAGTTCCCATTAATAAACTCAGTGTCTGATTCTAAACTTAACTCACAAGATAGAAATGCTCCCGAGTAGGCCCATCATTTACTTAATTTGAGAAAGCATCAAATGAGTGGGTTTTGAAGTAAATCTGATTGATGTGCTTGGGAGCAACACAAAAGCTCGGGGTTTTTTGTTCTTCTGACTTTCCACAGATCCGCTGATGAGCTCTTTTCCAGCAATGAGAGGAATCGCTCTTGCATTCCACTTTAGCTAAGCCCCTGCTGTGTGTAGAGGGCACAGAGGTGAAGGGAACCTGGGGCCCACACTTCCGGGACACTCCCTTTCCTGAGTGTGCCAAGATCCTTGCTCAGTGCCCTGGGAGGTGGACCTGGGCACACTGTCAACAGGCCCCCTGCCCTCTGGCTTCCCTTTGACTTTTGCTACGTGCAGGGTTGAGGTGGCGGGGTAGGGGGCAGGGATTGGAAGAAGGGAGGAGAGCAAGTTTGGGGATTTCTTTTCTCAGCTTTCTTCCTTTCTTCCATTTGTCTTAGTGCGTGTCAGCGGGTCTCTTGCACAGCCTCCTAGGTCTCTAGGTCCTGGTAACAAGTCTCTCTCCAAGACCTTTTGGGCCGTGGGTAGGTAATGGATAATGGGCCCAGAACCTTGTTACTAGCCCTGGGTCTTGTGCCGTCACTTATGGCTTCCTTATACCCCACCCATGCCTTTGTATATAGTCATTCATTAAACTCTCCAGAAAATATTGTCACGTAAGCATGCCATCGGTTTCCTGGTGAGACCCTGCTGCGAGAAGAAAGACAGGCATACAACGCTTTCTGCCCTAGAATACCGTTCACTGAATTCAACTGAAGAATGAATGAAACATTCAAAATGCTGAATGAGGGGCACCTGGGTGGTTCAGTCGGTTAAGCTTCTGTCTCTTGACTTCCACTCAGGTCAAGATCTCACAGTTTGTGAGTTCGAGCCCCAAGTCGGGTTCTCCGCTGACAGTGCAGAGCCTGCTTGGGACTCTCTCTTTCCCTCTCTCTCCCTGTCTCTCCCCCCCCCCCCCCCCAATTGCTCTGTCTTCTCTCTCTCTCTCTCTCTCTCTCTCCCTCTCTCTGTCTTCCTCGCAAAATAAATAAACTTAAAAAATAAATAAATAAATAAAATGTGAAATGACATTTAAAACTCTGTCTACCCTCAACAGATGTACATACCAGAAATTATTACTGCTTTAAGAAAAAATAGCACACAGTTTAATTAATAGTTTAATTGAAAGCTATTTAATTAAAAGCTTAATTAAATAGGATTGATAGAGGTAAAACTAGCTTGAAATAATGAAGTTTAAACTGTGGAGTTATATATGTATTGTTCTTTACATATATGGATTAATGGCTAACCACATATTCAAAAACAGGAGTCTGTCTGCCTAGTTTTCAATTTTAGTGAACATTGCTACTTGATTCCAATGCTTTCAAACACATGTACACCAAGTCCCTTTGTTTAATAGGATAAATACTTTCCCTGCGTTCTTATTCCTGTTATTTTTAAAAACCAATATTCAATATATAATTAACATAACCTTCAACAGAGCCGTACATAATCAGGGATTTAAGAGGTTTGTGTTGGGTATTTTAAGATTCCATTGGGAGGAATAATATCTTAAATGTGAGATGTTCCAAATGATTGGATGATATCTATGAGAGAGCTTCATGGAAGAGCCCCATGTTCTGATCCTGTGTGGGGAGGCAGAAGGGCAGAAGGTTCTGAGAGCGCATGCCGACATCAATCATTTATTCTTGCACTTGGATCTCCGGTCTCTCCAACTTCTAGGTTGTCTGACCTTGGCCACGTGATTTAAGTTCCCAGCTCCCGGTGCCCTCATCTAGAAAATAGGAAGGATGTTAAGGGCTTACATCAAAGGGTGGTTAGGAGGATCTAACGCTCATGTTATCGGCTGCCTGACAGTAGTGCTCGATAATGTTGAACATTATTATGTAGAAATTTGATAAAGAGTGATCTCCTGCTTCTACTTTATAACACAAGTAATTTTAGGGATCCCTCTTCATTTCAATTCTTGTTATCTATATTCTGTGAAAACCAAGTGGCTCTGCAGTAATGTCGTCTTCCAGCCCTGAGCAGGCACTGACACAGAATGGTTTTCTGAGCCTCTGAGTAGATCGCCCGGGGGACGGCTAATCACAATTCACAATTGTAATGGTGGCAACTCAACATTCAGAGCTTTCTCTCCATCTCAATGTTGTGAGATGAGGTATTCATTTAGGCACATTATGATCCCACTGCCTATCTTGATGTGATGTCGCCTACACAGTCACCATTAAGTTGTCTTCATTCATTATTAGGGTTAGGAAGGGAGAAAAGGATGGTGTTGAGAGGGCACACACTTCTTTGGGTCTAGAAGGGTAGAATGGCTACCTTGGCTGGCCAGTAATGAGTTTGTGATTAAAATGGAAATAGACCTGTGGCGCCTGGATGGCTCAGTTGGTTAAACACCTGACTTCAGCTCAGGTCACCATCTCACAGTGCGTGTGTTCCAGCCCTGCATCCCCTGCATCGGGCTGTCTGCTGTCAGCACAGAGCCCACTTCGGATCCTCTGTCTCCCTCTCTCTCTGCCTCTCCCCTGCTCTTGCCCACGCGCATGCTTTCTCTCTCTCTCTCTCTCAAAAATAAGTAAATATTTAAAAATTATAAAAAAGAAAAGAAAATGGAAGTAGCCCTTGAAAGTGGCCCTTAGCTAAATCCTCTGCATATTTCCCTCATCATATTTAAAAAGGAACTTTTGGTGGAGTTTAATGTCTTTGGAGATTTTAACAAGAATGGGGCCCAGTATAGGTGATAAGGAGGGAGGGGTTTTCAGACTAGCCAAGAAATGAATAGAGAATTTATGAGTCTGGTCATGGTCTCTCTCCCCTATTTAGGTGAATAAAATTTGTTAGGTGCAAATAAAAAAAAAAATGCAGGGGGTTTCATCAAGTAGCGTCGTAAAGAATATACATACTAAAATTAAGTAGATGTAACAATATCATAAAGTCTATTACAGAGATTAAGAGTCACTGTTGGGGCTCTGCTCAGACACCCTCAGATCCCTTTTACCATTTCTGTGAGCCCAGACCCAGTTTCTTGATGGTTTTTCTTCTCAGGGAACATGGCTTCCATGTTCTTACTAGAGAACTCCTCTTGGTGGTTAAAGCTACTTTGCCTTGACATACTGAAAGCCTGAAATGCCTAGGGGCTTCTATCTTCTGGGGATGAGGGGCTTAGCCAATGACTGGCAGGTGAGGGGGGAATTCTAGGTCCCTTGCCTTGGGTCAAGATAACCTCTTGTAACTTACACTCCAGAGCTCAGGCTAAAAGATCAGCCTGAAGCTAGGGCCTTGGTTGAAAGCCTCCCTTTGCTTGGATCCCTCCCCTTCCCTGTCCTGCTTCCCCACTCTTTTACCCATTTCTCTTGGGAGTACTTCCTTCATAAATCACTCACACACAAAACTTCATTTTCTTGTCTACTTCTGGGAAACCCAACCTACGTTGTAAAGGTATTTTTAAAAATTGATGCGAATACTGAGGAGAGAGAGAGGAATTTCGAGAGGAATGTTTCATAGAAGAAATGACATTTGAGTTGTTCTTTGAGTCACAAGCAAGCTTTCAACAGAGATGGGAGAAAGAGAGAGCAAGACTCTAGTCAAATAACGAATTTACAACCCCGAAATCAAGAATTGCATGCTCTACCGACTGAGCCAGTCAGGAGCTCCCCACCCATCCTATATTCTAATCTGAGTCTTTTCCTTTATTATATCAGGGGCGATTTACTCGATCTCTCTGTGCCTCAGTTTTCTAATCTGTAAAATGGAGAAAACAATTATACTTGCCTCTTGAAAAATTTTTTATGACTGCTGAATAAAATAGCCTTTGTAAAGTATTCAGCACAATGCCTGGCACAAAATAAGTACCCCCATAAAATGACTATTTTTGTTGTTATTGTTTTGGTTGATAAGAGTATTGGGTGGGAAGCTATAGAATATAAGGCCTCAGAGGAGGTAAACTATGGTGGCACCTGAATGTCCTGATAATAATATTTGGACTTTATTATATTTTGCTTTATCTTATTTTATTTTTGGTTACTAATAGTTCTTTAAACATGCATGTTCGAGGGGCGCCTGGGTGGCGCCTGACTTCAGCTCAGGTCATGATCTCGCGGTTTGTGAGTTCGAGCCTTGCTTCGGGCTCTGTGCTGACAGCTCAGAGCCTGGATCCTGCTTCAGATTCTGTGTTTTGCTCTGTCTCTGCCCCTCACCTGCTCACACTCTGTCTCTCTGTGTCTCAAAAATAAATAAAACATTAAAAAAAATTTTTTTTAAATATCTATGTTTGAGACATGCTGTAGGTTTTTGACCCTTCTTTCTAGTTACTGGAAGAAAGGGATATGTCAGACATTCTGGTTGCCTTTAACTCCTCCTCCTATACTGGGATGCTGTCCATTAAAGCAAACACACAAAGTTCAAGATCACATGGGGCCCAAATAAGATTTATTACTAGCTTGATAGGTGATCCCAAAAGATCAGATTTAAGAATCTGATTTGGTCCTGAGGCTGAAAGGGAACTTTCTGGTCTTCAACCTAAATCTTGATCTTGGGACTTACCTGCTTGGGTGGCCCTGCAGAGACACGAATAGCCCTACAGTGTCGATTTTAGGTCCATTTAATTCAACCAGCTACATGGTCAAGGGCCCTAGGGCAGCCTCACACACACCCAGTAGCAGAAGCTAAAAAAATGTTATGACTAATTTATTCATTTCAGAGACAAAAAGTGCAAGGATACCTATCAAGTTCCTGCCCAGAACTGAAAGCACAAGTAAAAACCAAACAAAACATGTCTTCTAATAATGCTTTCAATTTTCTGTATCAAATTATTAATTCCAAGAACTCTTTCTTAGTTTTACATTTTTTAATATAGGATTTTGTTCTGTTGCATAGATGAATTATTTTCTCTCTTCTATTTGAGGGTCTTTTCTTTCTATTTTCTTTCTATTTTCTTTCTATTTGGGTCTTTTCTTTCTCTTTTAAATGTTCTTATACTTCCCGCGTGGTCTCTGTTTCTTCTGAATTCCTTTTTTGTTTGTTTGTTTGTTTGTTTGTTTTCTGTCAATTTTTCAAATTACAGGGTTTCTTCGAATGTTTAGTGATATTGGTACAGAGAGAAGAATTGGAAGAGTTCTTTTGCTAATGGCAAATAGAGGTGAAATGCAGTGGAATGGGGCAAGACAGTGTGGGGGAAAGATGAAGTTTGAGTGGAGAGTGGGAGCACAAATCGAACAGCAGAAGAAAGAGAAGTCTGGCTTGACAAGGCTCTTCTTATAATGGGAATGGACTCAAGCTTTAACATGTTATGGTGAACAAAAGAAGGCCACCAAGATAAAGTTGAGCTAAGATCATTTCTAGTAGTCCAAGTGTAGACTGAGGAACCTTACTCAAAGCCTGCAGAGCCTGGAATAGGAAGCTGGGCAGTTCATGGCATAGAACTCAGGGGGTCTCACCCAATGGTACCTGATAGAGGAAACTTTTAGACAACTGGAAGACACAGACATCAGGCAGAATCATTGCAGGGCTCTGTCTACTCTCATTGATCTAATGAGTGACTGAGAAGGGGACCAAAGTCTTCGATGAAGGCCACCAGCACAGAGGAGGTCTCTATATAAGAGGTCTGAGGTCCCTTCCCAAGATGAAGTCTTGATATGAGCAGTTCTCCAGAGAGACCACAGAAAAGGAATAAGCACAGAAGCACATTCCTACACACTGCATCATGGCTGGCTGGGAGGCTCCAGGAATTACTGAACAGCATCCCAAGTCTGGATTGGTATAGGAAAAAAAAACGTCCAGCTCAGCCTAAGCTCACTCCAGTTATAAACTGGATCTCTTTGCTTGCTTTGCTTGCTCAGATTTGACCCAGGAAATGGCCTGAGTTCAGACCAAGAGATGGGGCTCATTGATAAATCTGGCTGTAAGAGCTGAGGAAGGCAAAAGTAGGTGAAATGAGACAGCAAACTAACACCAGAATCCTGACCCACAAAGGGAAGGGCCACATGAACCAATGATTCTTAAATTTCACTGTGCATTGAATTGTTCGAAGAGAGAGACACCTGGGTGGCTCAGTCAGTTAAGTGTCCAACTCTTGGTTTTGGCTCAAGTCATGATTTCGAGGTTCATGAGCTCAAGCCCCATGTCAGGCTCTGCGCTGACAGTGTGGAACCTTCTTGGGATTCTCTCTCTCTGCTCCTCCCCTGCTTCTGCTCTCTCTCTCTCTCAAAATATATAAACTTAAAAAAAGAATCCCTTGAGGAGAGGAGCACCTGAGTGGCTTAGTCCATTGAGCATCTGACTCTTGATTTTGGCTTGGGTTGTGATCCCAGGGTCATGGGATCAAGCCCCACATCGGGCTCTGTGCTGAGTGTGGAGGCTGCTTAAGATTCTCTCTCTCTCTCTCTCTCTCTCTCTTTAAAAATAAAATAAATATTTTAAAAAATGAATCCCTTGAGGAGCTTGTAAAATTCCACACCAAAAGATACAGATTTATCTGGGGTGAGATCCAAGAATATTTATCTATTTAATAACCTTTGTTCTTTCAGAACAGTTTTAGATTTGTTGAGTTACTGCAAAAAATAATACAGAGAGTTCCTGTATACCTCACGGCCACTTTCCCCTATTAACACTTGACATTAGTATGGAACACTTGTGACAATTAATGAACTGATACTGAAACATTAGTATTAACTTATGCCTTTACTTCATTCAAATTTCTCCAGTTGTTCCCTAATGTCCTTTTTTCTAGATCGGGAATCCATCCAAGATACCTCATTATATTTAGTTGTCATGTCTCCTGAGGACCCTCTGAGTTGTGACAGTTTCTCACACTTTCCTTGTCTTGTGTGACCTTGACAGTTTTGAGGATTACTGGTTAAGTATTTTGTAGAGTGTTTTTCAATTGGGTTTGTGTTGAGGTTTTTCTCATGATTAGACTGGGGTTATAGATTTTGGAGAAAAAGACCACAAAGGCAAAGAGTCCTTTTCATCACATCGTATCAGCGGCCCATGCTGTCAACATGACTTATCGCCGTTGATGTTGTCCTTGATCACCTGGCTGAGGTTTGTCAGATTTCTCCACCGTAAACTTACGCTCTCTTCCCCCTTTCCATATTGTTTTCTTTGGAAGAAAGTTACAATGCACCGCCCACACTTAAGGAGTAGAGAGTTACACTCCACCTCCTTGAGGATAGGGGACTCACTGCATCTTTTTTATTGTGGTAAGATCTACACAACATAAAACTTACCAAGTTTTAGATGTTACGTTGATTAAGTTTCTCAGTAATTCTAATGCACGCCTAGGTTTGAGAACCACTCTGACACATGGAGGGAGGGGGCAGTGGAGGGACACCAAAGTGTTTAGAATCCCACCGAACTTCAGACCACCTTCAGACACCTTCAGTGGATGCTTTGGGGAGCCACCTGTACCCTTCTAACTCTCTGCCCCTTTCCGCCACTTCTGTAGGCTTCTCTGCAGTTGGTTGCTGGGATGGAGGACATCCTGGTCTGAGTGGGGACATGCAATAAATGAGTAGATGGAAAAAACCCTTGTGTTCACATTTTTGTGTCTCCCACAGCCTCAAACACGGTGGTTGGCACAGACGATTACAGACAGTTCATTAACCAAGGAAAACACTTGATTTATAATGTAATATAACACAACCTGCTATAGGCAAATTACTCCCCTGATGCCCAGGTACGGTTGACCTGTCGCAGAGCTATGATCTGTCTCAGACAGTGCCTCCTTCTTTGAATCATATGCTCATCCTCTTCTTATTCGTTTCCTGAGAAGAGGGGGTCTGATCATTATGACCATTTGGAAGAAAGTAGGAAAGGAGTTACTTGTCTCTGTAAAAAAAAAAAAAAATGTGGTCTTCATCTTCTCCAGAAGCCTAAGAACATGGACAAAAAGGGAGTCTGTTCTGGAAGCAACTTCTCAATACATAGTTCCTAACCTATCAGTAAACATTTGTTGAAATAAGAACCTGGATGTGATGATCAGTGAGGAATGCTATTATAAGAGCTTAGAGATAGGACCAAGTGTTTGGCTGTGCTAATGGATACACATTATTGACATTGACAAACATTAAACAGGTTTCAGCAGCAAATAGTGCTTGCTTTCAATATTAAAGAAACAAAACAGAGGAAAGGGTCAAATATTACTCTAAGACATTCCTGATCGCCTACTGAATTTTTACAGCGGCCACATCTCCCATCGTGACAGAAAAGTTTAAGCGTGGGGAGAGGGTGTCAGGAGAAAAAAATGAAGGCTTTAGTAACCACTGCTGTGAAGAGCCAAGGAAATAGAAATAACTGGAATACAGAGGGCGACGCAGAACCCTGTAGCTGTGGCTTTGTGGCGTGAAGCAGTGGGCAAGGCACCAGTGGAGAGAGCTGCACAGGGGACAGGAGAAACCGCGTTGGCAGGCTGTGTCGTGTTGTGCAACTGGATGGCAGGCCGGGACAAATGAGTGCAGACAAGAACACAGCCAGCCAGAGTCAAAACATCTGCTGAGGAGAAGCAGCTCTCCACACTGCAGAGCCGAGCCGGAGTTTGCAAAACAGGAAAGGAACTTTCGGAAACACAAAATTCCAACAATGAGCTGCCTCTCTTTGTGAGATCCTTTGTTGGTGCCCCATTCCTGAGACAGTAACAGAGATGCAGCGTTCTGAGGATTTAGGCTGTAGCAGGCAGCTGGGAAATGGTGAGACCGGAGGAGACTTTTATTCTATTGGTTGAAATTCTTTGGTTGAAATTAACCTAATGTTGGTCCTGCATTTCGATTGGCAGAGAATCTCGTCTTCTGAAATAATTCAAAATAATGTGCCCTGATGTAGCAAAAGGATGCCTCTCTTGGCAATGTTTTCTGAATGAGCTCAGAAGTCTGCAGACAGCAGCCATGGGCAGTGCAGCATCCCTTCAGTTTAGGGCATCTAGGGATTCCATTTATTTTCATTTACGCTAATGAAAACAAATAGAGGCAGTCAGTTATGGGGAAAAGAGACACTCCCGCTCTTATAAAGGACCAGGGTCTGCTCTTCCTGAGGGCTGCGATGGGCAAGCCCGTTAGCATGGAACATTTAAATAATTGGGAGAAACACCAGGAGAATTCACAGAAAGCACACTGGCCCGTGGCTGCTTAAACGCATCTGGGGAACCTCTCTATCCCTAAGTAACACATGTGCACACACGCGCGTACTGTATGTGTACTGAAAGAGACAACAAAGAACAATTTCTGCTTTCTCCTTCACCATTTTCCACAGCTGTGGTCATTTATATTTCCACTGAAAAAAGGAAAAGAAGAGCAAATGTTCTCCAGATAGTTAATACCCCTGAAAATTGATAGAGAGTAAAAGAGAGAAATTTGTAAGTCCATGGTACCCATTTCATGGGAAGTATATTTTCAAGGCATTTGCTGCTTCAAAAAATATGGTTAAAAATCCTATGTTCTTTTTTTTTTAAGTTTATTTATTTATTTTGAGAGAGAGAGACAGAGCACAAACTGGGGAGGGGCAGGGAGAGAGAGAATCCCAAGTAGGCTCCGTGTTGTCAGCATAGAGCCCCATGCGGGGCTCGATCCCAAAAACCATGAGATCATGACCTGAACCGAAATCAAGACTCGTTTGCTTAACCGACTGAGCCACCCAGGTGCCCCAGAAATCCCTATGTTCTAGATAGCAGAAATCCACCCCTTCTAGCCTTTCATCACCCAGATAAGGACTTTAGGAAAGGAACTGAGATGTCTAACAGGAATATGGTGTATTATTTTGAGATAGTGCAATGACACCTGTCCTTTATCTGTCCACAAAATCCTCAGAGAAAATATCCACTTCCACTCATGTGTTGTAGAGTTGGTTCTGTTTTGGGGAACGTATCTTAAGGGCCAACTATGAATTCAAAGTGGGCGTAAGATAAGAGCCAAGGAGTCAGATGGAATATGAGCTACCCTAACATGTTTTTATTCCATCTGAGTTTCTGTATTTGCATTTTTTAAAGGCTGTATTTGCTCTTTTTATCTCTTGACAGCTACAAACTTGACTGTCGATGATTTGCCTCCTTGTGGAACTAAGTGGGGGATATTTCTAATATTGTATTAGGCAGGTGCAAACAACAGAATGTAATTTGGTTGTTTTGACTAAAGGAGATCACAGATAAAGACAAAGGTGTTAGCCCAAATAATCATTTCCTGGAGAAATGGTCAAAATTGCATCCCAGAACTGGCCTGAGGAAAAACCACCTCTGCTGCGCCAGCCAAGCACTAAATGCCAAGAATTTGACTTTCCTTAACCATTAATGTTGCCAGCCACCTTGCTACTCAAATTTACAGCACTAGACCCAGAACTAGAAATGTCCTGGCTATTATCCCTGCAGGCACACAAAAAGTCCATACCAAGATTGCTTCCTTTTTGTTTCTTTTTATGCTGATGTCTCCTAAGATATGTCTGATTCATGGAGCCTAAGTCACATGACTGCATGCTAGTTGCAAAGGATGCTGGGAGTTTCAGTTCAGACTTGACCACTGTGGAGGCTGAACTCATGAGGTGGGGCTCTCCTCAAATGCAGAAAAGGTTTTCAAAAGATGAAGGGAAGATATGATTATACTAGATGTTTACTAAAACAATGGATGGATCTCTCTCTCTCTCTTTTTTTCCCTGGCATTTAGGTTTCTGTTCTAGTCACTTCTTTAGCCCATCAGCTGTATTCCATACTATATATCCCAACATTTTTATATTTGAATATTTGCATGTGTCTAGTAACTGGTGTTCGTTCCGCAATCTGAACTGTATTGGCTAGGTTAAGAGTTCACTGTTGAGTGTGCCAAACCTTCAATTTTTAGTTAACCAGCAATACAACCTTATTCAAATACATAATGGTCTGTAGCATTTTTATACCTTAGCCATCCTGTGCCAAACTGCTTTTCTTTTAAAGCTTTCTTTAACACCATCAACCTCTTGCTCTTTCTTGAGCGAGAATTATTTCCCATGCCCACATATATCTGGCACCAAACTCATAGATTCTGCACTGGGAGTTTCAGCTATGGCTTTATATGCCTCAAAGTCTATTTAGTGGAAGATCTGTGTATGAAAGGGATCATCTGTTTCAGAAGCTGACCAATGCTAAAATATCAAAGCCAACAGCAAACCCGACCGTATCAAAGGGAAAAAAAAAAAAATACGCCACACACCCGGAGTATTTTTACAATGTGATAAGCACTGAACTGCAGGCTAGGAATTGTAAACAATAGAAACCAATATCGCACAGTACCTTAACTATCTAAAAATTAAATTAAAAAAAAAAAGACGGAGAGAAAGAAAGATTAAATAATAGTCACTACTCTCTGGGGTGGTAAGACCGTGTCTAGTGATGGAAGCAGACACATGCAACATGATGGAAGAGGAAGGAAGCAACCCGGGAGCTGCAAGGGGTTTTGTGTGATGGGAGGAGCATTTTGTGTGTCTGCTGTGTCTTTCATTCACAATTATTTGCATAGGGGCTCCTGGGGGGCTCAATCAGGTTAAGCATCTGACTCTTGATTTTGGCTAGGGTCATGATCTCAAGGTTCGCGGGGTTCGAGCCATGTGTCTGCTTGGGGTTCTCTCTCTCTGCTTCTCTCTCTCTCTCTCTGCCCCACCCTCGTTTGTGCGCTTCTCTCCTTCAAAAAATAAATAAATAAACCTCAAAAAAATTATTTGCATAGAGAGGGCTCCACTGTGGAGAAATGTTAACATGTGGGCATCTGGATGAGGGGTATATGGGATTCCTTGTACTATTCTAACCATGTAAGTCCGATATTATGTCAATATCAAAGTTAAAAACAGAATGAAAAGTTTCTCTGCAATTATGACATAATAAGTAGACTACACTTTCCCAATACTGTTTCTATATCTGGTTTGTAGGCAAGGAATCTATGTCTCTAGAAAGTTCCAGTCTGCTAAGTGTTTGATACATTCTTGACTTTTCTTAGTGACACTGTCTGCATGTAGAGGGAAATATCAAGCTGAACTCTTACTCTGGGCTTGATTCCCATCAACAAGAACAATAGAGTTCTTAAAATGAGTATGACAGAGACTTTGGAAGAAAGCGATCTTGGAGTTTCTAAAAATGAAATGCTGGCAACAGAGATAAAGGTACCCCAGATTTTAGAACATCATATTCTTAAGAGTCAGATACAATATGATTCTAATCTCATGATCAGGGTTTCTAAAAAGTATTCAAGAGAGATAAGAGGTTCTAGAAATTCTTATAATGGAATAAGAAATTAGGCTAAAGAGAAACGACAAGGAGGAGGGATCCAAAGAAAGCAGTGTGACTACACAGGGGTCCTCTGATGCACCCAAAAGATAAAAGGAGGAGGAAAAAAAAACCCAAAGGGAAATACAAGAGACTCGTGCCAATGTAAGTTTCATTTCTACATTTTCTAATGCCTAGTACACCACACTGCAGGATGGAAAAAAGGCACAGAAAATTCAAAACGCACCTTCTCAGTCATCACAACAGGACAGCGCTATGATTGACAGAAATACACCAACACATACTGTTATTGAAGATATGAAATTTCTCCAGTGGCAGAAGACGTAAAAACTTATGGCAATACCTCAGAAACAGGAGCTAAAACACAGTGCTCCCTGCCGGATATAGAATGCCTCTGGTCTCCCAAAATTCCCCACAGAAACAGGAACCTCTCTTTGCCCAAGTTCATACCTTCCTGGCCACCAAAGCTGGCCTTTGGAAAGTCTGGATGCACCTATTAGGTGCAAATAATGACATAAAAATACCGGGGCACACTTGAGTGTTCGCGGCAAGACCAGATAAAGTGGTCAGTTTCCCAAGATAATCCCCCAAAAGACTCCGGCTTCACACCTGCCCAATTTATACCCCTTAATCCATCCCATGACCCTGACCTAAAACTGAATATTTTTGCAGTATCAAGTTATGGTTATGAGTGTGAATGTATAAATGTTTGACATTGCAGGCAGACTGTAGTCACTTCTTGAACTAGCCAGCAGGAGGACAGTCTTGCACGATTAAATAATGAATTGAGGGGTGCCTGGGTGGCTCAGTCAATTGAGCGTTGGACTCTTGATTTCGGCTTGGGTCACTGATCCCCGAGTCATGAGATTGAGCCCCGCCTCAGGCTGCTCGCTGTGCGTGGGGCCTGCTTGGGATTCTCTCTCCCTCTTCCCCTGTCTCCCACTTACACTTGTTCTCTTTCTAAGAAAAAAAAAATTTTAAAAATAATGAATTGATTATAGCTTTCCTTTAATTGAACAATTTGTTAAGCTCTCATTTTTGTGAGAGGCTTGAGTACCAATTAACTGACTCACATTGGCTTGGATTTTTCCTGCGGCATATTATGTTCCATCTTCCTTTTCAGCCTTATCATAGACTTAGGACGATTTAGTGTTTCAGCTAACTGTACCGATTATTGTCATTTTAACTGGATGCACAAATTGTTTTATTAGGCCACTGGCAGCCATCTCTTTAGGCCATTGGTTCTCAACACTGGCGATGTCTGGCGACGTTTTGGGATTGTCGAAACCTGCTAAACATCCCCCCATGCACAGGACAGCCCCCACAAAGAGCTATCTAGCCCGAGACGTCTACTGTCGGAGAAAACCTGCAGACACTGTTAAATGGCCTCTCGTATGTCCCAGCCAGCTCCCACCCAAGTGACTCCTAGGAACTGGCCATTTTAGACCTTTGCATTTTGCTTGTCTTCTTTGATCTCCGCACAGGGAGTGGAAACACTCCTAGCTGAATTGTGATCCTGCCAAGACCTTTTTCCTGTCACTTTTTTGAAGCAACATGCTCTCCGGGTGGGTGGTCCGTGACACTCTGGCCTCAAGCTCACTCAGCCCTGGGACCAGACAGGGGCCCAGCCCAGCCCCAGTTTGGTCTCTCAGGGTCTTCTGATCTAAGCTTGCTGCCCCTCACCAGACTCCCAGGCTTTCTTATGCCAGACGGTTAGTGGGTAGGAAGAGGAGTTTCTGTTTTTAAAAGCTTACCCAGCCTGAAGAGATCTGCACCGGGCCTGCATAGGGACTGGGACACCTCACCCTGCCCTGCCCCCACAGTCTCCCAGTAGGGCTGCTTCTCCACCTGCTGCTCCCTTGGGCCATGTTATACACTGAATGTTTGTGCCCCCTGCCCCCAAATTCATAGGTCGAAGCCCGAATCCCCTGTGTGGCTCTATTTGGAACTGGGGCCTTTAAGGAGGTAATTAAGGTTAAATGTGGTCATAGGGGTAGGTGTCTAATCAGATAAGATGAGTGTCTTTAATAAGAAGCACCCAGAGAACTTGCGCCCCCTCTCCAGCGCCACTACTCCCCTGCAGGAACGCACTGAGGAAAGGCCATGTGGGGACATAGAAGGGGGTTGTCGGCAACCCAGGAAGAGAGCTCTCACCAGAAACTAAATCAGCCAGAACCTGATCTTGAACTCCCAGCCTCCAGAACGGGGAGGACATAAATTTCTGTTGCTTAAGCCACCCAGTCTGTGATATTTTGTTATGGCAGCCTGAGCAGGCTAAGATAGGCTGACCGAGCGCCTGACCCTCTATTAACTCACTTTGACATTTGTCTTTCTCACTCGTGTCTCCTTATTCTTTAAGACCCTCCCTACCTTGTGCAACTTAAAAAATAAAACTTTCCTTTTTTTATTATTTAAACCTTTTAATTTATTTTAGAGAGAGAGACTGAGCAGGGGAGGGGAGCAGAGGGAGAGAGAGAGAATCTTAAGCAGGCTCCAAACATAGCGCGGATCCCAACTCGGGGCTCAATCCCACGACCCTGGGATCGTGACCTGAGCTGAAATCAAGAGTCGGATGCCCAACCAACTGAGTCACCCAGGCTCCCCCCAAATAAAATGTTTCTAGTGTTTCTCTCTTTTACTAAAGTTTCAGGGCAGAGTCGACTTGTCAAATCCTCCCTTATTTCTCAGCTCTGAGATTGTTGAAAACATATACGTGTGTCTCCTTCTGCCAGCCCTGAGATTTGTGACTTTGGAGAAGCCAACCTCCCCCTCCTGCAAAATTATATCTATAATTATAAAGTCAAGTATTTACCATTTTAGGAGCATTGCCACAGTGCCACTTCAATTGGTATACGCAGTAACTGTGGGTTATATATCTTGGATACTGAGAACAAACTGAGAGCTGATGGGGGGCGGGGGAGAGGGGAAAGTGGGTGATGGGCACTGAGGAGGGCACTGGTTGGGATGAGCACTGGGTGTTGTATGGAAACCAATTTGACAATAAATTATATTATAAAAAAAAAGGATTTGAAAAAAAAAAGAAAGAAAACGGAGACATGTAAAGATCTCTATTTCTCAGTCATATTTAAACAAACACCTCCTGGCTAGCCTTTATGCAACCAAACGTTCCTCTTCCAAACAAAAGATCCGCAACTAAATTGCTTTGTGTACACTCTAATCAATGGATGCTTAATACCTCATTGAGACGCGTGTGATTCCTACTTGAAGAGTGCCCAATCCATTGAGAAAATTCTTTTTGAGTGGCTATCTCAGAACACATTTTTAAAACCCCAGTTAGTTTGCACAAATAACAGAGCTCCAAGGTCAGAGCTGACAGTGAAGGAAAAGATTTCGTACACAAAATGAAGAGCATAATTATTTATAATTAAAACTCTAATGCGGACCCAGGTATTCCTTATCCGCTCTTTCGTTCATTTTATCATCGTCACCTCCACTTCCTCCCACGTTTAAAACCTCTCATTTCATAAATTCTTATTGTTCCCAAAACCTGCTGCCTCTGACAAGGTCTAAAATAAAAGGCAAAAGGGGCGCCTAGGTAGCTCAGTTGGTGGAGCGTGTGACTTCAGCTCAGGTCACGATCTCGTGGCCCGTGAGTTCGAGCCCCGGGTCGGGCTCTGGGCTGACAGCTCGGAGCCTGGAGCCCGCTTCGGAGCCTGTGTCTCCCCGTCTCTGTCTGACCCTCCCCTGCTCACCTTCTGTCTCTCTCTCAAAAAACAAACATTAAAATTTTTTTTAAATTAAATTAAAAGGCAAAAGATTTTCTCTGATGAACTTTACTAATGCCCCACCTTCCCCTTGTCCACATCTCAAATGCCAGAAGTATCCAATTTCTGCTGAGAAACAGCTTTGGTCTCAATTTCCATTATTACCCAGATGGGGTTTTGTAATTTCATTTTCTGCTATGATACCTCAGGTATCTCTCACCCTTTGGCTTGAAACAACAGAAGCAACCAAGAAATTATAACTGTGACCACTTCCAATATTCAACCCAGGATGCCAAGCTGTGTGGAATCGAGGAGACAATTGACATACTTCACTGAAACACTTCTTCCTTTGTTCTTAGCCACACTTTTATTTGTTTGTTTGTTTGTTTGTTTATTTGCAACAAAGACAGCCCACTTGTTGCTATCATAGCATTCTGATATTAACACCTTTGTGGCAGGGCTCCTGGGTGGCTCAGTCCATTGAGCATGCGACTCTTGGTTTCGGCTCAGGTCATGATCTCACAGCTCGTGAGGTTGAGCCCTACATCAGGCTCTGTGCTGACAGTGTGGAGCCTGCTTGAGATTCTCTCTATCCCTCTCTCTGCCCCTCCCCTGCTTGTGCTCTCACTCTTTCTCAAAAACAAACTTAAAAAAATCTAAAAATAAACAAAAAACCCCACCTTTGTGGTTTCTGTAGTTTGTTTTCCTCATAGACTTAGCTGTCAGAACCCAAATTGGGCTTTGCAACAATTCCATTTTTTAAAAATGTTTATTCATTTTTGAGAGAGAAAGCATGAGTGGGGAAGGGGTGGAGAGAGAGGATCCGAAGTGCGCTCCAGGTTCTGAGCTGTCAGTACAGAACCCAATGTGGGGCTCGAACTCCGTAACTGTGAGATCATAACCTGAGCATGTCCATTGCTCAACCAACTAAGCCACCCAGGGGCCCCTGCAGTGTCCATTTAAAAGTGAATCAGTGATACGATCCACAGAAAGACAACAAAAGAAATGTAAATGTTTCTAGAAATGTAAAGTTTCTGTGGAGATGGTTAAGTGAAGTAGAAGGTTCACAGTGTACCTCCAGGTGAAGGTACATTCACGTGTGGGCAACACAACCAACGTGGACCAAATGTTGCACTGGGGACCCAAGAATTTCCCCTTGCTATTCTCATGGAGATTCAGAACCTTCTAAAAGTCTTCCACAACCCACATGGTTATTCTACATTTCCCACGAGCTTCTCCACAACCACAGATCATTCCTGAGCATTTGCTTCTGGTTTAGGTGAAGAGAGGGCAATTTTTTTTAATGTTTATTTATTATTGAGAGACAGAGAGAGACAGAGCATGAGCATGGGAGGGGCAGAGAGAGAGAGAGAGACACGGAATCTGAAGCAAGCTCCAGGCTCTGAGCTGTCAGCACAGAGCCCAACGCAGGGCTCGAACTCACCAGCTGTGAGATCGTGACCTGAGCCGAAGTCCGATGCTTAACCGACTGAGCCACCCAGGCTCCCCTTGAGAGGGCAATTTTTAAAAAGCAGCACCCAGCATTCCCAGGATGTAAGCCTATCTGATGTTCACCCTTGTGTCACCCAAATCAGACTTATCTCGCCCTGGAGCTCCCTTTTCCTTCTGTGTATCATGTACTGATTGAGAGCATCAGGATACAGTCAGTCAAGCAAGTTGGAATCTCAGAGCTGCCTTTGACTTCAGCTTTCCTGCCCTTACCATCCAATCAAGCTCTGAGTTCTGTAGATTCTTCCTGTAGCTATCTCTTAAATTCATCCCCTTTTCTCCATTTGCCTTGCTCTTGCTCTTGTTCAGACTTCCTTTACTTCTCACTCAAAACAAATCGGAGGGGCTCGTGGGTGGCTCAGTTGGTTAAGCCTCCAACTACGGCTCAGGTCATGATCTCACAGTTGGTGGGTTGAAGCCCCGTGTCGAGCTCTGTGCTGACAACTCAGAGCCTGGAACCTGCTTCCAATTCTGTGTCCCCCCTCTCTCTCTGGCCTTCCCCTGCTCGTGCTCTCTGTCTGTCTGTCTGTCTCTCAAAAATAAATAAGCGTTAAAAAAAATCTGAACTGATTTCTCTATTCCCAGTCTCTCTTGTCTTGAACCCATTCTCCACCTACCTTCCCCAAACAGACCTCAGGTCTTCTCTTTCTCTGTAACATATTCTGAGCAGAGCTTATCTGTTCTCTTGGGTTAAAATATCATAATTTTGCCGATGAGTCATAAGATCATCTCCAGCCAGAGGAATTCTCTGAATCTGACTTCTACATCCTACATATCCAACCCTCTCCTTGAGGTTTCCCACTTGGATGTTTCGCAGGCATCTCAAACTTAACATGTCAGGAACAGAACAATTAATTTCCCATTCAAAATATATCCCCTCCCACCGTAGTCTTCCCCATCTCAGTAATGGTGTCACTCTCCACCCAGAAGCTCACTTCAGAGACAGTCATCCTTGATTCCTCTTTGTCCCTAACCTCCTACATGCAATCCATACAGCAAATCATGCTTCATGCTGCTGTACATCATGTGTTTACACTTCTCCATCACCATAGTCACCACCTTAGACTAGGCCACCATCATCCCACCATGATCTTTCACCTAAACTACCGCAACAATGCTATCTCGTCTATACCATCCCACTTTTGCTCATTTCTAATCCATTTTGTGTTTTCTTTTTTCTCTTTCTTTCTTTCTTTCAAGAGATCACACAAGCGGGGGAGACAAGCAGAGGGAGAGAGACAGAATCTCAAGCAGACTCCATGCTCAGTGAAGAGCCTGTCACTGGACTTGGTCCCATGACCCTGGGATCATGACCTAAGCTGAAATCAAGGAGTCAGACTCTCCATCAACTGAGCCACCCAGGTGCCCTTCTAATCCATTTTCTACATCATATCAAGAACACTGTTTTAAAACATGACTTGGATCATATCACTTGCTTCAGGCCCCTCAGTGGCTCCCTCTTCATTTAAAACTTGTTGCCATAGACTACAAGGCCTTGGCTGTCTTCAACCATCTCAAACCATCTCAAACCACTGACTCTCAGTTTGGGTGATAAACTCCAGTCACACCGAGTTTCTTAAAGTTCCTAGGAGTAGCTAGACTCTTTCCTACCTCAGCCCTTTGCAAATGCTGGCCTTTCTGTGTAGAGTGCATGACCGACTTCTCATCTTATAGGTCTGAGCTCTGTTGTTACCTAAGAGGTCTTCCTACCTATCTAATGTTGGCCACTCTGATTATTCTTGGGCAAAAACGTTAGTTTCCTTCATAAGACATCATCATTTATAATAGTTGTATTTGGTAGTATGTCTCCCTGTTTTGGTTTTGTTCTTTATCTGTGTAGTTCCCCACAGTACCTGGCATATACTTAGATCTTAATGGCCTACTATTGAATAAGTTATTTTATATCACTCCTTTGCTTAAAAACCTTTACTATTGGGGTACCTGGGTGGCTCAGTCGGCTGAGCGTCCAACTCTTGATTTCGGTTCAGGTCATGATCTCTCGGTAGTAAGATCGAGCCACGCATTGGGCTCTGCGCTGGGCACGGAGCCTCCTTAAGATTCTCTTTCTTTCCTTCTACTTCTGCCCCTGCCCCACACGTTCTCTTTCTCTCTCAAAATAAATAAATAACTAGATATATAAATAACCTGTTTCTCACTTGTCTACAAGAGTCTAAACTCCAGAGTGTAACATTTGGCACTGACCTACTCTACCTATGCAGCATCTTTCCTTCCGCTTCTGATTCCATTGCAGATCAGTTAGCCTTGTTGACTTGCGAATAATGGAAAACACAATATACACAGTGGCTTATATAATGGGGCTGTCGTTTTTCCCCTGGAAATAGGTCCGTAGGGCTGGTGTGTTGGCTCAATACTGCCACAGAGAACACAGGCACACTCTTTTTGTCTTTCTGTCTCATCACTGTCAAATGTGGCTTTTGGTTTCATGACTGCAAAAAGGTTGCTGAATCTCCAAATGTTATGTCCATTTTCCAGATCAGAAAAAAAAAGCTTTCTCCTTATATAGTTGTTTTCTATTTATTCAGAAAAAGAAGCCCTTACTAGATAGTTCTACTCACATCTTATTGGCTAGAACTGCATCATATGGCCACCTCTAGCTAACCAGGAACACTGGGGGATTGAGTATTTTTTTTTTAATTTTTGAGAGAGAGTGAGAGAAAGCACGAGCAGGGAAGGGGCAGAGAGAGAGGGGGACAGAGGTTCTGAAGCAGGCTTCGCACGGATAGCAGACAGCCTCACGAGGGCTCAAACTCACCAACCATGAGATCGTGATCTGAGCAGAAGTCAGAAGCTCAACCAACTGAACCACCCAGGCACCTGGGGATTGAGTATTTTTGGGTGGGTACATTTTCTGCCCTGGACAAAATCATGGACCTATGAGTAAGGAAGAGAGGGGAACGGATATCAAGTAGGTTCGATTAGTATGTACCTCATTGTGCATTATCACATTCTCTATACTGGAGTATTTTTCACAGTTTCCTGAAATACTATGCAATCTACAAAGCTTTTATCTTTTTGCTGCTGCTGTTATCTCTACTCGGAATGCCCTACTCTTGCTTCTCAACCTAAATTATTGTGCTTAGCCTTCAAGATTGACCTTCAATACCTCCCATCTGAAACCTTCCTTTATCCTCTGAGGCAGGATTAATGCTCCTTGGATTCCTAGGAGGTGATGCAGGAAATAAGGGCCTTGTCTTCTGGTTGTATCATCAGCATTTCAACAAGTGCCTGGAATATTTGGAAACAACCAGTGTTAACCAAACTGCAAGAGAGGAGAAGCCCAGGAATGCATGTTTTTCTTTTTTGATCCTCACAATAACCCCAGGAGGAAACTACCACCCTTGTTTCACAGATAACGGAACTAAGTCTCAGTGAAATAAAAGTTACATGTTCAAGGCCACACTGCCAATAACATGAGCCTAGGGATTAATTGAGGGCTATGCCTTTGCTTTGCCCCCTATTTCCTGTCACATTTTATTTTTTACTTTTTTTTTAAGTTTATTCATTTATTTTGAGAGAGACAGAGACAGTGTGAGTCGGGGAGGAGCAGAGAGAGGGAGAGGGAGAATCTCAAGCAGGCTCTGAGCTGTCAGTGCAGAGCCCAATGCAGGGCTCGAACTCCCAAAACCATGAGATCATGACCTGAGCTGAAATCAAGAGTCAGACACTTAACTGATGGAGACACTCAGGAGCCCCTATTTTTATTTTTAATCCAGAGGTCAACAAACCAAGGCTCACGGGGAAGCCTCTTGTTTCTGTAAATTAAGTTTTATTGGAACACAGCCATGCCCATTCCTTTTTGTATTACCTATGCTGCTTTTGCATATTACAACAGAAGCGTTGAGTCATTGAGACAGACCATATAGCCTGCAAAACCTGACATATTTACTCTCTAGCTCTTTATAGATAGCTTGCTGACGTCTGTCTGCACTAAGCCATACTGACTCCTAAATTGAATCCGAAGATAAGTGTCTTGAAAAGGTGTTTAAAATGGTCATTTTCAGACCAACATTATGAGGAGGAAAAGACTAGGATCTCTTCCTGAGGAAGATGTCGCATTAAAAAATGACAGAAGGAAAAAGGACATTCAGTCGTTCTGACTTCTTTCTGCGTTCAACAAGAAAGAGAACCAGTGTTCAAAAGAATGGGAGTGAAAAAAAGAATCGATTAACCATTGTAAGAATAATTCTTACTTCACAAGGCTGTTGTAAAATTGGAATGAGCTAAAGCATGAGATAAGGCACAATGCCCAGTACATGGTCGAGGCTCTAATGTGGCACAGTCTCCATCTGGTATTGTTGCTTGTGAACATGACCCGCTCTTTGGGGTCAAGGGAAGAAAGAAGAACCATTTGTATTGTTTCAGGTCCAGAATTCCATAACATCGGAAAAGTGCCCTGATCTATCTCGGTTCCATTTTCTCCAGAGAGCCATTCCCATGTCTTAGAGGAAATTGCGGACTCAGGTAGGAAAGCGATGAAGTCTGAGCCTGTTCACTGTCCGTCTGTCTAGCCCAAGAGCTCTGTCTGTTCCCACCACTGTTTTCTCACATGGGGAGAAGCCAGGTACTGGGGAGACAGCATGACAAGAAGGGAGTCCCGGGGCGACCTCTCTGAACTCCAGAGAAGCTCTCATCACAATCCTCTCAAAATTCCTTGGAGGAAAGCTTTCCAGATGCACGAGGGGAGGGAAAAACCTGCCCAGTTAAAGCCTTATGTAATCTCAGTGCAGAAACCAGCTGGGTCTAGCAACTGCAGTGTAGTCATCTCATTTAAGGCCACGTGCATTTACCAGAGGCTCCATTATTAATAAGCTGAGAGAGACGGCAAATTATCATGGGAAGGAGGTGAGGGGGGAAGAGGCAACAACCATCTGGGTCAAAGGTAGCAAAACATCGTACACACATGGCCTATGACTTTCCCACCAGGAGTAACTTCTTTGCAACGGGGCGGGGGTGACGGGGGACGGTTGGCTTTTAGAGAGCTGAGCCCAAATGCATGTTTTCCGTGGAGCTTGTTTTATTGCACAGGTTGAACTCTGGAGAGAGGATGTTACGGAGTCAAGTCTCCTTACATATTCTTAATGATTGTAAAGCGTCTGGATTTATGGCGCGAAAAACGCAGGCTATAAAAGCAGAGCGGTGCACGGCATCAAAAACTGCTGTTTGTTCCTCTTGGAGAAAATATGGTCAAATCAGGGCAACGTTCAGTCAAAAGTTGCCGGCGGAGAGCGACAGTAAATAAAATATCCCTTAATCATGCAGTTAAACAGGAGATGCCCAATTATTAAGGCTTTGCCCAAGTACACTGCCAGCTGAGTACTCAGAGCAATCCAAGCACATCAGCCTCCACGTAAATGATAATTCTCAGAGATTTGCAAATGCTAATGGTTAAGACATCAGAATAAATCACGGCATTAAGGAGACATGAGGGCCCTGCCCTAATAGACCTACACTTGTGCTTCTGCTGAGTGGTGCAGGAATCCATGAAGTAGCCATCTTTTCTTCTTCCTGCCTCTTAACTGAGCATCCTTGATCGAATACATTCTTCGGACTCAGGAAAATATTGGGAAATATTGCCATTAGCAGCTACCAAGCTATCTGAAACAGACTTCGGTGGTATATATTGATAAGCTCTTGCCAATTCACTGCAGCCGATAAATAGCATTTCTCCTTGCAGTTCCATTTTCTAAAGCGTGCATTCCGTTTCTATAGCAACTTTCATTTTGTTAACCTGTTACTCACGTTAAAAGTGTTATTTTTAGCATAACATTTCCAGAAGTCTTCGACAAAGAAAAATGGGAAAAGATTGTGGCTTGAAGATGAATGCGATGTCCAATAGGAATTCTACTATGTAGTGTATTTATTTGGCCAGTGCATCATCTATTATGAAATTAGAGAAAATATGGATTTTTAAAATGTGTGTGTTTATGGACTTTGCGGGGAAAAAAAACCCCACCATATCCCATTTCTTTTTTTTGGAACAAGATAAGAGTATTTAAGGAAATAACAATATCTAAATGGATTTATTTCCTACAGATTTTCATTTACATAAAACCTAAGGAGAGGAATATATAACTGAGGACTTTTTGTGTGTGGTAGAGTCATGGCCTTTGCTACTGGGGTTGCGGTTTTAAAATCCGATGTATTATCAGGACATGTAGGGCTAACGGAATGAATTGCAGCTATGGAAAAGTCATCTAAGAAGAAACCAAATTGGGGAGGGGGTGCGGTTTTATAGATGGCTGACACTCATAATAAATTGTGACATGGCCTGCCTTTTGACTTTCCCACAAATGGCTTCCTCTCCCCCCCACCCCCAAATATTGTCTTACCTTTCACTTCCCGGTCAAAAATGGAGTCCTGTGTAGTTTGATATAACTTGACTGGAAATGAACGACTTGAACACAGCCTGATTTCCCCTATTTGGATGCGGGTGAGGAGAACATTGCCCTTCGTTTATTACAAGTGAACCCTGAAATTAGACTTGACTTGAATTCTAGATGGGAACAATTATTTTCCAATGTTGTAACTATTGTTCTCTAATTATTAGAAAGGCAATGAAGTGGAGTGGATAAGGGCCTGGCTTCTGGAACCAGGCAGCTTGGGTTTGAATCCCAGCTTTGCCAGTCAGTGTGACCTTTGGTCATGTACCTATCTATGCCACCCCTCAGTTTCCTCGTTGGTAGAACAGGGATGATTGGGTTGGTGTGAGATTTAAATGCTTAAAAGAGTACTTAGCACATAGTCAGCTTGATGAGTTGTGTAGTTTTGTTGTTGTTGTAGCTTTTTGTTTTGTTTCTACCTCAAGCAGTGTGATTTTCTTTCACTGCCTTAATTAGAAAAATATCCACAATTACTTATCCTTTTACTGGCTGGCTGATGCAGCTGGGTACAAACTAATGTGTCGTTTTCTAATAGGTAAATTGCCACAGGTCACACAGTTACTGACTGATGAGGCTAGTATTCCTACCCAGGCAGTCTGGTTCCAGAAGCCAGACCCTCATTCAGTCCATTTTATGGCTTTTCTACTAGTTTGAGAATTTTAGTTGGAACATTAGGAAATAGTTGTTCCCATCCAGAATTCAAGTCATAGCTGCAATTTATCCTACCCTAACCTCTGCCCTTAGTAGAAATACGTATTACCCCAAAGATTGCATCCCTGTATGAGTTCACATCTCTTAACATTTCCCCAGCACACACAGACTTAAAGTAATAGATCCTAAAGGACACTGGCCATGCCCTAGAACTCAGTCTTCCCCACCCAAGGTTTACTGAGGTCTAATTTACATGGAATAAAATCCACCCTGTTAGGGTATGGTTCTATACATTTTGACAAGTGCACATGGTAACCACCATTATATTAAAACACAGAACATTTCCACTGCTCCCCCAAACTCCTTCCTGCCCCCGCCCCTGCTTCTCCTACTCTTGGCCTCCCACAACTACTAATCTATTTCCTGCCCCATAGTTGTTGTTTTTTTTTTACCCTGCTCCAAGAATACACAATTCAAAACCAGATAAGGATCATAGAAAGTCTCTCAAAAATAGCAGATACTTGATATTACCTGGGTGAAAGGTGAAATGAAATGGGGTCACTTATGTCAAGGGGTTTTCTTTTTTTTTTAATTTTTTTTCTTTTAACATTTATTCATTTTTGAGAGGCAGAGGGTAACAGAGCATGAGTGGGTAGGGGCAGAGAGAGAGGGAGACACAGAATCCAAAGCAGGCTCCAGGCTCCGAGCTTTCAGCAGAGTCCAATGCGGGGCTCGAACCCACGGACAGGGAGATCATGACCTGAGCTGAAGTCAAATGCCCAACCAACTGAGCCACCCAGGCGCCCCTTCAAGGGGTTTTCAAATGCAGCCAGCCAGGAGGCCGTTAAGGAGGGGGGCCTTATATGTATCCTCACTGGTGGAACCATGAACTTTTGAACTGGGCCAAATCTCAAATATTCCAAGGACACCCCCCCCCCCACAAACACCTGCAACTTGCTACAGTAACAGACTTTGCTTGGTGATAGCCTTAGCAACCAATTATACTCAGTCAAGATTAGCGTTCTGCTGTCAACACCTATCAAACATTCTTTATAAACAATGTATACAACTATTCCCTTTTTGCTCAAAAACCCCTGACTTTTGCCCCCTAGTGGGATACTATATGGTGGCTACCCAAATCTGTGTACCCCAAATTGCAATTCTTTGACCCCAAATAAGCCTTTTTATTTAGTTATTGCCTCCTGACAATTAAAAAGAAATTTTTAATGCTTATTTATTTTTGAGACAGAGAGAGACAGAGCACGAGTTGGGGGTGGGGGGAGAGAGGGAGACACAGAATCCAAAGCAGGCTCCAGGCTCTGAGCTGTCAGCACAGAGCCTGACACGGGGCTTGAACCCATGAACCGTGAGATCATGACCTGAGCCAAAGTCAGACGCCCAATCGTCTGAGCCACCCAGGCATCCTGCCTCCTGACAATTTTAGGTTGACACCTGATATAATGGAGACTAATAGGAGCTCGAATCATTGAAACTTACGAAACAGTTGCCTGGTATCGTTCGTGGAATCTCCTATCTAATGGTTCCAGTGGGGAGAGGGAAAAAAAGGAAGGACTGGAAAAGTAATCTTAGACACATCCTATCTCTGGAGACTGTTAATTAGTAGAAAGGGACAAATGCAATACAGCACAAAAGGCAGACAAATCCATCTTAATTAACAGAGTTCTGATCATAAAAGCTGTACCTTTCTCCTTCCCTTTGGTGCCTTTTACCAAGGGCAACAAAGGAGAAACATGAGGCATAGTGGATGTGTCATGTGAATAACTGTGATGCCCCTCAACTTGAGTGTGTCTTGAGGCAAAGCTTATGCTCATTCGCTTTGCCCCTTCTTCTTTTGGTTCATGATACATGATAATTCGTAGGTGCTCATAAAATATTTGTTTAATGAATGAAAAATTTACTCTTTGGCAGGAATGTTAACAAATTGGGAATTGTAAATGTGGCCTAGGTTCTCTTAAAACTCAGATCTTTTCATGGCTGATCTGGGCTCAGATACAAAAATTCCTGGTGTGCACCTTCCTAAGACCTCCCAGTTGGGGGATGATTCCTCTCAGTAGAGTGATTGTAGGCCAATAACGTGATTTTCTCTGTTGCCAAGGAGAGGGGATGGGGGAAGAAGGATTTTCAGTCACTTCCTTCCAGTGATTCAAACCAAGAATTTGGATATCTATTGTCAGTCTGTTTTCTAAGGAATCTTTTTCTCAGCTGATTTTTAGTTGTTACCTATTTTTGAAAGGAAGACTGAATATTATGAGTTATTTGACCTGAAGGTCAGAGTCTCATAAAAAAGTTAACCTTTTTCCCATTAGGACATTTTCCAATACAGTAAAATATTCTTGCCATAAATGATAAGAGTAAGTATATGAAGAAAAATTGCTTGATAATCTCTGTCTGGATAAAGGCTAATTACTCCCACGAGCAAGTCTAGAATTTTAAGTATAAAATTTTGATATTTGTTGAATTTTTCAAGGCTCAACTTCCATGACAAATATCTGCACATGCAGATTTACTAGTGTGGATTATGACATGTGCAGAAAGAAATGTTTCTGGCCCCAGTCACTTGTATCCAAGGGCTGCTTACCTTGTCTGGATATTCTGTTCATTTGAACTATAATTTATCATCTGGACCCTCCAAGTTCAAGTACTTACATAGAAGCAGATATTGAGGGGATTTTTAATTAAAACTCTAAAAATAATAAAGATTAATTGAGAAAAAATGGAATAAAACCAGGGAAGAGAACTGTATGCAATTAACTTTAACAGAATCACACACAACAAAGTATAAGGAATTCGAAGCATAATTTTGGCATTTAAGTGCAGATTCTTTCTTCCTTTCTTTCTACTTTATTCCAAAATGGATTGACCATACTAGCCTTAGAAGATGAAAAGACACAAGACCACAATTCTGAATATCCAAATCCTCAACCAACTACTGGGGTCATGAGAGGCAGATCCGTGTGAGGACCCCGATCCTTCCTGAGCTATGTTGAAACACAGAGCTGGCCTTTGTGCTTCTGTGTGAAGGTCACATTTTAGAGGCGACTGAGTGGCCAAGAGTGGGACCCCTTGCTCCCAGGTATGCTCGCCAATCTTGAGCCACAGCATCTTTCTGGTTGACGGTAAGTAGAGTTGAGGAAGGATTAATCCAAGGCAAAGGATAGAAAGGGAAATGCCTATTCCCTCCAGAGACAAGAGCAGAGATAGCCTGTGCTGACCATCCATGCACTTGAGGAAGAAGAATCATCAGAGTTGTTTCAAAAGAGAGCAGAAACCTAAAGCCAAGGAAAGGATGACTAGGAGCTTTTTCTAACCAAGATGCAGCAACAGGGACTAGATTTACCACCTATCTGATTATAAGTAAAATACTAGACAAAACAAATTAAAGAGTAGATTTTAAGTCATAGGATGTCAGGCTATAAAGGATATGACCCTGAGAGACAGAAACCTACTATCGCCCCAGCTTAAAGCTTTGAGAGACTTTCTAGGCCGCAGTGGATTGAAGGCAAACCCAGACGGTATGCATCAAATTCCTTGAATTGAACACATGTTGTTATGTGTTCATAACACGTAGGCTTTGGAGGCTTTGGAGAAGTAAGTAATAGACTTAACAAGACATTGCGATGGAGAGAAGAGAGCTACACAAGGAGAAAATTCTGCAGATTTATAGAGGGTCCCTGTCAAGTATTTAGTAGAGTACCCAACTGCATGTGCATGTAAGGAAACTACCCAAAGCCAAGGGAAAACCACCCAAAAGGACTAGAGGGAATAGCACTTAGTGATTGCACAGGACCATTTATAGTGCTTGTTCTCACCAGCTGGACTGGTAATCTTCATAATTCATGGAGTATTAAGTAAAGTCATTAGAGGAATTTTTCCTCAGTAGTGGAGAATAATTAGTCTTAGGCTAAATACTGCTCCATTCTTGACATACAGGTCTTAAAAGCAAGACCCAAAAGGATTAAACCATTTTCAAGTAACTTCATCCCACAGCAAGATCAAGAATATTTTTAGTAATACAAAAATACCCAGCATCCAACAAGGTGAAATTCACAATATCTGACATCCTACTAAAGATTACCAGGCAAGTAAGGAAACAGGAAAAAAGAACTCATAATGAAAAGAATGATAAATCAACTAAAACCCAGAAGGGGCACAGATATGGCAGACAAAGACATTAAAACAATTGCTACAACTCTATTTCATATGTTTTTTAAAAACCACAGGAAAGATTGACCATGTTAGGTGGAGTCATTGAAGATGTTTTTAAAAAAATTAAGACCGGGGCACCTGGGTGGCTCAGTCAGTTGAGTGTCCAACTTCAGCTCAGGTCATGATCTCACAGTCTGTGAGTTCAAGCCCCGTGTCAGGCCCTGTGCTGACAGCTCATAGACTGGAGCCTGCATCAGATTCGGTGTCTCCCTCTCTCTCTGCCCCTCCCCCACCTCAAAAATAAATAAACACTAAAAAAAAATAAAACAAAAAATGAAGACCTAAATCAAAATTATACAGATAAAATCCTCGACATGTGATATGTAAAAAATACGGAATGGTGTGAATGGCAGATTTGATGTTGCAGAATAAATGAAGAGTGAACCTAAAGACATGGTATAAGAAACTACCTGTAACACAGACACTCAAACACAGAAAAGAAAAAGAAAACAAAATGAACAGATCACTCGGGAGCTGTAGGACAACTTCACACACCTAATGTGCATACAATTCATATACTTATAGGAGAGAAAAGATAGATGCTGCTAGACAAAAATATTTGAAGAAATAATGGCCCTCAAATTTCCAAATTTGGTAAAAGCTAAAATCCTAGACTTCCAAGAAGATCAATGAACCTCAAGCACAAAAAAACCATGAAGAAAACCACACAAAGGCACACCATCATCCGATTCTCAAAACCAGCCACAAAGAGAAAATCTTAAAAGCAGTCAGAGGAAAAAGAAAAAAAAAGATACATTACCTACAAAGGAACAAAGATAGAGATGACAGCAGATTTCTTGTCAGAAATAATGCAAAAGGACAGCAGATCGACATCTTTAAAGTATTGAAAGAAGTAAACTGTCAACCTAGAATTCTCTACTCAGCAAAAAATAGCATTCAGAAATGAAGGTAAGATAAAGACCTTTCCAGACATAAAACTGCTGAAAGACTTCATCACCAGAAGACTCCTATTACAAGAAATGTTAAGGAAGGAAGTTGAGCAGCCAAAAAGAAAATCATATAGATGAAAAATCTAGATCTACACAAAGGAATGAGGCATGCCAGAGTGAGAGCCACTTGGGTAAATAGATGAGATATTTTTGTTATTTAAATCTTTTCGAAAGACAAGTCACTGCTTAAACAAAGGTAAAGATAACGTAGAATAATGTAACGGGGTTTCTAACACAGGTAGAAGTAAAGAGTATGGTAACAGAAGCACAAAGCCCAGAAGGGGAGAAATGGAAATTTACTGTTTAAGATACTCGTACTTTATGCAAAGTAGCATAATATCAAATGAAGGTAGACTGTGACAAATTTAAAATGTACACTATACATTAAACCACTAAGAGAGCAAAGCAAATCGTTACAGCTAATCAACCAACAAAGGAATTGAAGTGAAATTATAAAAAAATAATCAGGGGCGCCTGGGTGGCTCAGTCGGTTAAGCATCCGACTTCAGCTCAGGTCATGATCTCACAGTCAAAAATGACTTCAGAGGTAGTACAGCAGAGGCCAGAAAAAAATTCCTTTCGTGAGATCCTATAAAGAAGAGATATTTAATACAATGAAAAATATCCAAACATCCTCAGCAACATACAACAGAACCAGTTTCATTGAACATTTTCTTGGAATGTCCCTCAACATAAATCAATGACACAAAGCCAAATTGTGATTCAATAAAAACAGGATTTGGGAAGAGAGGGGGTAGGCAAAAACTACACGGTCCAGGTGTGTGGCTCTCTGAAGACCTAAGTTAATCCAAGGTTAAATTTTATATCTTTTAGGGAAGTGGGAGTTTGCATGTCTCTTAATTTTCCTTCATTCGTAGAATGAGCTTTTTGATAATATTAGTTAAAAATGAAATCAAGATTTGGGCTCAGTCAGTTAAGCGTCCGACTCTTGATTTTGGCTCAGGTCACAATCTTGCGGTTTGTGAGTTTGAGCCCCACATAGGGCTCTGCGCCGACATCTCGGAGCCTGCTTGGGATTCTCTCTCTTCTTCTCTCTCTACCCTTATCCCACTCACTATCTCTCTCTCTCAAAATTAAAAAAAAAATGAATTCAAGGTTATATTCCTTGAATATACCTGAAGTACAGATATTCTGTGTTGCTGGTGGAATAAACATATAAAAGTTAAAAATACAAAACGTGGAACTCATGCAAAGCCAGGCGAGTACTCAGCTGCACATAGAGGTGGTCAAATATGCAGAGAAGGCCCTGAAGTTTCTGAGAAATAATTTTGGGTCCTCCCTCACATATGAATTAATAATAGGTGGTTGAGAATCAATATTCATACCATAGAACATGCACTCAGGAATTGTAGCTTAAAAAAATCTTCCTCTGAGAGGGCTTCCTAACACGGTCCCTTAATTTGAGGCATCATGTCTATCAACAAATGTAACTACCAAATTAAGGGACCGTGTTAGGAAGCCCTCTCAGAGGAATTCACCATCAAATGTTAGCTGCATTTTTTAGCCAGAAGATTGTGACTTCGGGTGAGGGCATTGCTTCCATCTAGACGGTGATGAAATCCTTGATGGAATCCTTGATGATCCTTTCCTCTCCTTGCACGAGTTCTGTTCATTCTTCCCTGCAAGGTTCGTTTTGCTTTGGCCCCAAATGGGCCCTTCATCTGTAACACGAGGTTTCTTTGTATCAGAACTTCGTCACTAATTACAGTGAATTATTAGAAACCATAGGCCATCAATTCCAGAAAAATATTCTGAACACTCTTGGCGCTTTCTGTTATTTACTCACTATCCTGTGAATGGTTTAGTTGTTTATTTTCATGGTTTTTCCTCCTTTGACCTCTTCCTAAGCTTCCCTCTTGCAGCTTCGGCAATCAGCCCCAGTAGAGTAATGGGGTGGGGACACTGGTATAATTACCTGTGCTTTTATCAGCAGCACTCGTTTCCAGATTGGCCCCAATCTAAGAATAGGTTTTTCAGTTGTATACAAAAGAAAGCTTTAGGCACTTCCTGTGTGACACTCTAGCCCCGGTAGCAGTTTGGCTCTAAGGGCCCTTCTTTAGCTACTTTTGATCTGTCTTTCGCCTCCAGCTCTTGCTACATCCGTAGTTGGAGATCCCTATTTGCCCTCTCCTATACATTGATGTTCCGTTCTTATGCGTCTTTGCCCATGGCTGCCCAATGCATTCACACTGCTTTCTATCATTTACAACTTCCAAATTTCCCTGGGAGCCTGACCTCCTCCGGGACTCTATATTATTCCCAACACTTCATCCCAACACACGTCTGCACAGATATGTGTAAAAATAGTACTAATACCAAGTGGGTTAGGTTGGAGCAGGAGGTCTGCACTGGATTGGCTGTGCAGCCTTAGATAAGTCGCTTAGTCTGCCTTAGCCTCTCTTTGCTCATCAATAAAATGGATATGATGCTACTTAAACTCATAGAGCTCACACCAAACTCAAGAAGTTTACAGGAAAGGGGGACGCCTGGGTGGCTCAGTCGGTCAAGTGTCCGACTCTTGATTTCAGTTCAGGTCATGATCTCATGGTTTCTGGGTTCGAGCCCCACATCGGGCTCTGTGCTGACAGTGTGAAGCCTGCTTGAGATTCTGTCTCCCTCTCTCTCTGCCCTTCCCCTGCTCACTCTTTATCTCTCTCTTTCCAAATAAATAAATAAACATTGCAAAAAATTTTAAAAAGAGATGTTTACAGGAAAAAGGTTTGCAAAAGTTCTATCCCCTTTTTCCTGCATGACTCATACTGGTGTTGCCGCATGTTGGTCCCCTATAAATGCAGGTTTCTTTTTATCAGATCTCTATCGCTAATTAGAGCAAATTCTCAGACTCTGTAATCAGAGTGGTCACCAGACCAGCAGCCTCAACATTAAATGGGAAGTTGTTAGAAACGCAAATTGTCAGGCTCCACCCTAGGGCTATTAAATCAAAAATAGTGGGGTGGACCCAGTCATCGGTGTTTTAACAAGCCTTCCAAGGGATTACGATGCATGCCAGCATTTGACGGGGTCTAATTATCTTTTGATAATTTTATTCATCTACACTTGTTCAGTTCACCGTAAATTTCTCTAGCTGCTCACTTGAGACTGGACACTTCCTGAGAGAAGGACATGCCCCAGATATCTAACCCCGCCCCCCAACAGTCACCAAAATCTTGCTGATGGATCATTTCAACACAAATTATCTTAATACGAGTCTGTATTACAGCCTGAAAAGATCAGTTAGCCTTTTTTTTTCCTATAAGAGCAACTGGATTCGTAATACTCACAGAAATGTAGTTAATTGACCCATTTATTTTTCACAAAATGTTGAAAAAAAGCCAGGCAAGACAGTGCCAAATGGAAAGCTCAGTCGGCAATTCCTACATGCCTTTGTCTATGTATAGTTTTCCCAGGACTTGAACGTCAGAAACTACAGTGACGGGGGAGCTGAGGAAAGGAAGGAGCAGGAGGCTTAATGAAAGAAACTCTAAATTTCTCCCAGGGCCTTAACATTACAGTAAGTACAGTGCCCTGGGGAACCACAGTGATGAGCCAGGCTCCACAAAGTGACTGTGAAAACATTAACAAAGCCAATTCCTGTACCTATATTCTGATTTTAATTTACATTTGTTTTTCAAAGCCAGACGGAATAAAGTCAGCTAAAAAGCTGTTAGAGTCACTCTGTGGAAATTCTATAGAGAATAATCGACGCTTTTGGAGTCAAGATCATTTTAAATTCTAAATGGAGAGTCATATTTTCCACCTGATATCACTCTGTGCAAAGGTTTCTAATATTCAATGAAGTCGCTAAAAAGCAGACATTAATAGAATGAAAAACGGTGACAACTTGGTCTCTTTCAAATACGTTTTCATATAGCGCAATGCTCATCGATACTGGAGTTTTTGCTCCTACAGTGTGGTTACATAAGATAATATCAGGTGCCATCATTTTTCCTCGTCTTTAAAATAAAAAGCCTAGTGAACATTTGAATATGGTTTTATCCATACACTTTGTACAGCTCACCCTGGAGTTCTACCAAATAATAAGAAAACTGTGTTCTCAGATGATCTTTCTGTCCTAGCACACTCAATGTTCTAGGGATTTCAGGTCATTGCATCTTCTGAAAGTCTAGCATTTAGAAAAATACAGTTCCCTGAAGGATTCGCAATATTAATTTTTATTGGCATCTCTGTATTTCTGGTTTAATTTTTTTAAAAAGTAGGAGAATGGGAAACTAAGAAGCAATATCTTTTTGACTTGTGTGATTACAAAAAGGTCTTACATTGGACTCGTGAGGCAAGTAAATGCAGTCTTTTCTATTATTCTGTCAATATTGACTTTTAGGAAATTGTTCATTTCAATTTAGATTTATGTCCTGTGAAGGAGTCTGGGTAACAAAACTCCAGGACCCTGTTGACTCCACACTGTCATTTTACTTTTGATTTAATATTAATTTCCTTTTCTTAATCCCATGTTGTTCTTTCTTTTTTTCCACATGCACTTGTCCTTTAGAGTGAATGTTCTTGTTTTTCAGGTTTTCCATTATTGGGAGTTGATTATTTGTATTGAAAAACATCAGGGAGCTATGTTTTCTCTGACTATAAAAAGTTTTTTTTTTATTCTGACCCTTTAGAAAGATTTTCCTGAATCTTTATCCTCCAAGTGTTCCTGACACATGACACATCTCAAAAATTGCATAATGGGGGCACCCAGGTGGCTCAGTCGGTTGAGGATCTGACCTTTGGTTTCAGCTCAGGTCATGATCTCATGGTTTGTGAGTTCGAGCCCCGCATCAGGTTCTGTTCTGACAGTGTGGATCCTTCGGATCCTCTGTCTCCTTCTGTCTCTGCCCCTTCCCTGCTCATGAGGGAAAATGGGAAGAGAATACCAAAGTGGAATGGCCAATACACTTGCAAATAACAAGAGATAAATAATTTTATAATAATACAGTCAGATTACCCTAATTTCCATACCTATGATACCTATGTCTATTGGGTCAAAATAGATTAAATGGGAGAGCTAAAATTTATACTCATGTGTACCTGTTTAAACCGTATGATGGTTTCAAACTCACCTAAAAATTCTTATGGCTCTCTGACCTGTGCCCTTTCAACGCTGCCCTTCTAGAATTCAGTTCCTGTAGAGCTTTGCTACTCTAGTAATTAAGTCCAGGGCCTGGTCCTCCACCTTTTCTGCCCCACGGCTGTAGAAGGACAGACTCTTTCTATGCTACCAATGAGACCACCTGACTTAGTCATGTAGCTTTTTAATTACTGATTCATCTATTTCAGGATTGCATTGACTTTATCCAATGCAATGGCCCCCAAAAGCCATCCAATCCCAAATCCTTGAAATTACTACTTCCTCGAATATCCCAAATGCCTGAGACATTGTACCCATTGGTGCATTCTACTCCATCACTATCCCACACGAGTTTACCACTGGTGTAAATTTTAACAATTATACAACCACAACATCCCAGGGGCTTTCCATCCACCTACCACCAGTGTTGGAAGCTATATTGCCAGCCAGCCTGCAGATGATCCATCTTCAAAATATCATTTTAGATTGTGTTACCAACGATCACTTCCTGTATGGGCTGTCACAGATCAGATTTCCAGAGAAAAAGACTCTGAGACTCTGAGATTTGCATGCAAAAGTTTATCGGGGAATGTTCTTGGATCACATACCTGCAGGAGAGCAAGGGAAGCAAGACTGGGCAGAGAAAGAGGTTGAATTGTGATACAGTTGCCCTAGCAACTTCAGCTAATCCAATGGGGATACTCTGAAGCCAGGATGGCCTTTCAGAGATGTCCCACCTTTAGGCAAAGAAACCATGCCTTTGGGATTTTTGGGTTTTTTTTTATATTAAATATAATTTATTGTTAAGTTGGTTTCCATACAACACCCAGGGTCCATCGCAACAGGTGCCCTCCTCCATGCCCATCACCCACTTTCCCCTCTCCCCCACCCCCCATCAACCCTCAGTTTATTCTCAGTATTTAAAGGTCTCTTATAGTTTGCTTTCCTCCCTCTCTGTAACTTTTTTTCCCCCTTCCCTTCTCCCATGGTCTTCTGTTAAGTTTCTCAGGATCCACATATGAATGAAAACATATGGTACCTGCTTTTCTCTGCCTGACTTATTTCACTTAGCATAATACCCTCCAGTTCCATCCACGTTGCTGCAGATGGCCAGATTTTATTCTTTTGCATTGCCAAGTAGTATCCCATTATACATATAAACCACATCTTCTTTATCCATTCATCAGTTGATAAGAAACCATGCCTTTGTATGCCAGCATCAACCAGTTATGAAATATAACCTTAGGTGATGCCGCATCTTCTGACCAGCAATAATTCCCAGAGAGGGCACGGCTGTCACCTGCTAGTAGCCAACACTCCAGGCAGATGGTGGAATAAGTGATTCATTCCTTAAAGGGCATCTGGGTGGCATGGCATAGTATCCACTCCATCCACAATATACAAAGAGACCTACCATTGAATTAGCACAAATAACATTAAGTAAAAAAAAAAAAAAAAAATCAATTCATAGAAAAGGAAATTAAAATGGGATATTAAACGATGCTCAGCCTTATGAGAAGTTGGGAGAATTCAGATTACACCAGCAAGATATTTTCTTTTTTTTTTTTAATGTTTATTTATTTATTTTGGGAGAGAGAGATAGAAAATGAGCAGGGAAGGGGCAGACAGAGAGAGGGAGACAGAATCCCAAGCAGGTTCCGTGCTGTCAGCACAGAACCCGACATGGACTCAAACCCACGAACCGTGAGATCACGACCTGAGCCAAAATCAAGAGTCAGACGCTTAACCGACTGAGCCACCAGGCGCCCCCCCCCCAGCAAGATATTTTCATATCAGATAATATATATTTTTAAAGACTGATGATATTCAGTGGCGATGAGAGCACAGTGAAGTAGACACTTCACATATTGCTACTGGGAATGTGTGTAAGAGCCTAACTGCACAAACTGGACAGTAGTTAACAGCACTGAAATTCAAAATAAAATGCCTATTAATGCCCCCAAATTAATACAGATTTTTAGATTCAATGCAATCCCAGTGAAAACCCAAGAAGATTATTTGTGCAAGTTTAGCTGATGTTTAGAAATGCAAATGGTCGGGGCGCCTGGGTGGCGCAGTCGGTTGAGCGTCCGACTTCAGCCAGGTCACGATCTCGCGGTCCGTGAGTTCGAGCCCCGCGTCAGGCTCTGGGCTGACGGCTCGGAGCCTGGAGCCTGTTTCCGATTCTGTGTCTCCCTCTCTCTCTGCCCCTCCCCCGTTCATGCTCTGCCTCTCTCTGTCCCAAAAATAAATAAAAAACGTTGAAAAAAAAAATTAAAAAAAAAAAAAAAGAAATGCAAATGGTCAAAAGCCACCAATGCCATCTTGGAGAAGAAAAGCAATAGCAGAGCTTTCATTACCAATATCAATACTTATAATAGAGAGACAGGAATTAAGAAAGGGTAGCATTGGTATAAGGATACACTAACAGACAAACAGAACTGAATAAAACGAGAAATAGATCATCTAGATTACACACATGGTCACCCAATATATAACAAAGGTACCAGTCGCTGAAATGGAGTAAGAATGGGTGGGATTTTCAATAAACAATGCTGGCTCAATGAATTAGCTTTCCAGATGAAAAATAAATAAATAAATCTTGACCCCCCCCCCCCCCGTTTCATCCTCTATTGAAAAATGAGCTCCAAATGGGAGATAAGGCAAAGCAATAAAGTTTCTGAAATAGCACTATCCAATAGAACTTTCCACATGTAATTGTTGAGTACTTGGAGCTGGACTAGTGTGACTGAGAAACTGGGTTCTTCGTTGTACTTCATTTCAATTGATTTCAATTAAAACAGCCGCATTTAAACTTGCGGTTCCATATTGGATGTTGCGATTCTACGAGATAACATTTGAGAATATCTGTGATCGTTATTTGATGTGTTGACTGGGCTGAATCACAGTTTCAAGGGAGATGCTCTGGCAAGAGGTGAGGAACGGGAGGGAGGCAATACCCCTTTCGTGGCACACACAGACCTGATGTGGGTGCCGCTGTGAAGGGATTTTGCAAATGTGATTCAAGTTCATAATCGGTTGACTTTAAGTCAATCAAAAGGGACATTTTCTTTGTGGGTCTGATTAATCTGTTGGAAGACCTTTAATAAAGGGCTTAGGGCTTTCCCGAGCTCAGAGTTTCCATATAGTGCCTGGGTCTGCAATGGCTCTCCTGTCCTTCCTGGATCTTCCTTCCAACCTGCTGTCTATGGACAATAAGCTTTACTCATGCGGTGCTGTTCCTGCCTGCTGGTGATCTTCCCATCCTGCCTGGCTGCCTGCCTGCCTGCGGCTCATGAACTATACAGCCCATGCCTGTGGGGTGCCAGCCTGCTCATGACCTTGCCTTCCTGATTGCCTGCCTACAGATTTGGGGAAGGCTTAGCTAGCCCCCACAAAATGCACTAACAATAAAGGAAATGATTGGCTCATTGTACTCCATTAAAATTAGGAACTTCTCTTTATCAAAAGACTGTATTAAGATGGTGAAGCAAGATCTGGACTGGAAAAAGATATTTAGGATATATACATATATATATATATATACACATATACATATGTATATATGTATATATTCTGAACATATATATATAGTCTGAACATTATTTTAGAAGTGCCCTCTGGGGCGCCTGGGTGGCTCAGTCGGTTAAGCGTCCAACTTCGGCTCAGGTCATGATCTCGTGGTCCGTGGGTTCGAGCCCCAAGTCGGGCTCTGTGCTGGCAGCTCAGAGCCTGGAGCCTGTTTCAGATTCTGTGTCTCCCTCTCTCTCTGACCCTCTCTTGTTCACGCTCTGTCTCTCTCTGTCTCAAAAATAAATCAACGCTAAAAGTGCCCTCAAAGATAGGGACTTTAAAGGACTGATAAAGTAAGGTCATATGAGGGCCCTCATCCAATCTGATGCTCCATATAAGAAGAGGAGGTTAGGACATAGACACACACAGAGGAAAGACCATGTGAGGACACAGGGAGAGGAAGGCCATTTGCAAGGCAAGGAGAGAGGCCTCAGAAGAGACCAACACTTCTGACAACGTCGATTTTGGACTTCCAGCCTCCAAAACCGTGAGGAAATAAACTTCTGTTGTTTAAATCAAAAACCAAAACCTCCAAAATCAATAAGAAACTGAAACTCATTATCTTCTCTTATTTTTTATGAATAAAAGGCCTTAATGGAAATTTCACAAAAGGAAATATCCAAATAGCAGCCAATGAAAAGGTGCCCACCTTCAGTAGTTACCAAAAAGTCTACAATTGGAACCACCATGAGATTCACATCAACCAGAATGGCTAAAATGAAAACAGAACCCACAACAATAACAGCAAAGTTTAAAAGCCTTATAACACCATGTGTCAATCAAGGTGGGGGGCCACTGCTTCCCTCAGACGCTACTGATAAAAGTACACATGAGTGTATCTGCTTTGGAGATCCAAGCAGAAAGGGTGTGTGTGTGTGTGTGTGTTCAACTTATGAATTCTTTTTTCATCTATGATTAGTGTTTTTTTCTGTTCTGTTTTGAAACTGCCAATTCCAAGGTCATATATTCATATACTCGCAACATTCTCTTACGCATTTTCCTATGCTTTAATACTTAAATCTGTGATCCATGTCAAATTAATTTTTACCTATGTGAGGTAGAGATGGCCAAGGGTCATTGTTTTTCCATACAGATATTTAATTGCTCCAGACCCATTCATTTCTTGTTCACTGAAGAGACTCCGATTTCCTCCACTGAACTGCATTGGTGTCTCTAGTTCTTTATACCTTAAACTAGAGTTAAAAAGAAAAGGAAGGGGGGCTCCTGGGTGGCCAAGTTAGTTAAGTGTCTGACTCTTGACTTCAGCTCAGGTCACGATCTCACGGCTTGTGGGTTCGAGCCTCACATGGGGATCTGCGTGGACAGTGCGGAGCCTGCTGGGGATTCTCTCTCTCCCCCTCTCTTTCTGCCCCTCCCCTGCTTGCTCTCTCTCTCTCTTTCTCTCTCTCAAAATAAATAAAAATAAACCTAAAAAAAAGAAAAGAAAAGGAAGTTGCATGAAAAGATACATAGGATTATTCCGTTTTTTGAGTAAAAGAATAAAATAAGTTGGGATATTTTAATATGAGCATCTAGAAAGGTACAGAAGTTATACAAGGAACTTGTATATTTGACATTGGTTACCTTGAACAGGGTTGGAGATGGAAGGGATGGAGGGGCAGATTATGAACTATGTCCTGTTATGTCCTCTGTATTATTTGACTTGTTATGTAATGTTTTTTAACTCCTGTAACTTACAAAGGCTTTGATAAAATGGTGAAGCAAGATAAAGCATCAGTAGAGAAAAACAAGGAGAGTAATCGTTCCCTTTTTTCAAATTTCTCTTCTGGCCCCGCCATCGTCTCCCTTTTATCAAAGATGTTTGTATCTTTGTCCTCATTGCTGCTCTTAAAAAGTGTGCCATCAAGTAGTGGGACCACATTATACTCATCTTTGCAATCCTGGTGAAGGCCTTTCCAGTACAATGGGAGGTTGTAAGCAGATGGGAGACAATGAGCAAAGCAGGGGTTTCGTCTCAGTTTGGCTCCTTAGGTGACATTGGTGAATTAATTCTTTTATGGTAAATAATTATTTCCTTTGCATGAATGCTAGATCATTATGTGGCTCCCTTTCATTTTAAAATCTCATTATTAATAGGAATACAAGCCTTTTAAACTAGATACATAATAAGATGAGTTCAAAAGGCTAGCTTTGAAAACTAGCTCAGCCATTAACATGGACTGCACTTTTTGTATTCTGAAAGCCATGCTGAGGATTCATCTGTTTCTCTCTTTTAACTTTTGCATCTAATTAATCTTTGTCTGAAGGGCATGTTCCTGGTATTCACAAGCATGCCTCAGTGGTGCTAATGTGCAGCAGAGTGACCTTGAGTGAGAAAACAATTTTCACCCAATCATCTTCCAGCCAATTATCTCCAAAGGTACAGAGAAGGAGTATTTATTACGCTCTCCTCTCTCACAAGGGAAAAACATCGAAAAATTAATTGTGTTTCCCTTGGAGAGATTATAAACCTTCACATAATATATTATGAAAGGGCAAAGTATTGTTGACGCGATTTTAATATACCTTGGAATTTTCAGGCAGCCCTGAGGGGATCTCCAAATACTGTTTAGTTGTCTATAATGTATGCTTGGTAAACAGGAAACTCCTAGAACAAGGACCTAAGTGCTGAAATGAGAGCCTTTTTTAAAAATACATATGGAATTTTTACATGTGAGCGGAGAAGTCATACTAATGCACACTTAACCAAGTGGCATCTGGGCCCCAAAGAAGGAACACAAGGTTGGCAAGAGACTTCTCCAAAAAATTAAAAAGGTTTCAGATCAATAAACGCCAACACCTATAATGCTATGCTTTTGTCTTAGAAGTGATGCCAACACCAGGAACACAAGAAAGTAGGAAAACCTTGAAAACTCACAGCCTGGTGAAAATTGTTTGGGATTAAGAGAAAATTTTAAAACCTATTTACAGGACCACAGTCAAGTCTCCAAAAGCAGAGTTAGATCATGAAAGGTCCTGAATGTCTTGCTTTGCTGCCAGTGTTGTGTCCATATGATCGTGTCATGTGGTTTTTTTTTTTTCAATGTTTGTTTATTTATTTTTGAGAGAAAGAGAACACGAGCGGAGCCGGGGGGGGGGGGGGGGCAGAGAGAGAGAAGTAGACAGAGAATCTGAAGCAGGCTCCTCTCTGTCAGCGCAGAGCCCGGACTTGAGGCTCAAACCCACGAACCATGAGATCATGAGCTTAAGTCAGACGCTCAACTGACTGAGCCACCCAGGCATCCCAGTGAGATACGTGCTGTAAAAGATGGTTCAAAGGAAAAATATCACATAAATATCTCTACACATGCCCCAAAAGAATGTGATAAAATTCCACATCTTCTACTGCTAAAACTCTCAGGGAAAAAAAAAATCATAGGAATACTTATATTGCATTTACACTTTTTATGGAGCATATTCTTTAATAAATCCAAAGCATAGAGTACAGGGAGGAAGTAGTTGAGGTTGGAAATTAAAGCAGGGGTTATATCATGGAAGTTCTTGAATTTCTTGCTAAGGAATTACACATCATCTTTTGCAGGTAAGATGAGTCCGGACAGGGTTGCAACATGATCAGATGGATGTTTAAGAAAAATAAATCCATCCAGGGAGAAATGCTATGAGTATCTCTATACTTAACTAGGGGGCGCCTGGGTGGCTCAGTCGGTTAAGCATCCGACGTCTGCTCAGGTCATGATCTCAGGATCTGTGAGTTTGAGCCCTGCGTGGGGCTCTGTGCTGACAGCTTGGAGCCTGGAGCCTGCTTCGGATTCTGTGTCTCCCTCTCTCTGACCCTCCCCCGTTCATGCTCTGTCTTTTTCTGTCTCAAAAATAAAAAAAAATTTTTAAAAATTTTTTAACTTAATTAGAATAAAGTGATAATACATAGCACTTATATATGAAATATCATTGTTTTATTATGTTATGTATTGTTTATCATATTGTATTATATTATGCTACATTATATTGAAATTATATAATTTAGCATGTATATAGCAATTAGTATGAACCAAACACTATTCTAAGCATTTTTTCATACTTTTAACAGTTTTTAATGAATTTCATGCTGACAAAGCCCTATGAGGTAGTGTTATTATTGCCATAATATTCAGATGAAGAAATTAGTACTAAAAATTTAAGTGGCTTGCACAAAGTCACAGCACGTAAGTAGCAGAGCCAGAATTTGAACGAGGATAATTCCTTACACGATGCATATCTCAAACCAAAGGGTACCATCATGCTTAATCGTGAGAAACTCAATAAATTCCCAATAAAGCAAAGACAAGGCAAAGATGCCCATTATCATCAGAAATATCTGTTCCGTTCTGCAAGTACGAGTCAATACAAGTAGATAAGAAAAAGGAATCCGAGGAATCAATATTGGAAAAGAGAAGGTAGAATGTTTTTTTTGGCCACGATTTTGTGAGTGTAAGTTTTGAAACCTTAAGCAAGAAGGAAAATTAGCAAAGGAGACTATTCGCAAAACCAGTGTAATTAGTACACGCACACAAAATGTGGGCTGTCTTTGCACAAATACAAGTCGCTTAGAATTAAATAAAAATAAAACATAAAATACAATAAATCACTTAGAAAACACTGTTTAGAAAATGTCACTGACATTGGAAAATGTCAGTGCCCTTTAGGCAAAGACCATCATGAACATACCTAGAGGTGGACAAGTTAAGTTTGTGGCTCATTGTTGTGAAGGAGAATATGCAGGATGCAGGCCACAAGGGATGATCTCAGCAAGACGGTGGTAGCAGGGACTTATTACACGATTCAGGCTTGCGTCTGGGGCTTCGGGATAGAGTCCAAATGAGACTTTGCTCAGGATCCCATGCTGTCCGGAAACGAGGGTAATTCTGTGATTGAGTATCTTAATCCATCTCTAGAAAGAGAGGAGATTCAAGTGAGGCCAAAGCTCTAATTGATAAGGAAACAGCAGTCACTCATGCTGGCTGGGAGAGGGGTCACTTCTGTGCTTTGGAAGAGTTCGTGTTTCCGTCTGCGTTCAGACATGATTGCAGAGTGGTCTGGCCTTTGTCTTGATCGGGGTTGCAGAATGGTCTTGTCTGGCGTTGGTGTTCTATGAAATTGTTGTTGTTTACACTCACCAGGAAAGGGCCAAGCCAGTTCCCGGATGTCAAGCACTGCTTTCCTCTTTCTCAAAAGGAATAAAAGATCTCGAACTGTACAAGTTAAGACGCTTGGGGGAAAATTTAACAAAGAGGGGGATGTATGGTTTTTGCACTTATTTCTGTGTGGGTTATGTTTCACAATATTTACTTTAATAATATGTTTCTTTGATGTAATTTGAATGTATCAAAATTAAATTAATTTATTTAAAAATCTACTTCCTCAAAAGAACTATGATTCATAAATAGCAAATATATAAGGAGAACACAGTCTGTATTAGTCAGGGATCTCCAGGGAAACAGAACAAATACAATATATATAGAGATATATACAAGAAGAAATTTATTATAGAAATTGGCTCATGCGGTTATAGAGGCTGAAAAGCCCCACAGTCTGCTGTCTATGAATCAGGAGACCCATGGAAAGCCAGTGGTATAATTCAGTCTGAGTCTGAAAGCCTGTGAATCAGGAACTCTGATGTCTTAGGGCAGGAAAAGATAAACATCCCAGCTCAAGAAGAGAGAAAAAGAATTTGCCCTTCCTTCACTTTTTTATTCTATGTGAGCCCTCAATGGATTGGATCATGCCCACCCACACTGCTTTGGGTGGATCTATTTACTCAATCTACTGAATCAAATGCTAATCTCTTCCAGAAACACCCTCATAAGCACAATCAGAAGTAATGTTTTTAACAGCTATCTGGGCATCCATTAGCCCAGTTGACACAAAATTAACCATCACACAACCTTTCTTTATAAAGGCATTTATGATTACATTTAGCACCCATGGAATGATCCAGCATCCTTATAGAGAGAGGGAGAAAGAGATTGGACTGTAGAAGAGGCAAGGATGACAAATGAAGCAAGATGTTGCATGGCTGACTTTGAAGATGGAGAAAGGGACCATGAACCAAGGAATGCAGGCAGCGTTCAGAAGCTAAAAAAAAAAAAAAGAGAGAGAGAGAGAGAGAAAAAAAAACATAGGGTGCCTGGGTGGTTCAGTCAGCTAAGTGTCTGACTCTAGATTTTGGCTCAGGTCATGATCTCACTGTTGGGGGTTTGAGCCCCTGCACCAGGCTCTGTGCTGATGGTGTGGAACCTGCTTGGGACTCTCTCTCTCTCTCTCTCTCTCTCTCTCTCTCTCTCTCTCCTCCCCCCCCGCCTCTCCCACATCTCTCTTTCTCTCAAAATAAATAAACCATAGAGAAAGAGAGAGAGAATGCAAAGAAATGGATCCTCCCCTAGAGTCCATACCTTGATTTCAGCCCATTGAAACTGATTTTGGATTTCTAGCCTCCAGAAGTGGAAGAGAATGAATGTGTGTTGTTTTAAGCCACCAGATTGGTGGGCATTTGTTACTGCACCAAAAGGAAATAAATACAGAGCCTAAGGAGAGTTTCTTAAAGGAACCTATAGCCAATAGAGCCACCATGCTGCTGAGATGGCAAGTCTCAATTCTGTTGCATTTAAAAACATGGATATTATCATTGTCCTTGGTGAGAGCCTTTTCCATCCTTTTCCATCGAATGATAGGAACAAAAGCAGATGGAAGTGCCTCGAGAAAGGAATGGGAGATGAGGAAAGCTCTCCTATGTTCTGGAATCACCACTGGAAAGAAATGAACATCTGAGGTAGCAGGGAGAATTATTTTCCATTCTTGCTATTCTGCAGTGTTAGACCGAATAATGTGTGTCTTTGGGTTAAAAAAATAATTAAAAATAGCTAGCTTTAAACAGTATAAATGAAAAAAAGAAATGTCATTAAAACAGCTAAATGAAGAATAGATAAGATAGGAAAAATTTGAAGGCAAGGAGGTCAACTAGGTGGCTATAACAATAGTTCAAGTGAACAGTTATGACGTTAGTTGAGGTAGTAGCTTTGACGGTAGAAAAGAAGGATAAATATGAGAGACATTAAGGAAAAGGAATTGCTGGGGCACCTGGAATTGCTCAGTCGGTTGAGTGTCTGGCCCTTGATTTCAGCTCAGGTCATAATCTTGTGGTTCATGGCATCGAACCCCGTGTCAGACTCAGTGAGCGCTGGATTCTCCCTCTCCCTCTCCCTCTCTCTGCCCCTGCCCTGCTCTCTCGCTCTCTCTCAAAATAAATAAATAAACTTTAAAAAAAAAAAAAGATGAGGTATTGCTGTGGGTGGGAATGCAAACTGGTGTAGCCATTCTGAAAAACAGTATGGAGGCTCCTGAAAGAGTTCCAAATAGAACTATCCTGTGATCCAGATCAGTATTTTTGTATCCTTTGGGTAAATACATGCTTTTTACCCAAAGGATACAAAAATACTTATTTGAAGGGATACATGCATCCTGATATTTATAACAGCATTATGTACAATAGCCAAATTATGGAAAGAGCCCAAAGGTCCATTGACTGATGAATGCATAAAGAAGATGTGGTGTATATATATATATATATATATATATTATGGAATACTACTCAATGATCAAAAAGAATGAAATCTTGCCATTTGCAACAACCTGGGTGGAACTAGAGTTTATTATGCTTAACAAAATAAGTCAGTCAGAGAAAGATAAATACTGTATGATTTCACTCATGTGGAATTTAAGAAACAAAATAGGTGAACATACGGGAAAGCTGGGGTGGGGGGAAAAGAAGAGAAGGAAACAAACCACAAGAGACTCTTAACGAGAGAGAACAAACTGAGGGGTTGATGGAGGCAGGTAGGTAGGGGGATGGGTTAAATGAGTGATGGGCATTAAGGAGGGCGCTTGTTATGATGAGCACTGGGTATTTTACGCTTGTGTTGAATCACTAAATTGTACACCTGAAACTAATATTACATTGTATGTTAACTAAGTGGAATTTAAATAAAAACTTGAAAAAGAGGAAAAAAAAGATAAAATAAAAAAAGATGAGGAGTTGATGGTACTTGATCACCCATAATGTGAGTAGGGGCAAAAAGAAGTGAGGTAGCCTATTTTCTTGCTTGAGTGACTGAGTAGGAAAGGGTAACATTTATCTCCATAGAAAACACGAGGCCCAGACAGTCTGCATTATTCATTCTCATTTCCTGTGGGTTGATCTCCTTTTCTCCATTAAGTTATAAACTCATAATGTTTAGTGTTTAATTTACATATTCTCTGCCGTTTGCCCCAAGTTCCTGAGCCAGGATCTGCAGACAAGCCCCCTGTTTGGGGGCCAAGTATGCTCCCAGCAGAAATTTCTGGGTGCTCCATCATATCTGTGGAACCAAGGTCCAATGAGTGCTGCTATGAGGCATCTTGGTACGTCAGAAGCATGAGTTAGTAGAAAAGGAGACAAACCAAGGACAAGTAAGTCTGGGAAGATTACCGAGGCTTGCCCTGGGAAGGATGGCTAGACAGAGAAATCCATTGTCCTAAGGGCATATATAGCATGTCAGGCATTCTGACCCTGGGGGCCCAGGGTAAGGTCTTTGGGAAAGTCCAGTGTGGATGTCAGGTGGCAGGGGTTAGTTGGACAAAAGTTGATGACATCATGTTTCTGAACACTGTCCATTCAAAGGTAGGCCTCAGGTGGTGGTGGAGGATATTGGGAGTGAGATCTGGTAACTTAAGGGAGGAGCTTGACAAGAATTTAGCAGGATCTCAACCCAGTTAAGTGGTAGGTGGATTCATGGCGAGACTTGGGGGCTAACTTGACTGGGCTACTGCATAGGGATTAGAGGAGAATACGCATTCCTAGCATACCTGACTCTTAGTGTGTTGCATTAAAACTTAATTCTAAGTTCCTCTTGATGTGAGCTGGAGCTTCAGCTATTTATGGCACCCAGCATTGACCCGGGGATTGAGACCAAGCTTTGTCTCAAGGGAAAACCTACCAACAACTATGAGGAAGCTGGACAGGTAAAGGAAACACCAGGAGAGAGGAGCTGGGGGCAAAAAAATGACTCCCGGTCATTGTAAGGGTTCTCATTCAGACTGAGGAAAGAACTCTGACATCCCTGTGAAAAATATACCCAGTGATACATGACTGCATCGGTAGTCACCAATTTCTAGCACAATGCATTCTTGTGTTTCGAAGAGGAGAGCAGAGATTCCTGGAACAGGACTTCTTTTCTCCTCGAGGAACAATGTAATAATTGAGATTGTTTTTCTAACTAAGAATATGATATAAAATAAATTGTACGCATGGACCACAGTTTGTTACAGAAGCAAAGATACAACAACTGCAAGCCTCCATAACAATTGAAAAGAGTACAATTATGTGTCAAGTCCCATATAATGGGCAGAAATATATTGTGCACATTGATTACACAGAAGGGACTCCAATGTACCGTAAGGAGCATGTACAGCACATAAAAACACAGCTCTCATGAATCATAAATTTGACCTAAACTGTTACGCTAAGTATAACAAACACTAATTAAACATTTACTTATCAACAAGTTTATGCGCCTTCTTAAAAAATTAAAGGGGTTTGTAAGGGATGGTTTTGCCGACTCATCTCTGTGAAGAGATACCCAGGAAAGCTGAAAAAGATGCCTTTGTCTTTCTTTTAGTAAACTCTGCACTATTAAAGTAACAGCATATTAAAGGTTATTTCACGGTCCTTATGGATGTCTCACTAAGAGTAAGGTGATATGATTTAATTCAACATACATTCATCGCTTACCTATTAAAGGTTGGCCCCTGTGTTATACCGAGGCTCACAGTCCCTTAGAATCAGCCTCTTCTTTTGGTTACCGCTCTCCTCAGAGCATATATTTTGGAGTATTCTCATTTATATCTCTCTCTACTCCACTAGCCTGCGAGTTACTTGAGAACAACGTCTTCCTTTATTTATCTGCGTATCCTCAGGTCCCAGCAATATGCCCAGCACAGAGTAAAAGTCCATGATTTTTGAGTTGAACCGTGGGCGATGTATTAGCTGTGATGATTTTCTTTCCTTTTGAAATTTAGGAGGGATTCAACATGATTAATTCTACCCACCCTGGACTCCTTTTAGTCTATTCAGCGCTAAAAAGCCGAATGTTGTCTTTAACCAGACATCAGACCAAAGTAGTCATGATGGGAGAGAGGAAAAAAACAAAAAACAAACCAGGAACAGTTGTTAAAGGCCTCTTTCTTAGTGTTCACTGCTACAGGGAAGAGAAAGCTATTGACAGCTATTAGAAGGACTTCACACTTCATTGGAAAACCATAAAAAACAATTACCAGGTCTTTGGCACAGAGTTTTCAAGAGGAGCTTCAAAACATCTCTCACAGAATTGCTAAGACAAGCATAAAACTGGAAACCCATTGTCTGCTTTCTTTTCACCTTTATACTTGGATTTTGGCAGTAGGACTCCAAAAGGCTAGGTAAAGTGGGAGGCAATTGAGGCATGGGTGTTGATGAAGGCTCCGATTTGCCTGGGACTTATCAAAGAACAGAAATTTCATTCAAATTAGTGCCCCCAAAATGACGGGCAGTCAATAAATACAGCTGCTGTGTTACATAAGGCTTGACAGAGGGGAAAATACAGAGCCTGAACGTGGGGGAGAATTAGCAGAGGTAAAGGCCTCAGTATAGACATGGGTTTATAGAAGATCCCCGTGATCCCTGGGCGGTGTTAAACCAACCTGCATGCAACAGGTTGCATGTTGTTCGCTAGTAGGTTAGATCCACAGGATGTGGCAAAATCAATGGAAATTTGGATCAGGTTCCTGAGATGACTCAATATTTTCCTTGATTAACAATTATATTCCAAGTGTGGACTTCTAGTTAACGTAAAAGCATACATGTTTCGGCAACCGATTTCTGAAATGAAAATTCCATTTCAAATATCTTCTATTTCTCCTGCATATATCAACTGGAATTTAGTTTTTAATCCTGGCCCGTGAGGGCCCATGTGAGTTATACACATGCTGAAATATGTGTGCTAGGCTTCCCCATCTGTGGGTTAATGAGAAGGTTAATTTCCAGTTAATTAGATGGGGTGTGGGAGATGAGCAAGCATTTTCAGGAGCAGACTCAGCAAAATCCCAGGAATCTGGGAAAGGAAAAAAAAAAAAAGCAGTGAAATGTGAATAGGGAGTTTCCCTGATCTTCCTTCCAATTTGTGTAAGTTCAAGCATTGCATTTCTGGGGCCCCAGGCAGCTTTAAAATGAAGATGGGAGTTCTTTCGCAGGCCTCAGAAATAAAATGTGCCATCTATACCTGGGGACAAGGCAATTAATCTCATTCTAGAACAATCTGAAGTGTTCATCCGATGAAATTCCTAGCCACTCCCAGCCTTTCGTGGCCTCTGAAACTCAGGGTAGTTGGACAGTTGAAGACTCATTTGGAACAGAAAGAAGCTGGCCTTTCTTCACCAGGGCTAAAAACTGTTGTACACACAATACTCGTCATGTTTTGGTCTCTGGAAAGATACAAGTTAGCTATAAGAAAAGCCGGTGGGAGAAAACAGGGAAATGAAGTTCCCCATGAAGTAAACTTGCGATCAGACAACCCTATATTAGAAAGCAGTCTCTTACGTCTCAAAGGCTCCAGATACTTGTTTTGTGACTCTGAATCTTTTCAACAAGCCTGCTTCTTTATTTATGTGCATTTCATTTTGAGAACAGGTCCAGTGTTTAGAATGAGAATCTACCAATGACATGCAGGCCATTGACCTTGACACCAAGTAACTCACCGAAAAAGCAATTCAGTAGAGAGTACGATATATAATATCATTCCTCCGTGGGAGCCAACAATGAGCATCCTCGGTATCAATAGCAGTTGGTATTTTCTTCTATTCTATGAAGTACAGCTCAGAAGATGGGCTGGCCTCCATTTTGCCTTTACTTGCTGGGTATCTGCTAACGCCTGACTAATACAGATTGTGAATGTCAATTGGATGCTAAGTAAATTGGCGTTTGTGACTTTGCAATAGATTTTAACACACATACAAAATAAAATCAGAAGTCATCGTCATCTCTAGCCTCTGTCCAAAGGATAGGAAGAGCCAGAAAATTTTAAGAGCTTACTCTCTACTCTCCCATTTTCAGGTTTATTTTCTTTTGGCTCCTTCTTGTCTTAAACACACGAAAGTTACTTTGTTTCTCTCTTAACATCCGATAATTGCTTAGAATTACTATCATGCTTTCCAACTCCTTTGCTCACCATTGTGTTTTATATTCTACACATTCTTTCTGGATTATTACTGAAGCCCTTCCTTTTATTCTTTCACCAAGCTTCAATGAATAGTAATCTCTCCTGGTTCTCATATAACTCTAATGCCTTTATCTGACATTGAATTATAGGGTAACAAATATTTTCCCTCAACACTTTGGAAATACTATTCTTTCTGTCATAACTGGCCAAAAACCCACACTCTATCTTTCTAAGTAAGCTCTTTCATCCTTGACTGCTTAAAAAAAACTCCAAAAAACAAACAAAAAACACTTGTCTTTGTTTTTCTACACATGTATTACAGTGTATCTAGTAACTCAGAATCCAAGTTTCACTTGTATGTTCCTCCTTGACTCAACTAACAACTTTTTTCTTAATTTCCAATAGATAGTATTTTCTGATTGTATGTTTAATTTCTGGTATTATTGAACTGGAACAAGAGAATATTTATTGTCCTTTTTTCTCCCTTTGGAATTAACTGAAATTTTGTTTTGATTTGTTTTGTTTTTCCTCATAGACCAACCAATACATGGTGCCTTTTCTTCATGATTGTTTAATGGGGACTAAAAAAATTTCCTCTGTATTATCAAGGTAGAGTTTGATATGTAAATATTAGGTCCGTCTTATGAAAGACATTTAGTTTCATGTCATCAGAAAACAGGTGGGGCATACTTAAATTGGATAACTTGAAGAGAGATGATTTTTATTTTATTTTATTTTATTTTATTTTATTTTATTTTATTTTATTTTAATTATTTTAATCCAAGCTAGTTAACATATAGTGTAATAATGGTTTCAGGAGTAGAATTCAGCGATTCATCACTTACACATAACACCCAGTGCTCATCCCAACAAGTGCCCCCCCCCCCACATGCCTGTAGCCCACCTAGCCCATCCCCCCAACCTAACACCCCTCCAGCGACCCTCAGTTTGTTCTCTGTTTTAAGGGTCTCTTATGGTTTGCCTCCCTCTCTGTTTTTATCTTATTTTTCCTTCCCTCCCCCTATGTTCATCTGTTTTGTTTCTTAAATTCCACATATGAGTGAAATTACATGGTATTTGTCTTTCTCTGAATGACTTATTTCACTAAGCATAATACACTCTGGTTGCAGCCACGTTGTTTGGCTATTGTTAGTGCTGCTATAAACATTGGGATGCGTGAGCCCCTTTGAGTCAACATTTTTGTATCCTTTGGATAAATACCTAGTAGTGCAATTGCTGGGTCGTAAGGTAGTTCCATTTTTAATTTTTGAGGAACCTCCATACTGTTCTCCAGGGTGGCTGCACCAGTTTGCATTCCTACCAGCAATACAAAAGTGTTCACCTTCCTCCACATCCTCCCTAACATCTGTTGTTCCCTGAGTTGTTAATTTTTAGCCATTCCGACATTCTGACAGATGTGAGGTAGTATCTCGTTGGTTTTTTTTAAGTTTATTTATTTATTTTTGAGAGAGAGAGACAGAGCATGTGAGCTGGGGAGGGTCAGAGAGAGGGGGAGAGAAGAATTCTAAGCAGGCTCCGCACCATCAGCAAGGAGCCCAATGCAGGGCTTGAACTCACAAACCGTGAGATCATGACCTGAGCCAAAACCAAGAGCAGGATGCCTAACACACTGAGCCACCCAGGTGCTCTTCATTGTGGTTTTGATTGGTATTTCCCTGATGATGAGTGATGTTGAGCAGAAGAGAAATGATTAATAAAAGGATAATTTACAATGGTAGAGACAGAGTAGAGGGGAAAGCACAAGGGATAGAACAGTAACTCTGATTTTTAAAAAAAAATTTTTTAATGTTTATTTATTTCTGAGACAGAGCATGAGTGGGGGAGGGGCAGAGAGAGAGGGGGACACAGAATCCGAAGCAGGCTCCAGGCTCTGAGCTGTCAGCACAGAACCCGACGCGGGGCTCGAACTCACAGACTGCGAGATCATGACCTGAGCCGAAGTGGGACGCTCAACCGACTGAGCCACCCAGGCGCCCCAGTAACTCAGCTATTTTAGGGAGTGCCATTACCACACACAGGCCTGAAGGTGAAGGAGAAGGAGAGTCAACGTACCTTGAGATGGAGAGCATATGTGAAAAGGGCCACCTGATAGGAGCTTTGGTAGAAGGATCTTGCTAACCTGCAGCAACTCAGCTGGGAGAGAGACATTGTAATTAAGTCTCTGCTCTCATTCTCCTTCCATCCTCTGTTCTACCAGTAGTACTCTGCCACTGACCGAACCTAACCAGGAGCCGGAGACAAGGGGACCCAGTGATGCATTTGGCATAGTCCACAGAAGAGTTTGGTTTCCCAGGGCACCAGAGCAAGATAGAAGAGGAAAGAATGTGCGTCTGGAGAGGCAAATTGAAGATCCAGTGATCTCATTTTTTTTTTTTTTTACCAACTTGATTTATCTTGGACAATGAGAATATATTTTGTTTCCTGCTGCTATTAGTGAGTTTCTACTTAGTGTATTATATTTGAAATTAAGATCATGAGCTCTCTTCCTTTCGGTTTGGGTATGCCTAATATACATTTACCAATTCTTTAACTTTTGGAATCACTTTTTTTTATGCGTTTAAACTCATTTTATGAACCAACCTAGAACTCTTTTCATAAAGGAATTTAGCCCATTTAAATTTATTGACATGAAAAATATATTCAGTTTCATTTTTGTCTTAATAGTTCATTTTATGTTTCTATATTTATAATTTTTCAAGTCTTTCACTATGTAGACTCTTCATATTTTTAAGAAGATTTATATTCTTATGTCAGTAATTTCTTTATAACTGTAATCTATTTCAATTTTACATATATTACAAGGTGGTAAACACAGCAGAAATGAAACTCCGTATTGTGTTTCTTTCATTTAACATGTCAAAATATATGCCATGTTTAACCATAGTCTTAATAACTACATAAAGAATGCTTACATAATATTCCTTTGAGTTGATATGATGTAATAATGAACTTACTGGAATCTGGGGTCGAGCCTATTTTCTATTATGAATTGAGACCTGGGGGCAAATCTTTTGGGTTTATTTCACAGATGGGAAAAGTGAGTTCCAGAGAAGTCAACAGTCTCTGCCTCACGGGGGTATTAAGGATCTATGAACAGATGCATGGAAAGCCTCCAGCTTTGGGCTGATAATTTGCAGTGACCCGGCTGTCGCTTATTTTAGTACGTACCCCAAGGAAAAGGATATGTTCCATGTTTGTCCTCTTCCTTGGTCTAGGGGTACAGATTGCTGGTCTCATTAGCATGGGACCTAGTGTATAGAAGGTTCTCCACAAAAATGCATTCATAGCATGGTGGTGGTGAGAACAACTGGATGGCCGAATTTTTAACCAGTTCTCTGTCTTTCTTCATGTGGATTCAAGTTACTGTCTACTATCCTTCCATGTAAGCCTGAGGGACTCCCATTAGTATTTTTGCTTTTTGACAGCTTTAATAAAATATGAGTCACATACCACACAATTCACTGAAATGTACAATTCAGCGGTTTTTAGTATATTCATTTAGTGCAGTCACCACCCCATTCAATTTGAGAACGTTTTCATCACCTCAGAAAAGAAACCTTGTACCCATAAGCAAACATATTCCTTTATCTACTCCCCAGTCCTAAGTATTAACAAATCTACTTTCTGTCTCTAGAAATTTCCCTGTTTTGAACTTGTGCCTGAATGGAGTCATATAATATACCGTCTTTTGTGACTGGCTTCTTTCATGTAACATAACGTCTCAAGGTTTATCCACGTTGTAGCATGTATAAGTACCTCATTGCTTCTTATGGCCGAATAATATTCTACTGTATGAAGAGGCCACTTTCTGTTTATCCATGTCAGTTTGATGAACATTTGGGTTGTTTTCAGCTCTTGGCTATTATGAATAATGCTGCTATAAACATCCGTGTTTTCTGGGCTCCCTGGTTTCTGATGAGAAATCATTAACCTTAGTGAGGATTCCTTTATGTGATGAGTCACTTCTCTCTTTCTGCTTCCTAGATTCTGTCTTTGGTTTTTGCCAGTTTGGTTATGTGTCTCAGTGTAGAGCTCTTTGAGTTTATCCTACTTGGTATTTGGTGAGCTTCTTGGATGTGTAGGTTCGGACTGTCTCATCAAATTTGGAAAGCTTTTGGCAATCATTTCTTCAAATATTCTTTCTGCCCCTTTCTATCCTCTCTTTCAAGGACTCCTACTATGTGCATGGAGGTATGCTGCCTGCTCAAATCTGCTACTGGGTCGCAGTAGTGGATTTCTCATTTCAGTAAGTGTACTTTTTAACTCCAAAATTTCTACTTGCTTCCTCCTTACAATTGCTGTCTCTTTATTGGTATTCTTATTCAGTGAAACATCATGTTCATACTTTTGGTTCCTTAGACATGGTTTACTTCAGCTCTTTGAACATATTTAAAATAGCTAACTTAGAGTCTTTGTGTTGTAAGTCCAAAGTCTGGGCTTCCTCAAGGACATTTTCTGTGGCTTGATTTTTTTTTTTTTTACCTATGCATGGGTCAGGTTTTCTTGTTACTTATATGTCTCATAATTTGTTTTTTTTTGGTTGAAAACTGGACATTTGAAATAATATCATGTGATAACTCTGAAAATCAGATTCTTCACCCTCCCTAGGTTTTTGTTTTTGTTTTTGTTTTTGTCATATTTGTTATTTATTTTTAGTGACTTTTCTGAACTAGTTCCATAAAGTCTTTGTCATGTGTGGCCACTGAGTCTCTAGTTGGTTAACTGAGTTGCCAGCTAATGATTGGACAGAGATTTTCTTAAATGCCTGAGACTGGCAAATCTCTCCTAGTCTTTGCTGAGGGGCTCTGTGTATGTGTTAGGGTAAGTCTTCAACATTTAGCCAAGCAGTTTAAAATTTTGTCTTAGCCTTCACTTCTTACTTGCACAGAATCTCAATGTCAGCTAGAGGTGAGAGCTTAGGGCCTCCTCAGGTCCTGTGTTCATGTGCACAGCCCTAAGCATGCAAAACAGCCTTAGGCATATGCCTGGACTTCTAGATTTCCAGGAATATATCAGAGCTTTTGACTGTCCCACTGGAATTTCATCCCTCAAGTTTTGCTTTCAAGTTTTTTTGTGGTTAGTCTGTTATTTGCCTCAACTGTTATGCACTGCCTTAGGCAGCCATGAAGGTCAACAATGGTCTGTAATTGCTTTTTGATAAATGTCCCTGGGGGATAAGGCTTTTCACACGGGGTAAGCTTCCAGTTGGGTAAGATACAGATAGCTTGCCAATGTGGTCTTGTGGGGCCACAACTGACAGGCAGGTCACGAATTGACAGTTTGGGGGAATGACGTTTTAAACTAGCTTCGGCACTATTCTTTCTCCAGTAGTTGCCAGTCTTCACCATCAGTGTGGGTTGATACGTTTCAAGGTCACCGTGCTTCTGGAAAGCAGAGAATGAGCCCAGGACAAGTTAAGATGCCCCCAAAGCTTGCTGTTTTTACCAAGATCTACCAGCTGTCTTTCTTGAATAAACATTCCCTGGATTGCTGCAAGCTTTTAGTTAATTTCCATAGTTCTGAAAAAGCTGATTCTTTCTTTTTTTGCCAGTTTTCTCATTGCTTTTATGGAGGAGAGAATTTTTGGCATCCTTCCTTTGCCATTTTCACTTTCTAACTGTAAATTTACATAATACCCTTAATCTTCCATTTCTTAAGCAGTATCTATTATCTGAGCAATGATAAACTTAGGATATTTTTTCTTCCTCTTCATTTCCTCCCTTCACTTCTACCAGTCAGTTTTAGTTAATTATATTATATTTTTGTTTACCATTTATAGTTAACTGTGCTTATGCTTCTATGACTTCATATTTGCAACTTTAAATTATCTCCTTGGACTCCCAGCAATTACAGATGAGGCAATTAGATGTGCGCAATACTTTATATTTTCTTTCTCCCTCCCCCAATCAATTGTGGCTGGTTACATTGTCTTAATTTGGGTTCCCTCAGAGGCACATCATGAGACAATGATTCAAGTGTAATTTCTTTATTTGTGAAGGGCCAAGAATACCAATAGGAAAGTAAGCAGTACACGGGAAAGACAAAGCAACCAATAAAACCCAGCTACTTCTGTGGGTAATTAGAGATCAGTATTGTGAAGAATTTCTGGAAAAGGTTGTAATACACATGCGTCAGAGTCGTCTTTCCAAGGATCAGGGGATCCAGAGTATTTATTCACCAAATCCCGTCAATCATTGGTTGAGGCCTTCTCTTGGGGGGTTTTAATTCCACGGTACCTCTTTCATGCTGCCCTCAGGAAAAAGACAACTATATTGGTAGATAGAATGAGCTAGAACAGACTGAGCTGGTAAAGCTGCAGTGATAGAGATGGGGCACTGACAGAATCCCCTAGCTATACCATCATTTCCTATTAGCATTATATAGCATTTTTACATTCTATTGTGTACTTTCTTTCACACATGTGTTTTAGGCTCGTTTCTACTGTTAAATACATTCAAAATTCATTGTAAATTTGTTCGCGATTTCCTTGTTAATCTCTTTATTGTCTTATATTTGTCCTCCATTAGTTTTCTCAGAAAATGCTTGTGGCAACGAGATTCCCTGAGCTCTTGCATGTTCAAAACTATTTGTCTTTCTCCTTTTGTACCTTAAACATAATTTGATCAGATGGGATATTCTTGGCTCACATATTTGCCAAGGTGCTACAGTAAGTTGTGAGCATCAGCGATGGTTTCCTACAATCCTTGATTTAAGGAAGTTAAGGTCGAATACTATCTCCCCAGAATTCACATTTACCTGGAACCTCAGAATGTGACCTGATTTGGAAATAGGGTCTTTATAGATATAATCAAGTTAAAATGAAGTCATCTTGGATTAAGATGAGCCCTCACCCAAAGCCTGGTGTCTTTCTGAGGGAAATTTCGACCCAGACATGCACCAAGGGAAAACTATATGAAGAGGCACAAGGTAGAATGTCTTCTGAAAACAGAGGCGGAGATCGGTGTGATGGAGCTAAAACGCAGGGATTGCCAGTAATCGCCAAGAGCTACGGGAGACAAATGGACCAGATTCTCCCTCACAGCCTCCAATAGAAACCAACTTGGCTAATACCTTGATTTCAGACTTCTAGCAGCCATAACTGTGAGGGAATACTTTTCTGTTTTCTTAAGCCACCACCCACTTTGTGACACTTTCTTATGGCAGCCCCAGGAAACTATGTGACTAATAAATGTAACTTCCTGGTTCCTCGAAAGACAGCAAGCAGCCTTCCCGTACTGGTTCCAAATGAGGTTTTAAAGTGAATTTCATTACTTACAGTTATTTCCTCTCGTGTAGAGTATGCATACAGAATTTAAATCATGTATTGTATGAACTTGAGATTCTAATTTCCCTTGAGTAACTCTTCTACATGCAACCCCAGGTGGATGGCTAGATTCTTTGCAACTTTTCAAGGCTGAGGGATAGAAAGCAAAGATGTGTGCACATGCGCGGGTGGACACGTGTCCACATGCACACACAAATCCAATACAGTAGCTTCTCCTATTTGTGGGGTGGGCTTTCACTAATGTTACTCCCCCTGCAGTTATACTCTCACAAGCTCTTCAGAACACAGCTAAAAATTTTATTCTAGAAATTCATGATTGGCTTAACACCCACATATTAATCAATGTGATATACAACATTAGTAGAATTAAGGGCATAAAAAACACGATTATTTTAGTAGATGCAAAAAGCATTAAAAAAAATCAAACACACTTTCATGATGAAAACACTCAACAAACTGGGAACTTCCTCACCCTGTTAAAGAGTATCTATGAAAAACCCACAGATAACATCATACATAATGGTGAAAGACTGAAAGCTTTCTCCTTAATAACATCGGAATCAATACAAGGATGTCTATTCTTGCCTCTTCTCTTCAACATTGTGCTGGAGGTTCTAACCAGAGTCATTAGGCAAAAGAGGAAAAAGAGACACAGACAGAGAGACAGAAAGAGAGAAAGGGAGAGAGAGGCATCCAGGTTGGATGCTCAATACTGTTGAGGAAGTGTAAATGTGTATAATTTTTCTTTTCATCATTGACTTTTGAGTATCTTTTACCTGGACAGATACCAGAATGTGTGGACTGCATTAGCTGGATTGCTGACCTATCTTCTTTCAAGCAGGAAGCCATGAACAATGGGCCTAAATATTCATCTGACAGATCTGAGCCACCTCTGTATTTAAAAGATTAGTCTTAGGTGGATTGATAGACAATGCAAATGAAGTGAAATTTATATCTGATATTTTCTTTCAGGAAAGGCCTTACCCCACTCGCAACATTCATGAACCTTCCATTCAGGGGCAGTCGGTTGCAGAACTATACCAAATGGTTGCCACACATTTTTATAGGGGCTTATGGAATACCTTGACCTTTGGCACTTGTTTTGGGTATGGATACCAACAAGAAATGTAGCAGAAATATCCTGATAACTGGACTTTGATCAAGCTGACCCCACTTGCTCTGTGGATAATCAGGATTTGTATGGATAAACGAAAGAACCTTTTTGCTATTATATCCCTTTGCGGTACTCAGATGCCTATCTTGTTGCTGTTTTCTACAAAATTAGAAGTTTATTAAACTTTTTGCAAGATTACATTTTAAGATTATCTGATGCAAATATTTATATCCTTTTAGAGCATCTGTCCCAGAAGATCTCTTGCCACCCTTCCCCCAACACACACGTACACACACACACACCACACACACACACACACACACACACACACACCTTACTATGCTACCTCCTTGGCAGCATATTTTAGTAAAGGACTGGGAAGGACCAACCTTCTATCATTGGAAACTTTTGCCAGCTTTGTTACTAAGTGTTCTGAAGGGGGAAACAAAGTTTTAATTAATACTTCGGTGATGATCCCCTCCCCTTTCCCACATGGGTATTTATTTTGTGAACCCGGGCTTTAAGGTATGAAAAGCCCTGTGGCAACACTATTCTGTACAACCTCCTTCCCTTCTCTCAGCCCTAACCAACTTTAAGCCAGAAATACTCGACTACATCCTGAGGTAAAATCTACATTGGCCCACCCTCTTAGTGCTGTGACCATGTAAGAGTCACTTAGATGCCGTGAAAATCATTTAAATGAAGAAAGACTCAATCGATAGCCATGTTTCATACATTTCTTCTGGCATGATACCTTTTTCTGAAAGGGGAGCTGAGTAATGAATGCTATTTCTCCTGTTGCTTAAGCCGCTGCTACCCCAGCCAATCATATAAAAGAAAGACTGGTTTGGCTTTAAAAAGTCCTGAGTGTTAGGGGCGCCTGGGTGGCTGAGTCGGTTCAGGTCATGATCTTGTGGCTCGTGAGTTCGAGCCCCGCATCAGGCCCTGTGCCGACAGCTCAGAACCTGGAGCCTGCTTCTGATTCTGTGTCTCCCTCTCTCTGCCCCTCCCCTGCTTGTGCTCTCTCTCTAAGAATAAATAAACATTAAAAAAATTTTTTTTTTTAAAGTCCTGAGTGTTAGAGTACTGCCACATAGTCCCCAGTGAATCCTACCACCTTGAATTCATGGACTTGAGCAGTCTACTTCAATTTTGTATGAAGGCTGGCCTTATAACTTGCTTGGGCCAATAGAGTGTGGTAGAAGTGATGCTATATAAGTTCTGGACTAAGGCTCTACGAGGTCTTACAGTTTCTTTTGCTGTCTTGGAAACCTAAGACAATCCTGCTACAAAACGTCCAGCCCTCCCAGCTACTCTAACAGAACTCAGACCCCACCTGTCCTTTCTGCTTAATACAGCTGAATAAGTGATTCTGGGCAAAACCAGCATAGGAACCACCCAACTAACCCATGGAGTCATGGGAAATAATAAATTGTTGTTTAAAGCCATTGAGTACTGGGGTGATTTGTTATGCAGCAATAGATAACTGATACAGCTATTGTTTGTCAAGTGCCAAGAGTTGGTTTTCCCGGCAAGGGTGAACTACATGTGCCTTCCAGTCACAGGCTCCTGAACGGGCCTAGGATTGCAAGGAGAGTTGAAGCCAACTTTTTCATCTGAGCTTGCAAGGCCAAGTTTCCCAGTGGTGTATGTTTCTTCATTCCAGTTTATATTACTATGTGCAGGGTCTGAAAGTACAGCAGAGGACATGACCTGCTTTTTGTAAGAGCAACTGGCAAAATGCCAGTGAGAAAAGAATACAAAAAGCTTATGCAACTCTAGGTGACTCTGTCCATGTTTGATCATTTCATTTTCCAATGGCAATGTCCCAGCTATGTTCCAGTGTCTCTGTAGCTTACATTTGTGTTCAAATGGAAAGTCTTTCTAATTTCTCCCCTTTGTCATTTTCTTATCCAAGTAAAGGACTTCTGTGCCTCGAGTGTTATTTATACTATTATCACTCTAGAGATTACTGAGAAGAGCCTCATTTTAGAAACATAGCCACCAAGGGGCACCCAGGTGGTTCAGTCGGTTAAGTGTCCAACTTCAGCTCAGCTCATGATCTCACGGTTTGTGGATTTGAGCCTTGCACCAGGCTCTGTGCTGACAGCTCAGAGTCTGGAGCCTGCTTCTGATTCTGTGAATCCTTCTCTCTCTGCCCCTGCCCTGCTCATGCTCTGTCTGTCTCTTTCTCTCTAAAAAATAAACATTTGACAAAAAGGAAACATATTCACCAAAATGGGACCCTCACCATGTAGAGAGGCAGAAGAAGTATAGATTCTGGAGCCAGATTGGTTGGTGTTGAACTTTAGGTCTGCAAGTTAACTGTGTGACTTTGGATAGGTTATTTAACAGCTCTTTTTTCATCTTTCTTATCTGTCAAACAAATGGGCATGACAATAGTCATGCATACCTGGGAGATATTATAAGAACACATGCGTTGGGGAAGGTTATCAAATGGGTGTGACCACCAGTTGACCCATGAACTGGACCCAAGCAGTCAGAAGCTCCACAGCCCTTCCTTTGCCCTTGGACTGTGGGTTCCCACTTGCCCTTCTGTCTCCCAGAGGCTGGTCCAAGGACAGAGCCTTGAGATAGTGATGTGGTGTTGAGACCACCTGCACAGTATTCTTGACTGAACCCCGTTAACGCCTCTTTATAAACTTTTAAGATTTTGGTAGGCAGGTTCAGGGATCCATTCTTCTTGCTGCCGCCCAAAACAAGCCTTGTATGTAAGTTCCCTTTGCTTATTAACATGGCCACCTATCAACTTGGTGTGGCTTCCCTCTTTCTTTGGTCTCTCCCTGCCTTCTTCCTATGGGGATTGATTTCAGAGTATATCCATAGAGCTCCCAAGAAGGTTGGAAACTGACAACATGCAAACTTGGTACTTTGTAACTATGTCTATATGTCTATGTCTATACATTTGTTAGCATGATTTTGATTATTATGGAAGAAGAACTATATATAATAGCAGACAAGGATTTTAGACCCAGATCTTTGATGACTAAACACTTGACCTTGGGTAAATTACTATGTCTCTGGGTCTCAGTTTTGTCGTCTGTGAAATGAGAACTGTAAGGACCTTTTCAACTAGAACATTCAAGAAATCTATGAAATGGGAAAAGGAAGGCTAACTTTGGCCTCTCAGACCATGACCATCAAAGGTAAGATATTTATTCTCTTTGTCTAGACAGGACCAGAGATATCTTCAAGCCTAGTATTGTTTCATGCTTAAATCAAGACCTCATTTTTTTTAAAAAATCTGGTGTCTGTTGTAAATAGGGCTATTTCTCTGGGATCTGATGAATAAGGACTGGTAGAAATTGAGGATTAAATAACCACCCAGATAGGGAGGACTCATATACTCACATACTTTCTGCTCATCTAGGAGGATTTTCAGAAGGACATTCCAAGATCAAAGAGGCCAGTACACGCTAGTAGAGAGAAAGGAACACCAGAAAACCATGTTAGTCACTCGCTAGCAGAAAAAATGGAGGAGAGAAGAGAAAAATCTGAATTGGCCAAGAAGAAGTGTTTGATCATAGGATCAGAAATAATACTGCTTTTCTTCCTGACTTTCCTTCCATCTATCCTCATGCTTCATAGGCAACATTGTGGAATAGACATTAATACTTAGCCCTTTGGAGTCTTGACTACTTGTAATCTAAGGTCAGGATAACATTGTTGCTATATAACCAAGACCATTATTTGGCTTTCCTGCTTTAAACTAACCTCTAGCCCCTCCTAGCCCCAAACTCAGAGATCAGATTCATCTCAAGTCTTATGTATCTGTCATCTATCGATATATCTACTATTTACATTTTTAGTATTTTTGCGGCACACTAAGCCCCCATTTGTAGAGCCAAGGCTCTTGATGAACCTCCAATACTACACCAAGAGATAATCACACATTCATAGGTCCACACACACATGCTCACACCTATGCGAATGGTCTTAAAAGGTCTAGTTTTACCTCACTCCAGGACTCTTAAAAGTCATAAAGGATGCACACTAGTTCTGACAAAAAAAAAAAAAAAGAAGAAAGAAAGAAAAGAAAAGAAAGAGAAAAGTATTACTACAGAGTAAGAATAATCAAAAAATTCTCTCCTTTTAATATTCTTCTTCTATAACCCAAAGCATTTCTAAAGCCCTTCTTTTACTCTAGATGGCAAATGACCACATATGTGGTTTTCTTCTCTCTCAAGGAACCCTATTAAAATAATAGCAAAGCTACTGAAAAACAGGTGAACCCATAAAAATGAAAAAATGAGAATGCAAGTCATTATCAGATGGGGGATATCAACAACTTTCTAGAATACAGAAAGAGAATAGAAAGGTAATAACACCTGGAGCAAAGAGGAGAAAACCAAAGTCTATTTACAGAGGGATGGGTTGCAGTGGGGAAGGGAGGGGGGATAACTGACTTGGAAAAAGCCTAGAAAGGAATTCAGCATGGAAGCTAGCCAGCATGACAGGTGCAGTAGTAAGAAGGGGTGATAAAAGCTGTATTTGTACATGTAATTGTTGGCTTCCCCAGTCTCTTTCCAATACATGCACGCAAAACAGCATACATTATGTGCATTCCCCATCTCTCAATGTGTAAAGAAGAAAGGATATCCAACTAAAAGAAATAAAAATATATGGGATACATTTGGGTATCTATGATGGATTAGGGTGCCCCAGAAGACAGTCTCCCCATTTTGGAATTTGGGGAATCCCAGCATGATAGTTACCTCCCCACCTGCATCTCACCTGATTTCTTTTTTTCCTTTTTTTTTTTTTTTTGAGACAGAGAGAGACAGAGCATGAGCAGGGGAGGGGCAGAGAGAGAGGGAGACACAGAATCTAAAGCAGCCTCCAGGCTCAGAGCTGTCAGTACAGAGCCTGATGCGGGGCTCGAACTCACAGACTCTGAGATCATGACCTGAGCTGAAGTCGGACGCTTAACCGACTGAGCCACCCAGGCACCCCTCACCTGATTTCTTTAATGTGAAGTCCACAGCTGTCAAACACCAGCCACTTGCAATAAGTTCTTGGTCAGTGTATTAGTCAGGGTTCTCCAGGGAAACAGAACCAATAGGATATATATAGGATATCCTATTGTTAAATATATTAATCAATTGTTAACAAGAACTGATATCTTTTTTTAAAATTTTTTAATCTGTATTTATTTTGAGAGAGAGACAGAATGTGAGCAGAGAGGAGCTGAGGGGAGGGAGACACAGAATCAGAAGCAGGCTCCAAGCCCTGAGCTGTCAGCACAGAGCCTGACAGGGGCCCGCACTCACGGACTGTGAGATCGTGACCTGAGCCGAAGTCAGACACTCAACCGACTGAGCCACCCAGGCGCCCTATATATATATTTTTTTAAAGTAGTCTTTAAGCCAAACAAGGAGCCCAACACAGGGCTTGAATTCATGACCCTGAGATCAACACCTGAGCTGAGATTAAGAGTCGGACACTTAACCAACAGAGCCAACCAAGTGCCCCAACAATAACCAATATCTTATAATAACCAATAAATACACATATACACACCACGCATACACACACACACATATATCACCAGGTTGTTGTTAACAATTGGTTGATATATATAACAATAAGATACACACACCCACGTGCGCACGCATCCACACACACACGTGCATATTTTCTTTCTCTATTTCTTTGGAGAACCCTGACTAATAAAATGACCAAGGCATTTTTGCAAACTTATAAAATATATGTTATATGTAAATACAAAAAGATTTCTTGTAAGGAATTGGCTCATGTGATTATGGAGGCTGAGAAGTCTCAAGGACTGTGGTTGGCCACCTGGAGACCCAGGAGAGCTGATGTGTAGTTCCAGTTTGACTCTGAAGGCCTGAGAACCAGGATAGCTAATGGTATAAATTCCAGTTCAAAAATTGGTGAGTTCAAGTCCCAAGAAAAGCCAATGTTTCAGTCTGAGTTTAACGGCTGGGGAAAAAACCAATGTCCCACTCAAGTAGTCAGGCAAGAGGAGTTTTGGCTTGCTGAACCTTTTTGTTCTATTCAAATCTTTGATTGGATGAGGCCCACCCATGTTAGGGAGGGCACTCTGCCTTACTTAGTCTATGGATTCAAATATTAACCTCATCTAGAAACATCCTCACAGACATAATTAGAATCATGACTGACCAAAAGTCTGGGTATCTCTTGGCCCAGGCAAGTTGACACATAAAATTAACCACTACAGTTAGTGTTCCAATAAATGCCACTTTTAAAAAAAATATTTTATTTATTTATTTATTTTTTAATTTTTAGAGAGAACATGAATGGGGGAGAGAGATAGAGGGAGAGAGAGAGACTCTTAAGCAGGTTCCACGCTCAGTGGGGACCCGGACTCAAGGCTTGATCCAACCTGGGATCATGACCTGAGCCAAAATCAAGAGTTGGACACTCAGCTGACTGAGTCACCCAGGTGCCCCCATAAGTGCCAATTTTTGTATTTGCATTAAAAGCTAGGGATCTTTAGATATCTGAGGGAACACCTTACATGAATGAAAACAAAATTAAGAGAGAGAACGAGCTTTCTAGAGAAAGAAAGATCATTCTACAAGCAGTTAGAAACTTAGAAGAAAAGCAGAGCACACAAAGAGATGTGTGCCATACACAAAACAAGAAGAGGATGCAATGGTAAAGAAATGATCTCAAATCAATAAAGATCTCTTTGAAATTAAAAATATGATTACTGGAATATTAAGTTCAGTTAAAGGTTGTAAGATTCAGTTCAGAAAATTTCCCACAATACTGACCCCCCCCAAAAGACAAAGTGAATAAAATTATGAGGGGAAATATTACAGGTATAGAAAATAATCTCTACATCTCACAAATATGTACCAAAGGAAGTCCTGAGGAGAATATTAGTGAATAAATAAGAAACTTTCTAAAACCTGAGAAGAGTGGAGATTCTGTAATTGGAGGGCTAATTTAAAGGCCTACCATGTGAAATTTAAAGACACTGTGAGATTTGAAAATAATGAGAATAAAGAAACAACTTCTAAAACCTTCCAGAGAGATAAAAATAGGTCATTTCTATTGAAATGAGAATTACCTTAACCGTAACATGATCATCCACACTGGATGTCAGAAAAGAATGGAGCATCTTTTATAAAAAGTGCCATTAAGTAATGATTTGCAAGTAGAATTCTCTCCCCACCAAATTATCATTATATAATAATTAGTAAATTGCTATTAATTATTACATCAATTAATAATCAACGTGAACATGTTTTATAGGTTTAAAAAAATTTTTTTAATGTTTATTTATTTTTGAAGGAGAGAGAGAGAGACAGAGTGTGAGTGAGGGAGGGTCAGAGAGAGAGGGAGACACAGAATCCGAAGCAGGCTCCAGGCTCTGAGCTGTCAGCACAGTGCCCGATGCAGGGCTCGAACTCACAAACCGCGAGATCATGACCTGAGCTGAAGTCAGACGCTCAACCGACTGAGCCGCCCAGGTTCCCCGAACATGTTTTATAAGTTTTGAAAAAGCACATAACATAGATAAAGAGAATCCTTGTCTGCTGAAACCTATCTCAGAAGTGTCTCCCAGTAAAACAAAAAAGAAGCTATCAATGACTTCTGTCATTATGATGTGTATGTTTTCAGGTATTTTCCTATATAAATAAAGCAGAAATAAATAATTTTCTATTTTGTCTTATTCTAACATAAATAGCAGTTTGGCTTTTCAATTTCAGAACGTATCTATATTCTTTATAAGGATGCTTCTCGGGACCTACATCGTTGTTCTTAACTGCTGTGCCATATTCTAGCATATAAATGCATTATGACTCAATTTAATAACCCATCTATCAGTGGACAAACATTCCCCAGTTGTTTTTTTTATTTTATAAACAATGCAACTGTGAACATCCTTATACAAGCCTCCTAGTGCCCAAGGCTCTAACTTTTTTGCAAAAAATGCTCTTTATTTTTCATTTCTCTCTTTTTGCCCACAATGAATGTCACCAGAACCTCCTTGTTTCCCTGTTTTAGCTTTCTGTGAATGTGACAAGTTTTGTCATGTCACTCAAGGTTCATGATCTTTTCTTTCCTTCTGTGTTGTGTTGAGCAAGATTAAGGGGCCTCCTGACAGAAATCTCTAAACTATCCTTTTTATGATTGGTTTCTGCACTAAGACATTTACTCAGTATTATAGAATTATGATATCCTATCTCAAGGGACAAAGGTAGGATTAGGTAAGATGCTTCTCTTGACAAATACTTAAAAGCAAAAATTAAGTGACAAAATCTTTACCCTTTAACCTTCTAAATCTTTACCCTTTAATCTTTACCCTTTAATAGCTTCCAGTTATTTGGCAACTTGGGCTTTCAGGGAAAATTAGTTGTTCTAGCCATTACAACTAAGAATTGGTCAGCCTTTAGGTCCCAAAAATCTGTTAAGAATTCTAAAATATTGGGGTGCCTGGATGGCTCAGTCAGTTAGGCTCCCAATTTCGGCTCAGGTCATGATCTCACGGTTAATGAGTTCGAGCCCCGCGTCGGGCTCTGTCATGGCAGCTCGGAGCCTGGAGCCTGCTTCAGATTCTGTGTCTCTGTCTCTGTCTGCCCCTCCCCCACTTGCCCTCTGTCTCTGTATGTCTCTCTCAAAAATAAATAAACATTAAAATTTTTTAAAGAATTCTAAAATATGCATAATCCTCCTTGCCTTACATCCTTATTGGGTAGTCTTTTTTTAATAAAAAAATATAAATTTTCTGTGTTTAGTGAGTGCTTTTGAAAGAAAGTTACAAATATGAAATGCATTCAGATGCCTAAATATGCCATCAACAACCTAAAAGCAGGAGTCAGTAATGTTTGTTGGTGTCTTAGATATACTTATATGCATTGTATAACTTAATCCTTATCACAAATATGAAAGGCAAATATTGCCTTTATTATATGAAACATATAACTAAATCATGGAAAGAAAAAGTAACTTCTTTTTAGTCTCACAGCATGTGATAGGAAAGACCAACATATCACATGATCTCATTTGGTGCAATGAACACGATCTCTGTTCAAATCCTAACTAGACCTCACTTTCACAGTTTACTCTTGAGCAAATCATTTTCTGTTTCCTAGACTTCTATTCTCTCCTCTGTGAAAGAGAAGTTAGGACAAATTATCTTATAGCCCTAAACCTATATGAATACCTGTTAAACATTAGAGCTGATATTAAGTAATGTTAACACTAAGTGTGCACTTACTCTGTGAAGGTTAGCAAGTGAAAGTGTAAAGTGCCCGACTCTAATGCCAGCACAAAACTATAAAATAAAATCTCTAAAAGTAAGCCACACGGGGTTAATAATCCTTCAAAAAGATGCTCAATCATATTTACTCATTAGAAGATATTTTCTAAGTTTCTACTAGAAGTCAAGGGGTCTGCTAAGCACAACAGCGAACATAAATAGATGCAGGTCTTGAAGCCGAAAAGCTAATATAGGACAGAGATGATGGTAGGTTGAATAATGGCCCCAAGATGTCTGTGTCATAATCGCTGAAACCTACGAATGTGACCAGATTTGGCAAAAGAGACTTTGCAAATGTGATGAAGTTAAGATCTTGAGATGGGTACATTGTCCTGCACTATATGGATGAGTCCCATGTAATGACATGTCCTATAAAAGGGAGGCAGAGGAAGACATTATGAATAGAAGAGAACAAATGTGAAGACTGAAGCAAGGTTCTAAACTGCTGGTTTTGATCATGGAGGCAGGAGCCCCGGACCAAAGAATGCAAGGAAGGCAGTTCTAGAAGAAAAGGTAGGAAACAGATATGCCCCTAGATATTATGGAGAGAGTGTGGCTCTGCAGCTACCTTGGTTTCAGCCCAGGGATATCTGAAATCAAGAAGTCTTGATTTCAGACTTCTGACCTCCAGAATTGTGAGAGAATAAATGTGTGTTGTTGTAAGCCATCGAGTTGGTCATCATTTATTACAGCAGCAGTAGGAAACTAATATGGAGACTTTATTCAAATAAGTCCACTGTAGACACCTGATAGGGATCTCCATTCCCCCTGTTCAACATGCTGACAGGTGCTTATGGCACACCACATATTTAAGAGGTATAGGTTCTCTCTTGATTTCCTGTGCTCTTTCTGTCTCCATCAGTTGTGTCATATGCTTATCAAGAGTCAGCTGAATTTGTTCCCAAATATATTGACTCCAGAATATCCACAACAGGGAATTTTCTTAACTAAGAAGTTAGGTTAGTGGCAGGCCAAAGGAAAACAAAAAAGACAAATGTCCACCCAGCTTTGCAAGAAAATAATGGCATTTTGACACATGTACCACGGGGATCTAAGGTTGTCTGGAGAGTTGGAGAAAATCTCCATGAGAAGGTATTACTTGAGCTGAGTTCTGAAGGAGAAATAAGAGTTCTCCAGCTTTGGAGTGAGATTGGAGGTGGAGAAGATTGCTAAAGTCTTAAAGGAGAGAATATAGCTAGTGGATGAACCCAAAAGAAAGCCAGTATGATTACAGCAGGAAAATCTAGGAGCATCATGGCACAAGATATGATAGGAATGTCAGGGGCCAGACCATACAGTCTATGTAGACCCTGTGAAGATTGAAATCTTCATCTGTTTGAGGTAATTGGGGGAAAGGAACCTTGGCTAACTTACATGATCAGATTTGCATTTTGAAAAGCTCACTTAGGATCCTTGGTGGAAAGCTAATTAGAGGGAAAGAAATGGATGCAAGGAAATCACTTAGGTGACTGTTCAAGCAAGAGATGATGGTAGCATGGATCGGAGAGGTCATGGTAGAAATACAGGTAAATGGACAGACGCATTATGCTTTGCAGGTAACAATATAAAGGAGTTGGCAATAGTTAGTATTCATAGATAAGATACAGGGGATGAAGAAGGGAAAGAGATCAAGGGTGACTCCAATTTTTGGTTGTTTGCTCTGTTGTGTTCTTTTGCATGGTTTTGTACTACCAGGAGAACTATGGTACCATTTGCTGAAATACAGCATAATGGAAGAAGACCAAACAGTGATCATGAATTTGGCTTTGAAATAGTTGACCTTGAACATATTCAAGACACAGAAGTAGAGATGCCAAATAAGAGGCTGAAAATCAAAGATCTAGGTTAGAGATATGAATTTAAGAATCACTACATATAGATGGGGATTAGAGGCTTGAGCATAGAAAAGATGTGCTAGGGGCAGAATAAAGAGGAAAAGAGAAAAGAACCTAGTATTGAGCTCTGAAGAAAGTTCTAGTAATTGGCAATTGGTCAAAGACAATGCACAGGCAGAAAAAATACTTTTAAACATTTATGGAGGGTTTTTATTTGTTTTGGTGACAAAATGTTTTCTGGGTCAAAAAATATTTGGTCTACTTAAAAGCTTTCAATTAATTTCTTTTAAAAATACTACCCAAATAAAACTAATCTATGGTCAAATTTGGACTCTTGGCCACCATATTGTGACTTCTGTTTTAATTAGAGCAGAGCAGGGGCATAGACAATGCTTAGAAGAATAACATGAGTGACAATAGAGCACCACCACTCCTACCCAGATTGGAAAAATATTCTTGGAATAGTGGGAAGTAGGAGAAACAGAAGAGAAGCAAGGAGCCCAGAAGTCTGTGATTCTGTGAGAGAAATAATTCTACCTTTCCTTCTTTTTTTAAAGGCCTATTTATTTATTTTGAGAGGCTCCACACTGTCAGCACAGAGCCCAACATGGGGGCTCAAACCCACGAATCATGAGACCTTGACCTGAGCATAAATCAAGAGTCAGATCTTAACCGACTGAGCCACCCAGGCATCTCTGAGCCTTTGTTTTTGAGTTAGTGTTCTAAGGAGCTGGAAAGACCTCATTGGAAGCCAAAGGACCAAAGAACAAAGGGATTTGTACCTTAAATATCTGTTTGGATTCCCAAAGTGGCAACAAAGTCTAGGAGAACAAATGGTTGTGAAGAGGGCCACGCAGAGAGGAATAAGATGTCTCAACATAGCCTTGATGGATGACCAACAATCCACAAATGCCTTGGCACTTGGCATGGATGTGAGGAAAAGGGCCTTCTCTCCCATTCTTTGTTGGTCATAAGATTTGTGGGTATAAATTTAGTATTATCTATCAACATAAATCATGCAATAAGCTTTGACCAGGAAATTTTGTGTAAAAATTCAACTGACAATGATAGAACTAGTGTATCATTATTTTGCAATCCCAGGGTGTATTTAGTCCTTGCTGCTTGCTGCCTTGGAGATTCTGTAGGGTACCTGCCATTCTTTATTAAATCCCCTTCTGTGGTAACTGGCTAGAATGGACTGTTGCTCGCAACTAGAATTTCTGAATGGTGTGCTAAGAATCACAGAATTTTGAAGCTGATAAGACACTTACAGCTCATTTTCTCCAATGCCTTTTCAGCCCCAATAACCCATTCTTTTATTTTCCCACTTGAAAATTTTTAACTAAAGAATTAAATTATCCTTGATTTGTTCACTCTTTTAATAAATAAAAGACATAAAACTGCTAATTATTCTGAACTAATAGAATTTCAGACAAAGCCAAACAAAATTGATATTGTACTTGCTCTCTACAAATATAATATGGAGACAGTGTCAGATTTTCATCAATCTTTTGGAAATATTCAAAATAAGGCATACCCATGATTAATTTTTTGGTTCTAGTTTGAAAGACCCTGCTACATCCTTCTCTTTATTTTAATGATGAATCAAGTAGAAATCAACAATGTGGATACTTTGTCTAAGATGACACAGCTAAGCAAATGCAGAGCTCAAATGAGAACCTGTCTTTAGGTAATAGCACACTTTATCAGGCACCTAAGAGAGACATAGCACCTTTCTGAGGCATCACCATAAGATTCATCCAAGTATTTATTGAGTGCATACCCTGTGCCTGGTACTGATTCAGGCACTGGGGGTATACCAATGAATAAGATGCATTCATTACTTGGAAAACATGCTAGTGGGAAAACACAGCAAATAAGAAAACAGAAATGAACGTAATTTTGGGTGGTGATGAGTGCTGTATTTAATAGTAATAATAATAGACAAAAGGATGGAGAGTGTTTGGATGGTGAGGGTGTTATTTTGGGAGGTGTCAAGGGAGGCGTCAAGGGAGGCGTATCAAAGAAAGAGACCTTTGGGCTGAGACATTAAAGTCTTGAATACAAAAGATTAAGGACAGAGCACTCTAAACAGAGAGAAAGGCAAATGCAGAGTTCTCAAGGCTGAAGCAAACTGTATTTAGAGAAACAGGCAGGCAGTGATAGAGGGGAGACAGTGGAAGATGAAGACAGGGAGGAAGAGGCAAGGCCCCAATAATACACCAGGTGGATTATTGAGGAGGGAATTCAGATTCTTTTTCTGGATTTAGTGGAAAGACAATAAAGCCTTTTGAGCAAGGGAATAACACGATCTGATTCACTGAAAAGTCTCACGTTGGTTCCTGCCTAGAGAATGGGTGTTAGAAGGGACAGAAGTCATCTGGTTTCTATTGAACCTAGTTGTATTTGTTTCTTTGTTTTTGTTGTTGTTGTTGTCCATTGTTTACTCCAGGTTAATGTTGTGGAAGATGAAATGAGATGGGATCAGTTATGTCAAGGGGTTTTCAAATGGAGCAGGGAGGCTATTAAAGAGGTGGGCCTTATGCACATCCTTACTGGGTAGAACCATGAACTTTTGAATTGAACCAAACCCCCAGTACTCCAAGGACTCTGCAGGAACATCTGCAGCTTGCTACAGTAATGGATGTTTGCTTAGTGACAGCCTTAGCAACCAATTATATTTAGCCAAGATTAATTTTCTGCCACTAACACCAATCAAAATTCTTTATAAACATGTACAGGCATCCCCTTTTGTCTTTAAAAATTCCTGACTTTTGCTCCCTAGTGGGACGCTATGTGAGTGGCTGCCCAAATCTATGTGCCCCGAATTGCAATTCTTTGATTCCAAATGAACACTTTTATTTAATTATTGCTTCCTGACAATTTTAAGTTGACAGTGTACAGACCTAACAGGAAAGACTAGACAGAATGAGCTGAAGGCCAAGTTCATGTCTCTCCTACAACACCTATAGTAATGAAGGACTAATAATGTAACTAATAATGTATGTTTGGGGGACAATAACAAGACTCATAATTCATGTTTTTTGGGAGAGATGCAAGCTTATGACTACTAAATTATACATAAAAAAATGCCATGCCTTGTAACCACCCAGTCATACTATGACAGATTTGAAATATTTGCTTTTCTATCACAAGCCTTAGCATAGTAACTCTTCCTCATATCAGTTTCTACTACATATATACGCATTAACTTAACAACAGTTGAATACTAAGATTGCTCAGCATAATAGATGGCAGTGGTTCTAAAGGAGCTGAAATAATCTGTCAGTTAAAGAATATGTGTTTCAGAAGTACTTAACCAAGAAACCATAATGACTCAAAATGGGCTTGTTAAAGTGGAACAGGGAATCAATTCCTGACAGCTCGTCTTGAACCAGTAAGAGGGCAAAAGATGTCTTCAGCGCCACTCTGGACTGATCTGGCCAAATAGGTTCAAGGCTAGATTGCAAGAAAGTGCAATTTTAAGATAATATTCTCTCTCCTGCGTCTTCTCTTTTAAGTTTTCTGACACTCAAGGTCCAGGCAAAACAAAAGTTTAAAAGCAAGCTATAATGATGGCCAAATAAAAACCAGAAGCTGAGTCCTTGTGTTGGCTAGATGTTTCTCCAAATAGAGAGGTAGAAGGAATTTACAGTAAACCAAACTAATACATTCTCGTGCTTAGAATGTATGTTTTGTTCTTATTACCAATAATCCTAGTTAACTTTGTTGACCACTTATTGAGGACCAGGCACTGAGCCAGTGTTTCACACAATATCTCAGTTGATTTTTTTCCTACAATGCTGTCAAGAAGATATTAGCATTTATTTGGTTTGTACCTGGGGAAACCGAGGCTCACAGTGGCTAAGTAATTTGTTTAAGTTCACAAAGATTCTAAGCTACAGAAGCAAGGATAGAATCTGGCCTCCTCCATCCTCACTGTGTTCATTATATTAAATTGCAACACCATTTGTCAGAAGTTATCGCCCCTTCATTAACTTCCAGTAGCCTCAGAATGAGATCACCTGACATGACCCACACTACCTAAGGCAATGTTTTGAAAATGGACCTTTTATTAAACTGCCAAAGTCCACAGTATTTCTCAACAGATCTCCTCTGGTTTATCTGGCAAAATGATTTGCATCTTAAAAGGTGTAGAATTGCATACAAACAAGTTCAAAGCTTGAATGAATCTTTATAACTAATTCCCCTGAAGCAAAGAGTCTTTGTTTTCCTCTTTGCATAACAACGTCAAAATTCTAGATGTCCTAGATCAGCTGAAAACCACATGACTTGATAATTTTTTGTCCCCAGATGGAGCCAAAGGCCATGGAAGAAGAGTGTACTTGAGTGTTATCAGCACACTACAAAATATGGCTAAGCCTCTTTTGCTCCTGATTCTCAAAATGAATACCCAGATTTCTTTTACTTGGAGGTTGAGTATAAGAATTATTGAGTGGCTGTGAAGGTTTCCAACATTCTAAGGGATGGTACTGTGCTAAGCATGAGGGTCCATATTATATTGGCGTTTCTTCCATCTTGCTTTCATACCCTAATTTTAGTGCCCAAGATCTATATGCATGGCCCCTAGGTCCTAGTGCTAAGGTTAGAAATATTTGTTTAATAAGTGAATGTTTTTGCAGTTTACAAGGAACCGGGGTCAAAAGCCTATATCTAGATTTTTATCTATATCTAAGATATAGATATATCATGACTATCAGAGAAGAGAACATAAATAAACCACAAGAAAGAATTTTGTCAATTATATAGTGTTCTTTAGTTTTTTGTTTTTTTTTTTTTTTTAATTAACTGATCTCCTTGGGGTAATCTTAGTACATTAAAAAGGCAAATAAAATGTATATCCATTTTACCACGTTGCTAGGGAAGAAAAACCATTTCATTATGTGATCAGCCATTAAACAAAATTTAGACACAAACCCAATTTACCCACCTAATGTGTTGATTCCTACTGGATGATGTCAAGGACCAACATTTAATAGATACAAGGCATATTTCAGCCCCTTCCCTTGGGATCTATCCTGATCTCCCCACCCATCTCCCAGTTGCCCTCACACTGTCTAGCTGATATTAACTCATTAAATACATATTTGTCAGGTACTTACTATGTATCTGGCTCCCTTGTAGGAAATTGAGATACATCTGATCCAGACAAAGATCTAATTCATAGAACTTACATTTTAGTGTCCTGGGAACACACTCTGAATGATATTCATTCTCTGCTTAATAAAAGTAGTTTATGAACACAAAAGCAGAATTAAAGACCAAGAAAATTATTTTTAAGCTGATTAAAACGTTAAATAAGAAAATGCTTGGTTATATTTTTCTAATAGACCTGCAATAGTTTCCAAAATATTAAATAACAACAGCAAGTTGCAGAGCAATTGACAGACTTTATTAAAAAATATGTTTACATAAGTATAGAAAAGCTCCCATTGTGAAGTACACAGAATGAACAGTTAACACAGGGTTGATTATTTCTTCCTGTGCATAGATATTCACTGTTTAAATTTGTTAATGGAGATGTGTTCTTTTTGTAAATTCAAAAAAGTCTAATACATATTTATTTAGGGGTTAATGCGACCTGCTTTTCAAATCATCGGGTGAGAGATTGAACTAGATTAGCGATTCTCAATCTCTTCTCCACTCATGGCAGATGACATTCACATGTGTAACACATTCCCAAAGCCATAACCAGGCTTATGTGTAATTCCCTGACAGGAGTCTACCTTTTTCTCTTCCACCAAGAAGAGTGTGTCAGAAGCTAGATGTTGTAGTGAAGCAAGACTTGCCACTCTAAAATGTCTCTTTGGCATGTGGATTATTTCAGGCTGATTATTTTTAAGAAATGGAAGGCTCAGGAAGAAACTTTGAACTTCCTTCTAACTGCCTAAAAGAATTTAGACAGAGGACCGTTTCGGAGAGGGAACAATCACCATAGATAATAACTACAGTATAATAGGCACTAGGTGTGGTAGACTGAGAAGAACCTAGTAAAGTCTGTTAAAATTCCTCTCCGTGTCTCATGGCTTCTGTATGGCCCAGCAAACATTTGCTTACCAAGCATTTACTCTTTTTCATCTTCCTGTGAATTATCTCTCTCCCCTCTGAAGTCCCAGACTTCAGCCCCTTTAGCTCTGGACGGCATCTAAGCCTCAACTGCCTGACTGCGTGGGGCCTCATATTCTTATGGAGTCCCCATATGTATGTAATTAAATTGTATTTCCTCCTGTTAATCTGTCTTATGTCAATGCCATTGATAGACCAGCCAAAAGAATCTTAAAGGGTAGAGTAAAATATTTCCTCCCCAACAATGTCAAAGAGAGTAACGCTATGGGGATAATCTTAGATTACTTTAATTCATAGATATAGATATAGAGACAGAAATAGAGACAGAAACATGCAATAGATAACTCATACAGTTACAGTGGAAGAAACTTGGTGATTCACTTGCACTGGTAACAAATTACCTGTGACGTAATTACAGAGCACTATATGTCTAAAAACTATAGGTGAAAAACAAAAACAAAAACAAAACAAGTAAAACTGGCCTTAGACCTTACTCAAAATGTGCTCCACAGACCAGCAGCACTGGCCTTACCTGGGAGCTTGTTAGATTTGTAGAATCTTGCCCCCCAGACCTGCTGAGTGCATTTTAACAAGATCTCCAGATGATCCATAAGCACATTAAAGTTGAGAAGCACTGGCCTGGAGAAATCCTGGATTCCTTCCAACTCAGAGATCTCGGGGAATCTAGGTAAAAATGACGGGCCTGGATGTGACATCAGCAGCCGCAACAGCACCTAGCCCTGTATTCCTGCTCCCATGCCTCCAAAATTTCAGATGACCTTTTGACAACCTTTTATCCTTCAAGCACAGCCATGGCTACCAAAAGGGACAAGCTATTTTCTGGAGAACGACTGCTACTCAGCACTAAATTGCTGACAGATGGCTGCCACACACGATCGCGATCCATAACTCAGGCATCTGCTCTAAGTTTCAAGATTCCAAGCATTGGCTGCGACAGTTTTGAGTTGGTGATTTCATCTTCATACCCATCCTCATCCCCATGACTGTTGGCACATATCTCAAGATCTATTGGGAAATGAAACCATAAAAACAAAATGGTACTATAATTTGAAAGCCAAGAGCACTTTGAAACTTTTCATTATGCTGTCAGGAAAGAAAAACGGTGTTTGTAAGTATTCAATACTTCATGGCGGTTTTCTAATACATTACTTCGTGGCTGCGCTGATACCCAGTCTCAATTCTGCAGCAACGCATTATGTATGCATGTCTGTCGTGCTACTGATTTTCATCTTGTAGTTCAGAACCCATCTGCAAATGACTGTCTCTGCTACAGGTTTCTTGATGAACAGACAATGGGAGGGACTTTGTTTTCTTTGTCAGAAAACTGGGTCACTAATTCAAGAAGCCTACAGAAGAGTAATAAACCTCACGATCTGCCAAATCTCACTTTCCTCGTGTCCCTTTGCTTTTCTCTGTTTTTCCCCAAAGGAAAATTTTCAAGATGCCTTTGGAAATGTTACCAGTCCAAGGCTAAATTCATAAACCTGATTCTTCTATTTTTCTTTGGCTATTGTCTTCCCTTGGGTCCTTCTTTTTTTTTTTTTTTTTAGAGCCCATGCATCTCAGTTTCTTGTTGATACTCACAGGGGAAAACGTCATTTTACTAATAGTCATAAGTGGCCCAAGAGCCATTTCTTATTAGGTGATGACAGGCCTTGTCATACTCAATACTTCCCCATAAAAAATAAAGTGAAAAAAAAAGGGACTTTATTTCTGAAATATTTGGAAGTATAATGGCACAGAGAAATGGAACAATTCAGGTCACAACTGACCCTAATAAGACAAACAAACAGTGGAGGCAAAGATATACTGTTCGAGCCATGAAGCAATATTCTGTTTTATCTTTTGTTAAGTGCATGTTGCTAAAAAAACAAAAACAAAAACAAAAAAACCCTGATGATAAAATCTATAATTTTGAACACGATTATCTAAAGTGACCATTTTACATTGGGATGGGGGCTAATCCCTTTGGAGAATTGTGTCCGCTGCTGCAGGATTTTCTATCAGGGCTAAGGCAGCCTTCAGCTGGCCCAGCCCCAAACAAAGACTGTCTGACAGACGTGCTTGGATTGATTCCCTGCTATTTATTAACAAAAGCACTATCAAGCCCCTACTGTGTGCATGAGGAGCTACAGAAGACACAGAAGACATCAAAAACAGGATCTCTTGGGGCGCCCGGGGGGCTCAGTCTGTTGGGTGTCCAACTTGGGCTCAGGTCATGATCTCACCGTCCGTGAGTTCGAGGCCCGCGTCGGGCTGTGTGCTGACAGCTCGGAGTTTGGAGCCTGCTTAGGATTCTGTGTCTCCCTCTCTCTCTGCCCTTCCCCTGCTCATGCTCTGTCTCTTTCTGTCTCAAAAATAAATAAAAACATTAAAAAAAACATTAAAAAAAAAAAAAAACAGGATCTCTGCATGTAAGGTACTTTCCATCTAGCTGTAATTGGCGTTCTTGTGAAAACTGGGCCATGAGAGCCACTGAAATTGGCTGTTGGAAGCATGCTTGGACAACTATGGCCAGCCTAACCTGCAGGGGACTATCTCTGAGACGATATTTCAATGGTGCCGAGAGAGTTGCACTGTCCAAAAGAATATATACTGCAACCACTATCAGATGCCTAAAATGCCACCAACGCACTATCTTATACATAGGATTATATATCATATATATATATTACAGATCCTATATATAGGTCACCTAGGCCTATATATGTAGGCTTATGTAACCTGTTACAATGACAGTCCCCTGGGGAAAACTATCAGCTAAGAGAAACTGACTCTGCCTTTGAGGAATAATTATTCATGTGACTCTGGTCTGTACTGAAAAAGCACAGACAACAGTAGAGAATCAGTTAGAGGGAATGCCAGGGAACCCACCCTGCCAACTCCTACTTTTCTTTCTACATGTGCTATCGATTCAGGTCATCAGTGTGAATGTTTGATTACACAAAGAGCAACGGGCTGTTCTTACATGTAGTTATAAAAGGAGTAGCCAGTCTACCACTGCAGGATGTTACGGATCAATCCCAAAGACCGTTTGTACTCATCTGCCACAGACCACCTTCTCCATCTTTTGCCTGAAGTGCCCTTCCCTCGCCCGTCCTCACTCCAGTGCCTAGTTTGAAAAACACCCACTACACAGGGCCTTCATGGTCTGCCTCTGGCTGAATGCATTCCCCTCCCTCTGTACATCCCCTGTACTTGCTCATCTTTCCAGAGAGTAGAGTGTAGGGTCTCCAGCTATGGACCTGGATTTGTCTGATTCCCCTGCCAGATGGAGAACCATGCTCTCCTCTACTGGTTTTCCAATATGGCCCTGGGACCCACGCCGTCAACATCACTTGGGAACTTGTTAGAAATGCAAATTCTCAGATTCCTGCTGCCCCAGACCTACAGGATCCGAAGCCCCGGGGGAGGGGTCCAGTACTCCGCATCTTAACAAGCCCTCCAGGGAGTTCTGTTGCACATTGAAGTTTGACAACCACTGTTCTACTCTCTTCGACTCCCTCCTTCCTGTCCGTGTCTTAGAGGCTGCCATGAACTGTTTCGCTGCCTCTGTTTAAACACAACCAACACACAGGCATGACCAAGACGGAACCAAACTTCACTGCTAGGTTTCCTTCTGTTTATTAGAGCTGAAACGTGTTAACCTTACTTACTGGACTGGTTGTCAGAAAGGAAGAAGATTCTGTCGGGTTACATCAGCCAGAATAAATTGCCAGCTGACAATCTTTGCATGTGGTAGTCACAAATACTATAAATCATTGACTGGAATTTGGTGACAGCTTTCCTGCCCCACCTCCCTGCAGACAGCATCTTGTTAGTGAGTCATGGGGATGCTAACAATATATTTACCGCAGCTTCTAAGAAATCTGACGATCCCGTGAGTTATTTTTCTTTTTGCGTGTGAAACATCATAAAAAAGACTGCAGCGTTTCATTTCTTTTTCTATTACACTCTCTTGCTGTTTTTATAATGCTCTTTCTAAAAAAATATAGATATATAATAACAAGAAAATTTGTTTCCAGGATAGAATGGATCACACATCGGATTATATCTCCATGTGTGTGTTTTTCTCCCCCAGCCATATTTGTACACATGGGAAATAATCCTGTCTATAATGTCATCTTTAAAGGGCCGCCTCAAGGAATCTCAGTGTTGTTGGCAAAATTGAATTTTGCTGCCCTGGATCACATTATTGCTTTTCTAATTTGACTATGGTTCATCCAGAACTAGAAAACTTGGGTCAGCTGGCCTATTGATTGCTTGCCCAAAAAACTTTTCCACTTGTGCCTCCAGCTGGGCTCGCGCCTCATATTTTAACTTCCTACCCAGAGGCCACAAGGTTCAGGATTTTAATCCTTCTGAAATGGTGGTTTTGCTGTTTCTTTTGTTCTTTCCAAGTGCCAGTGCTCCTGGAGAACGTGTAGGCCAAGGAGGCAGAGATGAGAAGGGGGTTTGACGTAAACTTGGGGAGGTATCTGATTTGAATAGGAGACATGTGCTGGGACTCTGGCTCCCACCACCCGCTTCTGGAAGGAGCGTGTAGCAAGTGGGGAAGTGCACTGCCACAGCAGATTTTTAGTGCTGGCTGTGCCACCGACTGCCCGTGTGACCCTGAACAAGCCACCATACCTTTTTAAGCAAAAAAATTTTTTTAACGTTTATTCATTTTTGAGAGACAGAGAGAGGCAGAGAATGAGCGGGGACAGGGCAGGGAGAGGGAGACACAGAATCTGAAGCAGGCTAGGCAGTGAGTCCTCTGGGACTGCTATGGTGGTACATGTGCCCCATTGCTAAATGTCCCTTCTAGAAGTGGTGGGAGTCAGGGGTTCCAGTATGCGTCTCCTATTCAAATCAGATACCTCCCCAAGTTTACATCAACCCCCCTTCTCATCTCTGAGTCCCGAGCTTGGCTGATAGAACTTTCAGGAGTTCCATCTAAGCCAGAGCAGTACTGTCTGGAATCTAACTTTATAATGTTTATATATGAAAAGAACTTGATGAAACCATGTTCTATTTTATCAATACGCTCCTTCCCTGAACATGCAGAGTCAAGAGTAAGAAGAGGAACCCCTTTTCATTTTCCTATGACACACCTTAGGGTCCTTTAGGGGGCAGGAAGAACACTTCTCTATTATAAACTCTTCAGCCAGTCCCTACAAAGCCTGTTTTCTGCTATCTTTGACTTTATTTATTTATTTATTTATTTATTTTGTATAACTCTTGGCAGACATTCCCACTGATGACTTTTCTCTTCACTTAACATTCCCAAACTAGGTTATCCCCTTGGGGGTGGGGGGCTAAGTTGATGTTTACTATGTGACATCACAAATCTTCAGTGATGTCCTGTTTCCTTTGTGACCTACTGTCAGTGAGTGTGGTTGTCAATCACTACAGTAGAAAATCTCAAAACAAGTGACCACTGAGAAAACCAACACTTGGGCTAACCGAACACTCATGCTTTGAGCAATAACTCACTTTTGTGGTGGTTTTCAACTTGGTCTCCCTCCTCAGGTTCCGTGCTGCCTTAGGAACCACCTCGGGGAGGCCAAGCGATAATGACTCCAGGGTCCCCACTTCACTCAGACAGACCAACCCCATTGCTTCCTAGCTCCAATTTCATCGGTGGCTCTTCTGGAGTGCTATGTAATATTTCATTTGGAAAGAGAAAATAAAAGCTTTACAACTTTAAAACTTATAACGGGAAAGATAGAAAGTCATTGCCTCCCCGAACCCCTCTAGATCTGCCCATATTGTCAGACTCCTCCTTTCAAAAGATTTTTGTCCACTTTCCTCAGTTCATTCATCACTTTATTGAAATATGGGCAAGTGCCAGAGTATGGATAGGCGTGAATTATGTGTTAGGTGTGGGGGAACTGAAGATAACATGCACAATCCTTGTCTTAGTCTGGGTTCTGCCTGTGAAAGCAGAGGTGGAGAGCCTTTCATTTAGGACTGTGAGCCCAGGGAGCAGGACAGCAGGAGAAGGTTTGTGAAAAGGGATGGGAGGAACCCAACAAGAGGACGCATCAACACATGGGCCCTCCATGTGTTGGAGGAATCCAGAGTGCTAGGGAATTAATGCCCCTCCCCACTCCCCTACGAGTGTTTTCTGCAAATCTCTTCCCAAGTATAGACTACTGACACTTGAATCCTTGTCTCAGGGTCAGCATGTAAGGGAATGCAATCTAAGATAGGGATATTTACTAGAATGTCAGAAATCCGGGTTTGGAATATAAGAGAGAGAGAGAGAGAAACTGGGCAAGAAACATACATTCAAAACCAAGTAGAACTTCTGTTTTCATACCACACAGTAGCTAACACAGTTCTCCAAGTACTATGAACCATTCTTGGATAAACTGATGCATGACTTCAGATACTACGTGGCTAAACTAGTATTAATCTCCACTTCCGGAAGCACAATTGATCCCCAAGTAACCCAGTGCCTTCTCAAAATTTTACTAATCTCTCACTAATGGCACCCAGTGGGACATCTGGGATACCTTCTTTGTTGATGGGAAGTCTTGGTTTCTTAGGTGTTCCCACCTTTAGTTGAGAATTTCTTTGTTCCCCTGGTTCTCCTTTTGAACCAACTCCCGTACTTACAGCACTTGGAGAAGTCTCCATAGAAAAGAGGTGATTTTCAGCTGAAGAAACAAAGCTGTGGAGTCATCTACTGCCACAATTAACAAGCAGTGCTCTGTAGAATACTCTGATCCTGTGCAAATATCAGAGGGTTCAAATGACATTTCAAATATCAGTATTATAGTTTAATGTATTTTAAAACTGTGATGAAAGAACAGCATGGATATTTAGATGTAGTCATCAAATATTAACCCACTGAGGCGGTGCCTGGAAGGCTCAAGTCAGGTAAGTGTCTGACTCTTGATCTCAGCTCTAGTCATGATCTCACACTTTGGGAGTTCGAACCCCTCTTTGGGCTCGTTGTGATCTCACAGTTTGGGAGTTCGAACCCCTCGTTGGGCCCTGCGCTGACAGGGCAGAACCTGCGTGGGATTCTCTCTCTCCCTCTCTCAGCCCCTCCCCCCTCCGCACATGCACACACACACTCTCTCTCAAAATAAGTTAATAAACTTTAAAAACCAAACCAAACTAAGAAACCACATTTACTTATTGAGAACCACTGAAATACCATTTCACCTTTTGTGTATTTGAAATGAAAGTTCTGCTATTGGAAATACAGCAGAGGGTCACTAAATATTTATTGAAAGGACTTTCTAGGCTTGTTATTAAATTTCATATAATGTATTATTGACTGGAAAAGTTTTAGTTAACCCTGGAGTGTGTGTGTGTGTGTGTGTGTGCACGTTGGAGTCTCAGACATACCTGCTCCGCTCTTGTCCTAGGGCAATAGCAAGCGAATGGTGTAAAGAAAGAGGAATGTTGGAAAGACTGCTGATCTTTTCTAACTCTGAAGCTTGTGGTAGTGTTGCGGAGATTGAGAATTTTTAGTTTGATGACAAGAAGTCAAAACTTGGATTTCTCTTAAGGAGATTTTCATTAAGCAGCTAATTAGCAAACGGTAGGTGCAATCTGTCGTGCCTGGTGGTTTCGCTCTTTAAACAATCGTGTCTGTGGCCCATGTAATAGGTCACAATTGCCGTGCTCCTGCCCCAGCAAGAGCTGCCACTGTGCTACTGAAACATGAATTTCAGAAAACGCCAAGAACTACCGGATCGCTGACTCATTATATATTGAGCAGCTCGTATATTCAGATCACAGTATGTGGGGGTGGGTGCTGTGTACAGATAAAAGCAGGATCCCAGTGCAATGGAATCAGCGTCTCCCTTAACATCCTGTTTACGGTTAAACATGCACAGGCCCACTGTGCCTGCCATCCAGGAGGACAAATCACATTTGTGTAGCTCTGTGCTGCCTTTCAGTTAAGCTTTTTAAAAGGGTAGCCTGCAGTATTTCTGCATAATGAAGGTTGTTTTTTCTTCCTCTCACATACCAGAGGGTTTTCCTATAGCCTTGAATATCAGCTTTTGAATCCCTGAAAGCCCTCACCACATAATACAGCTTTTTTGGTTTTTTTTTTTCCCAAAGAGTATGGTATCAGGAAATGTCTTTTTCTGAGATGAATAACACAGTTTTAAAGTGATCGCAGAGTTCCTAAAGTTAGCAGGACTTTGGAGAATACAGGACAACTTGAACTCGGAGGTGCTCAAGGCCCCTGTAAAAGTTTTATGGTTCTTTCATGCTTTTGCTTTTGTGTTTCGAAAATGCGGAGAGACCTTGAGGGAGAGAAGAGGAAGCAAAATGTTATCAGAAGGAATGAAAAAAATCTTGTGACTGCTACCTGGAGGGGGGAATGTGAAACTGGGTCTTAATTTCCTTTTCGTTTTCTGGAAGAATGTCACCGCATGTGAAACAGGAGGCCTGCAAGGGACAAAACATTCCAAAGTCACTCGCATAACAGCCCCCAAATTCCACATATGGGTTTTTTTTTTCCTTTTTTTCCACATGACTGGTTAGACAAGTCGTTAATGACTTGGAGTCCTCTTTTCTGTATTCACACATCTCATTCTTTCAGTTTCCCATTACCCCTCATTTATCATACACTCAATAAATATTTTTGTGATACCTACTATGTGCCAGGTACAGCATCGTGTTGGCAAGATACAAAGCTGGAGATAATGGTGAGCAAAACAGACATCTTCCTTACTCTCTTGGAGGTGACCATCTAGTGTGTCTACAGATAATATAATCACAACAAGTGCCAAGGGGCATGAGAAACCAGGAGAGCAGAGGAAGGTCAGTGTGCCCTCGGGCTCAGGAAACAGGGCTGTAGAAAGCAATAATGATTGAGCTGAAAACTGAAGGGTCATTCCAGGCTGTGGGAAGAACCTAGAAAAAGCCCGTTGGGCAAAAAGGAAGGTGAAAGGAATGGAAAGGCCAGAATTGAAAGCTGGAGGCAGGGTGGAGGAGAATTTAGGGGAAGAGTGTTCCAGATGTATGTCCGAGTTCAGAGAGCTGCTTTTTTTTTTGGCCTTTTCTGGATTTTGGCCTTTGTGTTACAGAAAATGGGCAGCTGTTAAAGGGTTTGAAAGAGAGAAGTGACAAGATTTGACAGGCGTTTTTGAAGGACTGCTCTCGGTAGAGGGTGGATAAGAGGCAGGACCGCGGCAGGCAGGGTTTTGGGAGGTGGAGCGCAGTTCAAAGGCTATGCCTATAGGCCCGATGAGAGATGGAGGTGACTTGAAAGAGGGTGGTGGCTGGATTGGAGGGTGAATCACCCAGGAGGATGCCACGTTTCCCTGTTAGTCTAACTGGCTGGATATTGGGGCCATTTCCCAAGAGGTGGAGAAGGAAGCCAAGAGCAAGTGTCCTGTGCGCGTGTGTTTGTGTAAGTAAGTAGGTAGGGGAGAGGGAAGTGTGCATGGCAACCGAAGGAGCAGAAGGTAATCATCTTCTAGCACCTACAGTTCCAATCTTTCCAACCAAGGTAGAGACTGCAATTTTTGACAGGGACCCACGGTAAGACCTACATTTTACAGAGCCTCCCGTACACAGACAGGCTACCTAGAAATTCACAAAATAGTGCTTCCCTGTTTCATGTGCAATGCGGGAATATTTCCTATATTACTCTTTATAAAATGAAACCCAGCGTGGGCCATAAGGCTGTGACGGCGGCCATGATGGCGGCCATGATGGTGGTGGTCACCTCTGTGGCGTGGTCTGCAGTGCCATTTTGTGATGTTGGGTTGGGGTGAAGCTCATAGGGCGTTGGGACCTTCATCCAGAACACAGTACGCTGCGGCTTCAGCCTGGGTGCACGGGTAGGCCCTTCGCTCCCCCACCAGCGTGACAGCCTCCGGTGCTTCCCGCCGGCCCATCAAGGGGATTTTGAAGAACAAACGTTCCACTGTTTCTTCGATGGTGGTCTCCACCCAGCAGTCCAGAGGGGTCATTCCGGAGGTACAAAGAAAAAAGACCCAAAAGTGGGACCAATTGAACATCTTGGCGACATCCCGTCCCGCATACAGAAACTATGACTTCATGAAGATAAACGAACCCAGCAGTCACCATCTCGGCCAGGCAGATGACGAAGACCTCGTGAATGATCCTGAAGAGAAGCCATGACACCGGACATTTCAGCTAAGAAACCAGCCGCCACTGATACCTCCGAGTTCAACTGTCAGGTGGGGGAGCCTGAAAATGATGGAGCACACAGCACTAGGATCTTTCTCAACAGGCGCGTAAAACAACAGAAGTTCACACTGAAAAGGAAGCTGCATTACAACAAAGGCCTGAACATCAAGGTCTCTAGAAACATGATCTCTAAAGACTTCTTATACGACGACGGCAAAGAAACTCCGCCTAGTAACCACGAAGCCAGCACTGCCACTGAAGACTCACATGAAGGATCGACAACTGATGAACCTCAAACCCACTCATGCCACGCCTAGACAACACCTGCTCCACAACACACACTCGTTTGCCACATACAACCTCAGTTACCTTCCACCGTGCCGCCGCTGCCTTGGAACTCCTGCTGTAACACCGAAATACTCGTCACTTACATTGTACCTCGGTAATTAAATTGTAACTGTAGGGAATAATACCCTACCTGCAAAATGACTGCCTGATATTTTTGTGCACGATTCTTTGTGGCATCAGTCCAAAACCATCTTTTTATACAAATAGTGGTTACTGTATACACTATATAGCTTGATAGATGTTAAAGACGACTAATTTGTATTCATTTGTACATATGCTAGCTTTCTTCTTTTTTTTTCTTTTCCACGTCCTACCTTTTCTAGAAAACGTTTTGTTACAAAATCAAAATGCAATTGCTATGGTACGTGACATAGTCTGATGAATATTCAGGCTGGAAAACACTTCTCTTTAGGGGGGAGGAGGATATATTTTAAGACTTATTGTTCCATTTCCTTAACTTAATACCCTTACACTTTCTCTTAGTTTTCTTTTGGTGTGTACAAGGAAATGGCAACTTTTTTTTCTCAAAAAAAAAAAAATTCCTTTTCATTAGTTATTAGATTAAAATTGTGCCAATGCCTATCGGGACCGTGTCTTGTACACTAGGTGGGCAGATTTGATGTCAAGATTTTTAAAAATCCAATGTTACTTCAGTACTGTCCCCCAACTGCCTTTAACCTCAACCCTTTCCACAATCCTCGTGGCACCTACACACAACCCTTTATGGAGTATCATAGATTCTCTAGACAATGGCAACCCTTCCTTCTCTCAAATATTTTATCATTTGTTGAAACAGGGTTATTTCTGTGGCCTATTCAGTCTTCCAATGTGCAGACAAGTAGGAAATAAAATTCAGCTGCCAAGTGTCTACATCTTTTCGTTTACAGCTTGGTAAATAATTTGCTATTATTAGTTGACCATGTGACCTAATTAGCTTTTAGGAAACTGAGATTTTACTTTTATGACAAAGTCCTTTACAACCAGTAACATGATTATAGCTCTGGGACAGGAGTAAGCCCAGAGGTGTTTTCTGTATTTCCTTTTTTTTTTTTTTTAAATTTAGAATTTTACTGAGATAGTTGTAGGTGCACAGTCAATTGTGAGAAATGATACAGAGAGATCCTGAGTTCTCTTTACCCAGCTAACTCTTTTAGGGTTACTGGACCCAACTGGAGTGTGGGAGGAGGGGCTTCCCACACAATAAGCAATTGTGACACTACCTGAAGATAGCATCTGATTCCACAGGTTAAAGGTGCACTCCTACTGCCACTTGAGACATGAGTCACTACCCTAGGCCATCACCTTTGCTTCTGACTGACCAGCTACAGACTGGGGGGTTCCAAGGACAAAGAACTTAGGTTTGATTAATTCGCTAGAGCAGCTCACAGAACTCAGAGAAACAGTTACATGTAGCAGTTTATTAAAGGATGTGGATCAATAGCCAGATGAAGAGATACATGGTGGTGGTGGGGGGGAGGGGTCCTGAACAAAGGACTTTCTGTTTTCATGGAGCTTGGAGCCCAGCTCGGTGGCACGTGGAAGCATTCTGGTTCCCCAAGCATGAAAGCTCTCCAAAAACAAGGACCGAAAAACCCCTATCCTCTTGGGTTGTTATGGGGGCTTTATTGCATAATATCAGGACTGACTAACTCATTGACCATTGGCTAATTCAACCTTTGACCCCTCCCCTTCCTGTAAGTCAGGGGGTGGGACTGAAAGTTCCAACCCTCTATTCAGACTTGGTTCCCCTGGCAATCAGCCTTTGTCCTTGCATGGGGTCCAAAGGTCACCTTCCTTAACAAGATACCCATTTCACCTTTATGGCTCTGAAGTGTTTTCAGGAACTGTGGAGGAAGTCCAAATGTATCTGAGAAATAAACTTTGGGTCATTTGAATGAGCAAATATATATTTCTTATAAATCATTATATCCCAGTAACACATGGCAAAACTATAGTACAATGCTGCAACCCGGATATTGACATTCATACGCTCAAGCTACGGAACATTCCATCACCACAAGGATCCCTCATGTTGCCCTTTTATAGCCACATCTGTTCTCCATTTCTATAATTTTGTCATTTCAAGAATGTTCTATAAATGAAATCGTACAGTATATAACCTTTTGGGGATGTACCACACTTTGTTTATCCATTCATCCATTGAAGGACCTCTGGAGTGGTTCCAGGTTTTGGATCACAAAAGAAACTGCTGTGAACGTTCATGCGCAGGTTTTTGTGTGAACATAAGTTTTCACTTTTCTGGGATAAATGCCCGGGAGTGCACTTGCTGGCTCGTATGGTAGTCGCAGTTTCTCAAGAAGCTACCAAACTGTTTTCCAGAGCGGCTGTGCCATTTTACATTCCCACCAGCATAAAGGAGCATTCCGGTTTCTCTGCATCCTTACCAACATTTGGTATTATCACTATTTTTAAGCCATTTTTATAAAAGTAGCCTGATGTCTCAATTTACATTTCACTAATGCCTAATGCGGTTGCACATCTTTTCATGTTCTTATTTGCAATCTGTATATCCTCTTCTGTGAAATGTCTTTCACCCATTTTCTAGTTTGATTGTTTTCACTGTTGAGTTTTGGGAGTTCTTTGATTTGCAAATCTTTCCTATGATCTGTAGCTTATTTTGTCCACTTATGGATACTTTTGCTCTGCAAAAGTTTTTAGTTTTGATGTGGTTCAATTTATCAGTTTTTCCTTTGATGCATGGTGCCATTGGTACCCTAGTCAGATGTGAGCCAGAAAGATTTTTTTTCTTTTTGCAAATTGTCATTTCCTAATTAAGTGACATGGTCTTGAGCTGTATAGAAAATGGACTCTATGGGGCGCTTGGGTGGCTCAGTCAGTTAAGTGTCCTACTTCTGCTCAAGTCATGCATGATCTCACAGTTCGTGAGTTGGAGCCCCACATGGGGCTCGTTGCTGACAGCTTGGAGCCTGGGCCTGCTTTGGATTCTGTGTCTCCCTCTCCCTTACCCCTCCAGTGCTTGCTCTCTATGTGTGTGTCTCTTTCTCTCAAAAATAAATAAACATCAGGAAGAGAAAGAAAGAAAGAAAGAAAGAAAGAAAGAAAGAAAGAAAGAAAATGGGGGTGCCTGGGTGGCTCACTGGATTAGGCATCCAGCTTCAGCCCAGGTCATGATCATGGGCTTCCTGGGTTCGAGCCCCTCATCGGGCTCTGTGCTGACAGCTCAGAGCCTGGAGCCTGCTTCGGATACTGTGTCTCCCTGTCTCTCTGCCCCTTGCTCACTCTGTCTCTCTGTCTCCCAAAAATAAATAAACATTAAAAACATTTTTTTAATTAAAAAAAATAAAAAGAAAATCGACTCTTATTATTTAAGTTAGATTTTTCCTTTGGAGAAAGGAATCTGAGAATGTTCAGTTCCAGGCTGAACTCTTTATCAATATCATTTCCTCTCCTTAACTCTTCTGATGTCAGCCTTTGTTTACTCATTTTTCAGTCTGAGATTCAGCAGGGCTGGTAATTTAAAACCTGGGACATGTAATGGAGCAAAATGGATAGTTAAATAAGAGTAACTTCTACTTGAAGGTTAAAGCAATTACATGTCCCCTAGACTTGGAAATTGTTTACGTTTTCTTCCCTCTACATTAGTACACTGAGTAACATGTAATAAGGCACAATAATATGAAAAGAATGATAGCCAAGAGCCACTCACTTGGTTCCTTTAAATTGCAACCTGTAATCTGACAAACACTGAACTCAAAGGATCTTGATATTTTCAGTTAAAGGATTCTGTTCTTCTTCGTGTGCAAGTATCACTTGGGAATACCCTCATAGGTGCTTATCAGCCATTCACACCTTAGAATAAATGAAGACCGTGGTATCAAGGATTGGTTGGGAAGGGAATGGGTCAGAATCAGGGGTCATTATACAGACAAAAGGAGAGAAAGAGGTAGCCATAGTGAGGGATTGGAAAGGGAGGGGAGGAAAAAAATGAGAAAAAAGGAATCAACGATTAAGTTCACCAGCTCTAAAAGTTCTGACTGGTTCTCAATGAATCATTAACTCTCTGAACTGTTATAAAAAGGACACAAAATCTTACTGAAGGGGCGATGAGGAAAAGGATAGTTCTCTTTTCTGCTGACCCCAATAATTGTATCAATACGACTACCAGTACTCTGACTAATAATTGCCATTTATTGAGTATATGTGATGTGTTGTTCACTGCGGTAGGGCTTCAAAAACATTGTCTCCTTCAATTATGACTATAATCCTTTGAAATAGTATTGTTTTTCCCATTTTTTGAGGTAATTTAAAATAAAGGAAATTTGGGGGCACCTGGGTGGCTTAGTTGGTTAAGCAGTCTGACTGTTGATCTTCAGCTCAGGTCTTGGTCTCAGGGTTGTGAGTTTGAATCCCGCATTGGGCTCCACCTTAGGCTATTTAAATAAAATAAAGAAAATAAAATAAATATAAAAATAAATACAAAATAAAGGAAATTATGTAACTTGTCCAAATCCACAGCTGCTAAATGATGGAATCAAGATTTAAGCCCAGGCCTGGCTTACTCAGGCATAGTCTCCTTCCCACTATACAACACTGGCTTTATTCAGGTCCTTAATGGGGACTGAAGGCTTCTTCCTGCCTGCTCCCTAAGCACACGTGTCTACCCTGACAGTGCAGCAGGGGCTGCTTTTATGTACAGCTGTAAAGTGGGAGTGGTCAAAGGAGAATGTTCTCCAATCTGGGAGCTGCCCCCTCTTCCCCGCCCCCACACTGCCCTGAGCCCCAGGTCCTTGTGCTACTCCCTCCCACTCTTTGCTCTGAGTCGGTGTTCAGCAAAGAACCCGAGACATTCACTCAAAGATGCCACTGGATGGATGTAGTGTATGTATCAATTGCACGTTCCACAAGTGAACAAACCTTTACCAAGCATGGCCATGTGTCAGGGGCAGTAGCCAGTGCTAGGGAGAAAAAGATGAATGAAACACAGCCTCCGCCCCCCCAAGGAGGTCTGAGTCAAGTGGGGAAGACCTGTATGGTTCTGAAATGATCATTTATGATGTCTTCCAAGAAAGAGGGTGCTTGTATTAAAAGAGGGACAAGACATAATGACTTGAAAGCCAGTAAGTGGTTTCCAGATGCCCGAAGGGTGAGCACCAGCCTTCAGAAGAGGTGTTGTCTTCTGAGTTCCTTCTGTCTGGACGTGAGGACAGAAGGGATTAGTGGAAATCCCTCAGAAGGGATTAGTGGAAAGCCCGAGAAGGATTCACAAGTGGGGAGGTAAACAGAGATGAGATCATTGGAGGGAATAACAAATGGTTCTGCATTGAGAGCAGGGCGTCGACTTGGAGAATCCTTTACCTCAAGATGATGCTCAGAGTTTTGTTGTTGTCTTATTTGCATGAGGAAATGTAGATACTTCGTCTCAGAAGTGAAACAGATTATGTAAAATCTGAACTATAAGCCATGCTTCCTTTTGTTGGATGGTGCTTTCTGGAGCTCTATTGTCCTCTTCTGGAACATTGGGGCCCGTTGTTGAAACCCGGGGTCAGGGCGAGTGCTGGTTTGAGAAGTGCATATCCCTATACTTTTAATCCCCCGCACCTAGACTGACGGGGAGGAAGCACAGAGAAGCTCAGGGGAGTAGCAGGAAGAGAGTCACGTGGGGCTGGAGCAAAGCAGAAAGGAAGGAGAGAGGGAAGAAAAAAGAAGGAGATGGAGAGCCAAGTTTTGTTGGGAAATATTTGGAAAGAAACGACAGCACTCAAGACCATAAACTTCCTGGATTTTTCTAAGGTGTTAAAATTGTGTGTCCCTTTCTTGGATTCTTAAGGCAATTTCTGTTTATAAGCGGGATATGAGTCCTGCCACTCCTGTGCCACCCTGGCGACACATCGAGTCTTTGGAGCACCTTAGCTCCAGACTGGTGAGTGGCAGCAAAATGAGGTGCCTGGGAAGGACAGAGATTCAGGGGTGAGAGGAGTGGGAGATGATAATCGTGTGTAGGGCCACACCACCCAGGAGCCACTTCTGTCGTTTGTCATCAAACACCCTCCTCCGCCCCGCACCCTATCCTCTGGCCACACTTCCATTGACAGGATTATTGGGGAGAAATGTGGGCAAGGAGAGGGATGAAAGATGGAGCCTCCCAAACCCAGATTGGTGGAGGAATACAGCTGGAATTTTTTCGATAAGAAACTTGATCCACTTAGCGGTACCATTTCCAAATGGGGAAATTCAGCCCATAAGCAATGGTCGCAGCACGCGGTACTCGTCCGGGTGGGGAGCAGCAGGGGCTGAGCTGTCTGCTAATGTCCACACTGGTTGGGCTTGAGTGGCTGAAGCTGCATATGCAGCGGCTTTCGGAGGACTTAAGGATGCAGGTTGTGGAAAGTCAGGGGAAAGCTGAAAATTGCAGGTGTGTGTCTGTGCATGTGTGTGTGTGTGCGCGCACGCGTGCATGTGTGTGGGCAGGGGGGAAAGCTGCCATAGGCATTCTTCCTCACCAGGATAAACACAGTTCTCTAGTACAAGGTTATACATTATTAGCTCCTAAAAAATATAAAGAATTGTTTTTATCATCGTGTAGGCTGAGCATTTTTGCATCACTGAACCTGACTATGCGTGTTGGGTACTAATATCTTATTCTTTCAAGAAGACTTTTTTTTCCTCTTCCTTTTTTTTTCCTGTTTTAAAGTAGACTCTTTGAAAGGTGCATATGAACCCGGTTTCCATAGCAATTGCAAGCATCAGTGATAACCCAGAGCTTCTAAGTTATAATACACAGGCTACCCTATTAATGAGTTTCAAGCTGCATTTCCATGACACAACAGCTCAGCCGCTGATAGATAAGGTCAGACCCCATCTCCAAACTTTAAATTAAATCAGGAGAGATCAAAATGCAACAGAAGGAGTGTCCTTTTGGAAAGTGTGCTGTAAAAAAAAAAAAATATGTTCTTTGTGGAGGCAAAACAGTTGCTTTTGTGGTTTGTAATGCCCAGATGGAAAAATCCTAAAACAGATACAGCTTCTTCTGGGATATTAATGGCATGTTGTCATTTCCTTATGCTATTTGTGAGTGAGTTTTTTCCTGTGGTAGCTCCGACTCGAAGAAAGCACATAATCCTTTGCTCCAGGAAGAACCGATGTGATGGTTAATTCTTGCCAGGTCTAGAATAACACTAGTTCAATTATAATATATTAAGTTGTTTATTCAGGCACTAAATGCTGAGACCCAGAGCTTGTCTTCAAGAAGCTGCCAGATCAGTGGAGAGCTCGGCCTTGTCACCAGACCATTTCTCTACTGTGCCGGAGTGCTATACAGAGGCACTTAAGGGGCATTGTCCGAGGTCTTGAAACACCTTTCTGTGGAGTTTAGTTTGAGGATAACAACTTGCAGAAGAAACGGAATTTCTTTTTTTTTTTTTAATTTTTTTTTAACGTTTATTTATTTTTGAGACAGAGAGAGACAGAGCATGAACGGGGGAGGGTCAGAGAGAGGGAGACACAGAATGTGAAACAGGCTCCAGGCTCTGAGCTGTCAGCACAGAGCCCGATGCGGGGCTCGAACTCACAGACCGTGAGATCATGACCTGAGCTGAAGTCGGCCGCTTAACGGACTGAGCCACCCAGGCGCCCCAGAAATGGAATTTCTGAGTGAAGAGGGGCAGGCCCTGGAAGATTGGCATTCCCGATGCAGAAAAGAAGCAATGCCAGGGCGCCTGGGTGGCTCAGTTGGTGAAGCGACTGACTCTTGATTTCGCTCAGGTCATGATCTCATGGTCATGAGATCAATCCCCATGTCAGGGAGCCTAAGTGCAGAGCCTGCTTAGGATTCTCTCTCTCCCTTTCTCTCTGCCCCTCCCCTGTTCTCTCTCTCTCTCTCAAAAATAAATAAATAAACTTAAAAAAAAAGAGGTAATGTGGCTTTTTCAGGGCTCTGCAAGGTGTCCTTTTCCAGGGAAGGTGAGGGATTAAAGAGACAAGAAAGGTTCTGGAAGGATTCACGTACCACACAAAGGCAAGGGACCCGCTAATATGCTTAGCAGGAGAGCAACATAGACTCTTATTTTTGAAAGACCCCGTGGCCACACAGTAGGGTCTGGAATGGAACAGGGTGGGGAGGACAGAGATGGGGACAGGAGCACAGATGTAACATTGGTCTCAGAAAGGGAATGATTATAATGTTCAAATGCTGAATCTCTCACCTTTCACTCATAGCCAGGTCAGAGCCCTCTCTACACTAGCACCAGGCAGTGTGGTCCCTAGACTGGCGCCATGAGCATCACCTGGAAGCTGCTTAAAAATGCAAATTCTCGAGGTGCCTGGGCAGCTCAGTCAGTTAAGCGTCTGCTTCTTGATCTCAGCTCAGGTCTCGATCTCAGGGTCATGAGTTCAAGCCCAAAGTTGGGCCCTGCGCTGCGTGTGAACCCTACCTAAATAATAATAATAATAATAATAATGCAAAATTCTCAGGGCCAGCCCCAGACTTCCTGAGTCAGCATCTCTGGGACTGGTGCCAGCCACTGGTGCTTTAACAAGCTTCCCAGGGGATTGTTATGGACGGTCAAGTTTAAGAACCACTCCTCTACAATACAGCTTTTTAATTAGCTGAGCTCAACTCTGTGGGACAGACCTTACTGTTACTGTGTGTGTGTATGTCTGTGTGTGTGTGTGTGTGTGTGTGTGTCAGACCTCACAGTTACTGTGTGTGTGTGTGTGTGTGTGTGCGTGTGTGTGATGTATATACAATTTTGCAGAAATTTATCACACTGAATGGCAGGACTGTGCACAGGTTTGCCAAGAAACTTCCACAGGTATGCTGCCTGATTCAGACCGCAGCCGAACTCAGACCACTGTCCCTACCTGTCCTCCTGCTACTCTTTGTCTAGTCCTTCCTCCTCATCCTCCCGTACACCACATCCTCACCCACCAACCCACATACACACTCAGTCACTGTTGCCATGGGCATTCCTGCTGCCACTACAGGGTCCCAAGACTTTCCCACATCTCCATCTCTGCTTGGGCTCTTCCTTTTGCCCAGAATACATGTCTCCCTGTGTTTTTTTTTTAAGTGTATTTATTTATGTTGAGAGTGACAGAGAGCAAGTGGGGGAGGGGTGAGAGAAAGGGAGACCCAGGATCTGAAGCGGGCTCTATGCTCGCCAACCGTGAGATCATGACCCGAGCTGAAGTCAGACACTTAACCAACTGAGCCACCCAGGCGTCCCTGTCTTCCTGTTTTCACGGCATGTTTCACTCAGTCTTCCACATTTAGTGCAAACCACACCTCAGACTCCTGAGTCAGAATAGTGGGTGCCTGCCTTGGGGGAGGCAGAAGAGTCTAGTAATTGACAATAGCAGATTTAGAGTCAGAAAGATCTGGATGTGTACCCAGGCTCCACCATGTATTAGCTGAGTCATCTGAGGCAAAGCTTGTCACCTCTTTGAGTCGAGTTTCCTCACAATCCAATGAAGACAATAATAAATAATACCTTCCATTCCCAGTAGTTGGAATGATTAAATGAAAAAATATTAGTAAAACCCATGGCCTCTAGTAACTATTCAATACATGTTATTGAATGGTTCTTATTCGATATTTGAAACTACTCAAATCAATATTGAATATACATTCAAAAATACCATTTTTCTCACGTGCACACATCTTTCTCTACACCTGCTAAAGTGCTGATCATTTTTGTAACAGTGTCAGATATTTCTGAACGTATCTCTTGTCTCCAACTGGACCACGGGCCTCTTGGAGACAGGAACTGTGGCCACGCTCAAATAGAGCTTGTTACCTGAGGCCCCTCAAGCTTTGGGGCCATGAGCTGTGAGGGGCACCAGTGAAGACAGAGTGAAATGCTCCCACAAGGCAAGCCTTGAGTGGCCGCTGCTTCAAGTAACCTTCTCTTTGAAGACGTCTTTGGTGTCTTCATCACCAGGAGTAGGAGATGAAATGAGAGGGCAGGAAGCAGGCTTTAGATGTAAAGCCAGGTATACATTTTAATTTTAAAATGCATTAAAACTTTGGGGCGCCTGGGTGGCTGAGTCGGTTAAGCATTCAACTCTCAATTTCCCCTCAGGTCATGATCTCTACGTTGGTAGGATCGAGCCCCGCATGGGGCACACAGTGCAGAGCCTGCTTGGGACTCTCTCTCTCCCTCTCTCTCTCTGCCCCTCCCCTGCTCGTCCTTTCTTTCTCAAAATAAATAAGTAAACTTTAAAATAAATGAATGAATAAATAAATAAAATTCATTGAAACTTCAAGAACAGTTTCAAGTTTATGAAATAAAGGAATTAATTCTGTCTTATGAATCCAAGCCAAAGGTAAGAACCACATTCAGTTACTTACAGTAACACACAGCACTTTATATTCTCAGAATGTTTTTTTTTTCTTCAGAAGTCTCTTTATTAGCTACTACAGACTTTGATAGCAGCGTACAATGTTTAGAGCTGGAAGGGGCCTTAAAGACCCTTTGTTCCAACTCCCTCACCTTAGAGGTAAAATTCTCTGTCTCATAAGCAGCAGAGGCCAAAAGATCACCCAGGGCTTATGAAGCCAAGGGGAAGCCATATTTGTATATAGCCACACCATCTCTCTTTTATATATGGGGAATATAAATTGAAGACAGATTGAAATGTGTTTTCAAATTGATTCGGGGGATGTTCTTATATTTAGAACTCAGAAAAGCCTTCAGGGAACATCTGTCCTTTCCTAGAAAACCTCACCACAGACCAGCACCTGACACCCTCTCTGGCTGACGCTGTGCCTTTTCTAGCTGTGTGAGGAGGTACCTTGTTCCTCTGGGGGTGCCTGAGCAGAAAATGCAGAAAAACAAGAAAGATCAGTGGTGCACTCGGGACAACCCACTACGTCTAAATTTCCTATCTTCTCTGAGTGACAGAAGAAGAGGTGCTCATGGTCCCGTTCTTCTTTGTCTCCTTGGCTTCCTCTTTGTGAGATGCAAAACTACTGATGTCGTGGGGTTGTGAGGACTTATGAAATAACACAAGAAGAGGGCTTAGAACAGTGCCAGACACCATTGCCTGTACTTAATATATATATATATCTTTTAATGTTTACTTATTTATTTATTTGAGAGAGAGAGAGAGAGAGAGAGAGGATGCACAAGCAGGGGAAGGACAGAGAGGGAGAGGGAGAATCCCAAGCAGGCTCTGCGATGTCAGCACAGAACCTGATGCGGGACTTGAACCCACGAACTGTGAGATCCTGATCTTAGCCCAAATCAAGAGTTAGACGCTTAACCAACTGAGCCACCCAGGCGCCCCTATTTAATATTCTTTTTGATATTGTTAGCACTGTCTTGGAGCTCTCCATGGGGCTACAGGATCAATCACAACCTGGCATTGAACAAGGGAAAACTCTGCTGCTCACAGGTAGGCGGGACACATCACAGGAGCCAGCATACTCTTCACATCACAGACTAGGCTTGGTTCTTGAACGGAGACCTGGCTGCACCATTATTGGACCTTGTGGTGAACACTGTGATATCCCATCCAGACCCCCTTTAGCATTAGAGCTGCTGAGAGTGTCCTCTACAGACAGCCCTCCACTGTCAGCCCACTCTTCTCCAGGACAGGCTCAGCTGAAGAGAAACACTTGGCTCAAGATCACAGCTCCTTCCTGAGGTGGCCCAAAACCAATGACTGATCAGTGTAGGGTTCTAAGGGGCCTGTTCATTTGGACCCAACTCAGGACAACTCTGAAAGGCAATTCCAGCTTCAAAACTCCCTGTGGAACTGGCCAAGACTTAGCCCTGAGACTTCATCACAGATGGGCTTCTCCTTCAGCCCAGTCTCTCGTCCTTCCCCTCCCCAAACCTGGTGCTGTTCCCAAGAGCCCCTCTAATAACTCCCCAAGTCTGCTTCCTAGGAAAACCAACCTGTGACAGACCTCTAACATTAGAAGTGCTGAGCTGAGGGACGCCTAGGTGGCTCAGTCTGTTGAGAGTCTGAGTCTTGATTTCGTGATTTTGGCTCAGGTCATGATCTAGCAGTTGTGGGATTGAGCCTCGTGTCAGGCTCTGTGCTCAGTGTGGGGCCTGCTTGGGATTTTCTCTCTCTCCCTCTGTCCCTACTCATGTGTACAGTCTCTCTTTCTCTCTCTCTCTCTCAAAAAAAAATGCAGAGCTGAGAATGATCTAATGTCAAACCAAAACATCTCTGTCCAGTCGTCAGAAATGAGTCATCTATACCATCTACTGCTGGCTGCAGTGCCAGAGATACATGTGGTTACTGACTTTTTCTTGGCAAGGTGGCGTGCAAAGCTAGTAACAAAGGCACAAAGAGAGAAATAAACAGGGGTTGGAACACCTGCCTTAAGCATTGCCACACTTAGAGATTGGTTTGACAGGATCCCCTTGTCCCCAACTCTTGGCATAGGAGCTTTAATCAGCCTATTGTTCAGGTCCTGCAGGACCCCCGAATCTCACTTTATCTATCCACAATGTATTGGGGATTTCTGGCCTGTTGGTTTATCAGACTCTGATCAGGAGTGAACCCCTGTGTGGACACCGATTGATGACAATCTCAAGTCCAACCAACAACAAATAAATACCAGCTACATTCTTAAAAATCCATCCAACATACCCAAAATGTGGATGGTCATGCCATCTGTTAGAAAATACATGCAAGTTATCATCATGGGGTGGAAGCTCCTCCATGTTACCTTTGGAATTCACTAAAGATTTGTCATAGTTTGAGTGCTATCTGTAGTTATGGGGTATCAACTCCAAGACTCTAATCAGTGCCCTTCTGGTGCCCTGTGATAAAGAAGAAAGAAACTATATTTTAATTTTCTGTCTGCTTTTTCTATTCCTAAAAATTATGTCCTGTCTGACATTGGGTTGCTACTGCCAATATCAGAGAGATTACGATCTATGTTCTCCTCAAGGATTTTTTATGATTCCAGGTCTCACATTTAGGTCCTTACTCTCTTTTGAGTTTATGTTTGTATGTGGTCCAGCTTCATTCTTTTGCATGTGGCTATTCAATTTTCACATTTTCCCAACATTCTTTGTTGAAGAGACTGTCTTTTTTCCATTGGCTATTCATTCCTCCTTGATGAAGATTAATTGACCATATAATTGTGGGTTCATTTCTGGGTTTTCTATTCTGTTTCATTTATCTATGTGTCTATTTTTGTGCCAGCAGCATACTGCTTTGGTTATGACAACTTTGTAATATAACTTGAAACCCAGAATTGTGATGTCTCCAGCTTTTGTTTTCTTTTTTCTTAATGTTGATGTAGTCCCAATAGTTTATTTTTGCTTTTATTTCCCTTGCCCCAGGAGACATATCTAGAAAACAGATGGGAATATAAACAGGTTGGGATACCTCCAGGGATATTAATGGTATTGCATGAAAATAAGTAAGTAATGCTAAATAGCATGCGCATTACTTTTATTCTTCTCCATCATATGTTGCTGTTTTCTTCCTGCCACAGACAAAACATACAGATGGCCAACAGACACATGAAAGATACATGAAACAAGATAGTATATTATTGTGTAAAGACAGACAAAACAATATTGACATTTGATTTTCATTATATTTCATTATGTTGTCACTAGCGGTACATAATATGCGCATTGGCAGGTTCTTGACCATCTGGGACTCCAACCATTTTGTTTGTTTAAACATTTACCCTCCATGTATTGATATGCTGGTAGTTCAGCTCATCTGAAAAAGTCCATACAATAAGTCTCATCATTGTAAGTTGCTTGTCTCGAGAGGACCCAAGAATGTGTAAGTGAGTACGTAGATTTTGGTATTATCACTAATGCCTCTTCGTTTAAGTAACTTTAATCAAATATCCTTGAACTTGAAATGTTACGTAAATTTTGTTTATATTGCATTAGGAATGCAAAAATGAATGATCCAGTCCATGTTCTCAAGGAGCTCCTTTTACTGGGGCAAATGTTTGCTTAATAACTGCAACACATTGTGACAAAGGTTTAATAGGCAAGTGTTGAGAAAGCACAGACAAAGGATATTGAATGTCTATTTTAAATAGATCCCCCCTCTTCTATCCATAGAATCTGCATAGCACCACATTTTTGGTTAGTGGCTAAGGAGAGGGAAGAGAATTTTATGATCATGCTTAGCTTTAATCTTTAATCTTCTAGCATGTTGAAACAATATGGTGTATAAGAAATAACTTGAATTTGGAGTCAGAACACATGAATTTGTATCCAGGATCTGTATCTTATTAACTGAGTCTAAGAGTGACTTGACTAATGCCACATAGTTTTGTCATATGTAAAAGGGAGTAAGAGACAATTATGGAGAAAATAATACCAACAACAACAATAGCTAATATTTCTTGAGCACTTATTATGTGCCAGGCTCTGTTCTTGTTTACAGGTATTCTAATTTCATGACCCTTTGAGGGAATTACCACTATTAATCTAAATTTACAGATAAGAAAATTGGGCACAAGAAAAGTTAAGTCGTTTGTAGAAGATGGAGGTAGTTTTCACAAGTTCACTGGTGACTCCAAGACTAGAAACAAACCAGTCTAATTGTCTTCACAACTATGTAACAGCTAGTGTAACCTGACATATACCTACCTTAAAGGCTTGTGATGAGAGGCTCAACTGAGATATATGTAAATACTTTGTAAACTATGAACTTTGTCAACACGTGCCTACAGATTTTAGTTGTGCAGTATGTGTAGTTTAATAACAATTAACATTTGCATACAATTATTAAATTTAGATCATGTGTAATTTAGTAATAGAGCATATATGCCAACCAGCATTTTAATATTTAGAATGCCAAGGGAACTTCTGGAAACAGAATTTGAAAGATAGAACTACTACATAAAAATTAGCATAAATAGCCTGACTTCTTTCTATAATTCTCTTTCCCTTGGAGCAGACTTCAGTCGAATGAAGTTTATCTAAAATTCATTCAGCCTCCTTCAGGATGGCAGACTTCGCTTTTTCTTTCCCACCATCACTGAAATGACAGTAAAGAAGTATAAAAGGGAATACATCTATAATAGAACTAAAAAGGGGATAAAGGGCCATGGATTGGCCAGAGATTTTGACAAATTTCTGAAAGACTGAAAACATAAGGGGTTATTTTGACAGATGAAATAGTGGTGGATGCAAAGCTCACAACACAGAAGGGGGAGAGGTCGCTGAACAGCCTCTGAAGGTGGGGGGATTCTGAGCTAAAAGCTGTCAGGTACAAAGAGTTGGATTGCAAAGTGGGGTAGAATTCATAATGATTAACAGAAATACTAGTCAAAATAGTCAATATTGACTAGTCAATATAGTCAAAAATAGCTATAACAGGTACTCCACTCCCCACACCCCCATGTAGGAGGACTACCTCTACTTTCGAATAGGAGAATGACTTTATAAAGAAATTGAAAGGTCTGGAGTCCTATTGTGGTTCTGGGGTGCCCTACAGGAAAAGTTTCTTAGTTTTAACTACAGAGAAGATCTTCAGCCTGCCTCCCTTATTTCTGTCCTTCACCCCCCAAAATAAAGCTCCCTCATGAATGATATGCCTTTCCTCTCAGGTGAAGACAGATCTACATAACTCCAGAGGGAAATTAATATCAACTGTTTTTAAAAAATCAACCTGTTCCCATATTTCTAAGTTCAAATGTACAACTAAAGATTGCATGGCATTTGAAGAAACCAAAAACTCATGACAGAGGAACCCAATGTAATAATTTTTTTAAGTTTATTTATTTATTTTGAGGGAGACTGAGAGAGAGCATGCATGCGTGTGCACATACTGAGGGGGGGGGCAGAGAGAGAGGGAGAGAGAGAGAATCCCAAGCAGGCTCTGCACTATCAGCACAGAAATCACGAGTTGGATTCTCGTGATGAGAATGACTGGGCCACCCAGGTGACCCCTTAATGTAATAATTTTTATTTTTATTTTTATTTTTATTTATTTTATTTTTATTTATTTTTATTTTTTATTATTATTATTTTTAATGTAATAATTTTTAAAAGATCCCAGAGGAAAAAGGAATTCAGGGAATATAAGATAAGACCGAAAGAAAAAAAAAAAAAGCTTTAACTGAAAGTTAAGAAGAAAGCTATTTAAAACCCTCAGGGAGATTCGAGAAAATGTTGCATGCATAATATAAGAATAAGATGTTATAAAAAGCAGTATGCAAAGGAAAACATTCTTGAAAATCAAAAATATTTATTAAATACACTTGAGAAAAGAGAGAAAATAAAAAGAAAATTAAGAGATACAGAAGATCACATGTAGGGAGTTGAGTATCTATCTAATCAGAGTTCCAGGAAGATAGAGCAAGAAAATGCAGGGAAGGAAATAACCAAAGAAATAATAGAAGAAAACTTCCCAGAGTTTAATAAAATCATATGTTCAACTTTAAAGCTCAATAAATGTCTAACAGAATAAGTACAGAAAAGCTCACACTGAGACACATAATTAAAATTTTATAATAATAGTGATAAAGACACAATCCTAGAAGATTCTGGGGGTCAGTGGCAGATGGAAAAAGAAACCAAAATGATACATGACTTTACAAACACCACATTCTAGAAGACAATGGGTCAATGTCTCAAACTTCTGAAGAAACATTTTTTTTCAACATGCTATTTAATATCCCAGAAAACTTTGAACAAAGTCAAGAAGCCAAATAAAGACATTTCAGACAGGCAAGGATTGAGGAAGTTTAATAACTACACATACTTCTGAAAAAAATAAAGTTACTTGAGAATGTAGTTCAGCAAAACCAAAAATAGAAGGAATCCAAGAATGAGAAAAACATGGAAGACTTGAGAGCCAAGAAACAGTGCAATGAAAAGAAATTCCAAGATGACAATTATACAGCAAAGCTTCTAAGGCAACAGGTCAGTATTAAACACAGGCATATGAAGTTCCTATAAAAATGTCTTTAAGCAAAGTGGGTCATCTTGGTGATTAGGTGAAAACATATGCTCTATTTAATAACAAGGAAAAAAAACCATAGGCAATTAAAAAGCCCAAAGGGGAAAAACTGACCAAAAGAACATGGTCAAAGTAAGAAAGCAAAATAAAATATGATGTAAACTTTGCCAAGTGAGGTAGAGAAGACAGAGGACAGAAAATTTGAGGGTGTTTTGGGGGGAGGGAGGGTCTATGAAATAATAATGTTCAAACAAGGGTTAGTACATTCTCTTTTATCTAAAATGCTAGAAACTAAATGTCCACTAGATAGGAATAGACTGCAAGTAACTGTACTCATAGACATTGATGGTTTTTCAAAGAAGTGATGTATAATAAAATAAATTTAACACTAAAGTCACTTTGAATATAATTTAGTCTTTGATGATGCAGAATAAAGTCTAAGATCATTCATTGATCAAAGATCATGATTCTGAAAGTCTTGTTTTGATAAGGCACAAGAAGTATTGGGTAATTTATCTGCAGGTTAAAAAGCAAGAAAGAGGTCTTTATTTTATGGTACACACACACACACACACACACGGATAGAAAATGAGGAACAACATTCAAGACTATCAGTGTTTTCTAAACAGTGACTAGAGCTTTGAATGCTCATGAATGTTTTCCATGGGCATTGTGGAGGCAAGACTTGCACTCTAAAATATTCAACTCATAAGCTTATCAGTGGCAGGATGAGTGGGAACTGTCTGCTTCAACTCCCTCCCCTCCACTACCCCTAATGCTCTACCCCAGTCTCCTTACTTGTCTGCTCTCAGGTAGCATAGAATTTTTGTTTCACAGGATATCCCATGGAACATTTGAAGTGGCATAGAAGGAACTCGGGCTCAGATTTTGGAGGAGGTGGGGAAACATCTAACCCATTCATCTTTACTGCCTCATTGTCAACAAGAACAGCTTCTCTCTTATCTGCTTTATTTATTATGCTTCCCTGTCAGTTTGCATTTGAGGAAAGAGTTTGCTTCTAGGGGAAAACAATCACCACAAAATAACTACTAAATCATGAGTTATTGGATTTGAGTCTATCTCACACATCGAAATCTGTGATGTATTCATTGACTTTAGAGCAGTGTCTCTGCTGCCTCTGGAACATGGGACTTCCCAGTTCCATAAATACCCAGCTATGGGCAGTAGTCTTCTGAACCCTGGTACTAGACAGGGTCACTTTTCCTTGCCCATTGGAATTTTTTTCCTTCTAGAACTCCCCCTCCCGCACATCCCACCCTTGGCCCTGTATGCTGGTCTCAGGACCTACCTTGGAGCCCTTGGCTATGACACCCCACTGAGCAACTCTCAGCCCGCATAGGCCAAATTTCTAGTGTGTCTTTCCCACAGCTTGGCACAGCTCCAGGTTGGGGGATCCCTTATCAACCACAGATCCAACTCTGCCTCACCCATCTTTTCACTAAGAAGACAGATCAAACAGAGAGATGAGCTCACTCTGAAGACTCAGTTTGGCATGGGAACAGAAGCAGAGCGAGCTTGCATGGATGTGTAAGTTCTGCATGGTAGGCTTCTGCCTGACACAGTCTGGGATTTGGGAAGTCGTGCCTGCTGAGCATCCCTGAGGGGCTCTGGGTACGCCTACACTATTGCATTCCCTGAAAGGCAAACTCTGCCCTACTTATTCTGTGACTCACTCAGCGCCTGTTCCCTCTTGGAATTAACCCAAGGAAAAGAGTCCTCTCAGCAAAACAAAGTTTGCCTGCTTCCTTGTGTGTGGCCTGCTTATTTTATTTTTTGGAGCTTTACTTTAGAAGTGTAGAGCAGCCTGAGGCCCCCCTCCCCGCTTTTTTTTTTTCCATTTTGTTTTGTGTGTCTTCTTAAAATTGTATCTTAGCTAGAACTACTCTTTCTCCCGTGGTGGTTTTATAGCTCACAAGGTGAACCATGACCCTGAAAGATCAACAGGAATACCCTTAGGATAAGTTAAGAGAGTATCATATATAATAAACATGCTCCCCAGTACTAGAACAAGGGCGTCAGGAAGAAGGACAGCCGTTCCATCTTGGTTATGGGCAAATGGGACTGGGAGGCACAGAAGTGTTAGTACTTCATGGTCACCTCAGGGCAGGGTTTAAACCCAATAGGTACCTGGGGGTGAGGAAGAAGTAATATTTGAAAAATGCTTGAGGTTTGAGAATGAGAGGACATTTTATCAGTCTTAGCCTGAGTTCCCCAGGAAACAGTTTTAAGCAACAAGTTTTCATGCCCCACTTTACTTTAGAGAGCAAATCCAAGAAAGCAGGAGTGAGGGGAAAAGGTACTGAAGTAGGGAAGGGAGGAGAAAGATATTAGAGGCTTTTGTTTGTTTCAAGCTAGCCACAGCTTCATAACAAGTAGAGGCAATTGCCTGGTCTTATGAGGCTTCTACAGAAAGGCTGTATGAACCACTGCATCTCAGAACAGTCCACTACGGTGGAAGAAGGAAAAATGTATCCTCTGGGCAGAGCAGGCTCATCATGTGAGAGAAGGTTTCAAATACAGACATACAGATATCAGCAGTTACAAGTCAAGCCAGGGTGCATTAAAATTACTTGAGCTTAGGGGAATATGAAGGAGATATCAACAGTATTTGCTGCAGCTGGACTGATTTGGCAAGTGTGTTAATTTTTAATTTATCTTATGTATGTATGTATTTACAGAGCCTGTGCGTGAGAGCGGGGGTGGGGGGGGGACAGAGAGGGAAGGAGAGACAGAATCCCAAGTAGACTCCATGCTATCAGTGCAGAGCCTGACTCGGTGCTCCATCCCACAAACCACAAGATCATGACCTGAGCCAAAGTCAAGAGTCAGATGCTTAATGGACTGAGCCACCCAGGCACCCCAGAAGTGTAGGCTTGCTTTTTTTTTTCAATGTAGGCTTCCTGCCCAGCACAGAGCCCAAGGCAGGGCTTGAACTCATGACCCTGAGATCAAGACCTGAGCTGAGATCAAGAGTTGGACACTTAACCAACTGAGCCACCCAGGCACTCCTTCATTTCTATTAGTAAAGCTTTAGAGATTGTTTTTGGTTGTGGAGTATTTGTGGTGAATAGATTCTAGGATGGCCCCAAATTTTCCCTGCCTCCTGATATTCACATTTTTTGTGTGATCTCCTCTACTCTAGTTGGGGAGGGACTTGTGACTTTCATCCAACCAATAGAGTAATTGATGAGATGTCACTTCCACACTTAGGCCACAAATAATTGTGACTTCTGTCATTCTAGCAGATTCTCTCCCTTCCTAGTTTTGATGAAGTAAACCACCATGTTGGAGAGGTCCACATGGCAAGGAAACACAAGTGGCCTCTGGCTAACAGCCCCCAAGGAACAGAATCCTGTTGCAACAACATGCACTTAGAAGCAGATCCTTCTTGGGGCGCCTGGGTGGCTCAGTTGGTTTAAGTGCCCAACTTCAGCTCAGGTCATGATCTCCCAGTTCGTGAGTTTGAGCCCTGCATAAGGCTTTCTGCTCTCAGCACAGAGCTTACTTCGGATCCTCTGTACCCCTCTGTCTCTGCCCCCTCCTCTCAAAATAATGAAATAAAAACCTTAAAAACTAAAAAAAAAAAAAAAAAAAAAAAAGAAGCAAATCCTTCCTCATTTGAGTCTCAGATGAGACTCCACCCCCAGCTACTGGTTAGGCCTCGTGAGTGACCCTGATGTATAGGGCCCATCTAAGCTGCAATGGATTTCTGACCTATAGAAACTGAGAGAAGAAGTAGAAATGCATTGTTTAAAGCTGCTAAGTTTGTGGTAGTATTGTTACACAGCAATAGATAACTACTATGGCATCCAAGATGAGGCATGGCTAAGAGGATTGGTTAAGGGACAAGACAAGCCTCTGGTGAGAGTTAGGAAATACTAGCATAAAATAAAAAGGCCCTGCGGAATGGAACAGGCTGGAGATCAGGTGCAGACATGGCGATCCTTTTGGGCAACAGGAAAGGTCTTGGCATCCTATTGCCAAGTTCAAAGATATTTTTAGGAGGTTGCAATTGGAAATGCTCAATGACAAGAACGTTCAGTGCAAATGTGTGATTCGTGTGTCAGAACGAGAGCCCGTTAGACAATGAAGAAGAAACATGCTTGTGCAAAGCTTTGTGCATAGTAAGACTTCCTCAGATGGTTTTCAGGGTCCCAAGTCTTTTTGCTTTACGTAATTTTATGGATTTGATAATGGGTAGCTGGGGTGGGGGTTAAGTGAGGCAGACAAAAGATTTCTCAAAGCCCACGCACTCTATGAAACACTGAGGAAAGGGAAATGCAGTAGTAAAAGTAAACTCTGTGTTTGCTAACTGTCCCAGGGGATGGAAGATTCCCACTGGACACATGCGATCCAACATCACAGCCCAGAAAGAAGACAGTATGATGTTTACAACGATCTTTACCTCCATTGGATGCAGTAGTAGGATAATGCATACATTAAAAGGTGAATCATCGGTCTCAGAAAAATGTGGTCTGGTGGTCGGGACCACGAGGGACTATTGCTTTATTCTGGCTTTCTTTAGACACAGAATCCAGTAGCAGGAGGTATTTTTTGTGTTCAGAAGGAGAAAGAGAGAAAGGGGAGTTTGCCCATTGGTAATCCATACTTCCTACATATAGGCTGAAGCATCGTCTTTTCTCTTTTCTCTGCCATTTTGTGATCACTAGATTTCCTGCACGCAGTTCCGAAGCTTAAGCTGCAAATTAGTTGTTGTTTCGTGGCTAAAAGAGGGATTTAAGAATTACTGCATGTATGGGACGCCTGGGTGGCTCAGTCAGTTCAGAGTCCAACTTCGGCTCAGGTCATGATCTCACCATTCATGAGTTGGAGCCCCACGTCAGGCTCTGTGCTGACAGCTCAGAGCCTTGAGTCTGCTTCCGATTCTGTGTCTCCCTCTCTCTCTGCCCTTTCCCCACTCACATTCTGTGTGTGTGTGTCTCGTCTCTCTCTCTCTCTCTCTCTCAAAAAAAATACACATTAAAAAAATTAAAGAATTACTGTGTGTGGTATCCATGGTTGATGTGGGGCTTGGGAGTGGGCTGAGGTGGAACATTCTAATGTTTGTTTATTTTTGAGAGACAGAGAGAGACAGAACATGAGCAGGTGAGGGGCAGAGAGAGAGAAAGGGAGACACGGAATCCAAAGCAGGCTCTAGGCTCTGAGCTGTCAGCACAGAGCCCGACACGGGGCTCGAACTCAGGAGCTGCGAGATCATGACCTGAGCTGAAGTTGGACGCTTAACCGGCTGAGCCATGAGATGGAGCATTCGAATATAGTGTTTTATTCCTGCCTCTAAGACTGAAGCTGGAAGAGCCTGTTTATAAAATATTTTCAAAATTATGGAGCTCCTTCTATATTTGAAAATACTGTCCTGGGCCTTCTCGAACAATCAAAGAAATCGCTCAAAAAAAAAAAAAAAAAAAAGAGCTTAGCAAGCATCTGAAACACTGAGCTAACACCATCAAAACACTTTGGGATAGAACAATTGGTGGGGAAATCTTCCCCAGAACAATTGATTTTTCAGTGCATTCAACAACTGCCTAATAGTTACACCCATCAACTTAAGGGGGAAAATATATACTACCATATAAACCTCTGAATGTGCTTTACAATAGCTACAATTTCGGAGAAATGAGACCTTATTTTAAAGATGGATTCTTAAAGCTGTTGCAATTTTTGAGTAACACTAATGGGCAAGGCAGGAGCTGGCTTCAGTAACAGTGTTTTATTTTTCCTTGTAAAAACTACTACTTAACAACCCACATCCTATTTCTTGTTCCACGTGATTCTTGCTACCCAAGGCAAGGTGCAAGGGGAGAAGGGGAATATGAAAAATCCAACACAAGGATTGAGTCACAGAATGCCCCAGAAAATAGGATCCCTCCTGACACTCTCATTAGCCAGCTCTCTTCTTATCCAATATTATCTTTTGTGATTTAAAATATTTTTAAACTTTTATTTAGTTTTGAGGGAGACAGAGACAGAATGTGAGTAGAGTAGGGGCAGAGAGAGAGGGAGACACAGAATCCAAAGCAGGATCCAGGCTCTGTGCTGTCAGCACAGTGCTCCATGTGGGGCTCGAACTCATGAACTGTGAGATCATGACCTGAGCCGAAGTCGGATGTTTAACTGACTGAGCCACCCAGGCGCCCCTCCAATGTTATTTTTAAGTGTGAACAATATAAAAATGTCTAAAAAGGAAAGAAAAACCCCAAAGACTTCAAATGGCAGCTTTACTATTTCTTATTACGTTATTTAAATATGTAGGGACATATGCTAGGTATAATAAGCCACTCCTGTGTATTGCTATTGTACAAATATAAATCAAAGATAGGCTTACAAATGAAATATGAACAAAACTACAAAGTGACAAAATATAAATTAACAACATTAATGTGATAAATAAGGTGGCTGTGACAAAGCCAAGCTGGTATTCACAGTGTAAATATTCATTCATTTATGCATTTATTCATTCAGTACACATTAATCGAGTGCTTGTTATTTCCAGTAGCACTCTTCTAGGGGCTGTAAATACGTCAGAGAACAAAACTAAATTCCCTGCCTTCATGGAGCTCACATTCTACTGGGATACAATAGATAATAAACCGGATACATGAGTAAAATATATAGTGTATCAGATGGTAATGAGTGCTAAGGAGAAGAATCTAGGGAAAGAGAGGGAAAGAATTTGAGGAAAAGGGAATTGCCACTTGTGATACAGGAAGGCCTCATGGAGAAGGTGACATTTGTTATAAAAACTTGAGTGAGTATAGCAGTACTTTCAACAATAGCCAAAGTATGGAAAGAGCCTAATGTCCATCAACTGACGAATGGATAAAGAAGATGTGGTTTATATATACAATGGAATACTACTTGGCAATGAGAAAGAACGAAATCTGACCATTTGCAGCAACCTGGATGGAACTGGAGAGTGTTATGCTAAAGTGAAATAAGTCAGGCAGAGAAAGACAGATACCATATGTTTTCACTCACATGTGGATCCTGAGAAACTTAACAGAAAACCATGGGGGAGGGGAAGCGAGGGGAAAGTTACAGAGAGGGAAGGAGGCAAACCATAAGAGACTCCTAAATACTGAGAACAAGCTGAGGGTTGATGGGGGGTGGGGGAAAGGGGAAAGTGGGTGATGGGCATGGAGGAGGGCACCTGTTGGGATGAGCACTGGGTGTTGTATGGAAACCAATTTGACAATGAATTATACAAAACAAACAAACAAACAAACAAACAAACTTGAGTGAGTATTTGGGTATTATTGGGGGCGGGGCATGGTGAATGTTCCAGTCTGAGGGAATAGTGAGTGCAAAGGCTCTGGGGCAGGGGTGAGCCTGTTTGTAAGTGGTTCTGCTATAGGGCAGGTTCTTTTGAGTTCAACAGACTTTTACTACCATGTGCCCTAAGACAACTCGATTTTTCCATCACTTTCCCCTTTTTCAAATTATTGTGAAACTTTTGCTCTTCCTGTCTTGGCTGTTAGGTCATTTGTCTTTTACTGGAGACTAAAGACATCTTTTATATATTATATCTACTTCATTTTGTTTAAGTTACATAATATGATGGTTAATTTCATGTGTCAACCTGACTGGCATAAACGATGCCCAGATAAAACATTATTTTTGGGTGCATCTGTGAGGGTGTCTCTGGAAAAAATTAGCATTTGATTCAAGAGACTGAGACATTCACTCTCTCCAGTGTGGGTGGGCATGATCCAATCCGCTGGGGCCTGAATGGAATAAAAACTCAAAGGAAGGGGAAATTTTCTCTTCTTGAGCTTAAAATACCCATCTTCTCCTGTCCTCAGACATCAAAGTTCCTGGTTCTCTGATCATTGGACTTGGGACTTATACTGGTGGCCCTTAGGGTCTCAGGTTTTTGGAATCTGACTGAATTATACCACTGGCTTTCCTGATTCTCCAGCTTGTGGATGGCAGATTGTGGGACTTCTCAAACCTCATAATCTCACAGGAACCAATTTCCATAATATCTATCTATCTATCTATCTATCTTCATCATCCTCATCATCTATTTACCTACCTATATCCTATTGTTTCTGGTTTTTTGGAGAACCCTAATACAGGTAATGACAATCAAGTGATATATTATTTAACACCAATGTGATAGCAAACCTAACCACACATGCAGACCCTGAAATACAGTGATGGAACTCAGGGTTAATTGGTCAACAGGATCATATGGATTATGTTTAACTTAATATTTTAAAATTATTATCAAAATCTAAAGACTGAACTAGTAAAGTTTCATAGAACAGTCACAGGCTTCTGACAATATGTTCATGGATCTCGTGTGGTCTGAGGAATCCCACTTTAAGAAACCAGGAGGGAATGCTTTGAAGCTGGCCTTCATCCTGGCTGGCTTATGGCCATATGTTCCACTAGCAAGATTTCTCCACTTCAGCTCCGGTGATATGGCTGAATGATTCAACACATGGTTGGGGAATCTGCAGGATGTCTGGCTAGAAAGTAAATCCAAAACAACAACCTTCAGTCTTTTGTTGTCATACCCACCTGTGAGAAGCTTCTGCGATTGAAACTATGTGCCGCCTAGATCTTCTACCCACAATTATCTGGGCAGGAAACGACTCTGTCAGTTTTGCAGTAGAGAGAGGAGATTAGAATCTAGGCAAGCAGCATCTGCACCTTTTCTGTTGTGCCTGAAATCTACAGCTAAGGCAGAAGGAAGGCCTGAGAGCAAATTTTATGATGCTGGCCCATCAGTCATAAGGCAAGACTGGGTCTTAAGGTTGAAGGGAAAATAGCATGTAAGGCAATGAAGCTCAGGCAAAATGGCTTTTTGCCCAGGTCTTAGGAGCCTGCACTGTTCTAGGTGACAGTTCTGAGAAAGTTCTTTTTCAAAAAGCATAACGCAAGAGAGGTAAATAGGGCCCTACCATTAGAAATGGATGTAGAAGGCAATATCTGTTACAATAACTGGTGCGTATCTGTGACATTTAAGATAAAATTGGAAGAAATCCAAGATATTTTGTAAAGGAATTGAGCATAGTAAGAAAAAAAATTCTTACTGTGGTCTGGAAAAATGGTTATATATTCTTGACCAAAATTTTTTAGTTAATCTCACATGGAAAAATGGATCACTTTGGTAGGATCTCCTAACTAATCTGAACTGGATGCAACTGCTTTAGGTTTCCATCCTTAAATTTTTTTTTTTATCAAGAGTAGCTTTAGACCACCAGCCTAACTTCTAGTGTAGACCTCCATGAGATTCTAGGACACAATCTTGGCAGAATAATATGATTATTTCCTCTTAGAATAAGAACATAAATTTCATATGTACACAGATCTTTTCTTTTTTATTCACACTCTCTGCTTTACCCCCTTATCACCTTCGGCAGCACTTTCCTTTCAACACACACGCATGTGCGTGCACACACACATACATACCATATACACATTTAAGAGGCAGAACTGGGATCGCATGGGATTAATAAATTGTTTAAATAGCTCCAAGAGGTGGAAAATGGGTGTTTCACATCTAAGATCTCACATCATCTTTCATGTGGGGTATCAGAAGACACATGGCATCAGCATCTGATATCACAAGGGAGCATAGCATAGCACTGGGATAAGGAACAGCGACTCTAGAAGTTAGACTTTCTGGGTTGGAATCTTGTCTCTACTACTGACTGGCTGTGTGATTTACTTAACCTTTGTTCCTCCATTTGCTCACTTGTAAAATGTGTGTAATAATTTTCCCTAACCCGTCGTGTCATTTTGAGGATTAAATGAGTTAATATTTGTGAAGCATGTGGAAGCATGGAAAAAATAGACAAAGAAATAAGTGAGGCTTGTTTTAGAAAAAAAAATAGCAGAGGGATTCTTATGAATTGTGAAGGCATGACAGTGAGGTAGTCAGAAAGTGTTAGAATCCTGAAATAATAGCAGATCTTCATTTTCCAATTTGCGTGGGATTTTGGTTATGCAGATGACATTGTTTTTGAGTACAAAGCAACCAATGCCTCAAGAACTATCTGGCACTTTCTCCCCCTAAGGTGAAGCATGGGTTGTAAGAAAAAGTAATACATGTTCACGAAAATGCACTGATAGGTTAAGAAATGAACAACTGCTTGATATTCCTGAACTATCTTTTTCAGTATTATCACGAAGGGGCTCAGGAATGAGTGCCGTTTGTAGAATAAAAACTCAGTAGACGTTAATAACTAGAAAGACGCAAATGTCTTTAATTGTTGCAAGAGTGCTTGCTTTATACAGTATAAATACTGTGGTGGATGCTGTGATGTGCAGCTCAGATGCTACCTGCAGATTGAAGCTCTCATTTCTTCAGGTTGTGAGAGTGTTGGCAGCAGCAAGCCTTTATCTGTTAGCCCTCTCTAGAAATTGTCCTCTGCTGAAGAGTGCTGCATCATCCAAGGTCATACCCCCTTCCCATGTTGAACCTATAGCCAATGACGGCTCAATCTGGGTATATAAAGAGCTGCCCCATTTGACCCAATGCGAGACCATTCTTCAGGGCCAGTCCATATGATTGGTTGAGGCTTTTCTAGTAATTGCTTCTCAATTCAACTTCTTCCTCTATCCATCTTGCTTCTTCCACTCTCCCATAGTTATTAATCCAAAAAACACTTTGCAATAAACCTCCTACATGCAAATCTCTGTGTCAGAGTCTAGTTCTTGGAAACTTGACCTGCAAAAGGTACACAGTGAGTAGAGTGTATACCAGTTACAGTGATATGAAACCATGGGCATTCTGATATCTCATTCCCTTTTTCACAGAGATATCTTTATGTATTGCAATCTTCTTTAAGGGCTTCCTTAATTTCTTCAACAAGGTCATCATCTATTGGTCCCTGGATCACATTTCATCAAAGCACCTGGCTACAGTCAGAATCCAAGAATGCACACTCTCCATAGAATAATGGTCAAGTCCAGGGTGAATAGAATTTTCCAACCAAAAGTCCTATACTCCAACTGATCTTTAATGAATGAGAGTTTAAGTGATTCCAATTATAATTGTTAAATAACAGGTGAAATAATATTGGGTGAGGTCAAATCACGTAACATCTCCCTTCGGAAAGAAAACCAAGGAGTTTATGGAACAGTAGAGTGTAAGTTCTGTTTAAATGCCTTGTTCTTCAAAGTGTTCACGTGATTATATAATCACCGTAAGCAAGAAAGCTTGGACAATCTGTTTTGTTCAAAAATGCCTTGTCTGATTAGATGTGAAAGATCTTCTTTGTTTCTCATCTTAAGCTTAGAGGAACAAGTACGTTTTTATCCTTAATGTGAGGTGGGTCAAGATCTGGATCCAGCTTAACTGGATTTGTTTAACTTTGTGAGTTCCTAAATTCTCACACAGTGTCTTGAGAATGCTATTACAAAATTCTTGAAGATACATAATTCTAATAGTACCACTGGCTTGAACACTGACACCCAGTATGATAAACCAGCCGGGTCCCAAGTTTTCTTGCTGTGCTCTTTGTAACAACACACAGTAGCAAACCGTACGGGGATATTGGATAAATACTTACCGAAACATAAAAGAATAGGGATGGTAGCAGTTACTTATGCAAATTCAGTGTAGATTATAGCAGCATGCTACATTCATAGAAAAGTTACCATTGTTATTTTGATGAATACTTGGCAATTCTAACAACACTGGCAAATGGCATTTAAAAAAAAAAAAAAGATCGGAAATGTTGTTACCAGTCACGGATTCCACGCAACAGAGACACCTCCATTTTGAATTCAGAGCCATACTGCACATTATTGGAAATGCCATACAGTGCAGAAACATGTTGGTACTGAAGCCAGGTCGTGTGATCTGCTCTCATAGCTCCTGAATGGAGTTTAACAGCCTTTAATTGTCATACTCTTTCAAAGGCAGTCCGACTTCATGCACAGTGTGCATTTAACATCCTTGAGTGAGCACACCTCCACATACTGGGATGGTTGACATGTGTCCAGGATGATCAATAGACTTTCCTGAGTTGTGCCAGTCCAGATGACAAAAGGTCTACGTCTGTGGCTTATGTACAATGCTCATTCCACAAAACAAACGGTGTCTCATCTATGACCCCTGCCCTCAATAGATTTTGCATTATATTGGGAGTTATTTCAAATCTAGGTGAAGAATGGGTCTCTCTTGACGGATACTTTTCTTGGGCATCAAAAATTACAAAATTTTATTCCATCAAGAAACACCGTTGGATTGCTTTGTTGTAGGCTTAATGCATAAGACATGCCTTCATATATTATGTAAGGACACTCTCTTAAATTACAGTGCTAAAATAAATGACACAGCACTGTGAGGTAAACAGCAATTCCTTTACCAGATTGATTCTGTTTGTGACATTTAAGTCTCCAAACCATGACTGATCATGCTGGGAAGGAGGGTGTGGCAGATTACATTTTTCAAAAATGGCCCACCCCACATGCTGTTCTGCAATGTGACCTTGCTACCACCCCAGCAAGAGGTGGAGTCTGTTTCTCCACCTTTTAAATCTGGGTAGGGCCCTGTTGAGTGCTTTGACCTTTAGAATACGGTAAAGGTGATGCAGTGCCTATTCCAAGCATAACCTTCAGTTGGCTTGGCAAATACTTCTTTCTGCATCTTAGAAGCCAGCTGCTGGGTTAGAAATGTAACCCCCCCGGAACTACCATACTGTGAGAAGCCCAGGCCACACAGAGATGGGATCCCATATGAACAGAGACATAGAGGGAGGGAGGGAGAGAGAGAGAGACAGAGGGAGAGAGAGAGAAAGAACAAAGCACCAAGCATGCATGTGAAGAAGTCATCTTGGAAGTAGCTCACCCCAACCGATGCCATGTGGATCTAAGAAGGGCCCAGCTGAGCCCATCCCGAATTCTGGATCATGAACGAAATAAAGTAATTTCTTCAATCCTCTAAGTTTTGTAGTAGTTTGTTATGTAGCAATAGATAACTGAAACAAAGGGATTTGCAAATAACCTGATTCATTAATCAAATATGCTGGCAAGTATGGGAGCTTAGATGCATTTTTGAGACTGTGGTGTCGTACTGCCTGCCTTTAGATTCTGGATCTGCCACTTAAAAGCTCTATGCTGTTGAGCAACGCGTGCCTCAGTTCTCTCATCTGTAAAATGGAGATAATAGCCACCTCCCAGGGTTGTTCTGGGGACTGAATACTGAAAACTTACAACAGTGCCTGGAAATTTAGGAAGCCCTTATATAGATTTTAGCTATTCTTATTTTTATTTATTTATTTTTATTTTTATTTTATTTTTTAAATTTACATCCAAGTTAGTTAGCATATAGCGCAACAATGATTCCAGAAGTAGATTCCTTAATGCTCCTTACCCATTGAGCCCATCCCCCCCTCCCACAACCACTCTAGTAACCTGTTTGTTCTCTGTATTTAAGAGTCTCTTATGTTTTGTCCCCCTCCTTGTTTTTACATTATTTTTGCTTCCCTTCCCTTGTGTTCATCTGTTCTGTGTCTTAAAAGTCCTCATATGAGTGAAGTCTTATTTGTCTTCCTCTGACTAATTTCGCTTAGCATAATATCCTCTAGTTTCATCCACGTAGTTGCAAATGGCAAGATTTCATTCTTTTTGATTGCCGAGTAATACTCCATTGTGTGTATATGTGTGTGCGTGCGTGTGTGTGTGTGTGTGTGTGTGTGTATATATATATATATATATACCACATCTTCTCTATCCATTCATCCATCTATGGACATTTGGGCTCTTTCCATACTTCGGCTATTGTTGATAGTGCTTCTATAAACATGGGTGTGCATGTGCCCCTTCAAAACAGCATCCCCGTATCCCTTGGATAAATCCCTAGTGGTGCCGTTGCTGGGTCGTAGGGTAGTTCTATTTTTAATTTTTTGAGGAACCTCCATACTGTTTTCCAGAGTGGCTGCACCAGTTTGCATTCCCACCAGCAGGGCCAAAGAGATCCTGTTTCTCCACATTCTCACCCTGAGTTGTTAACGTTAGCCTAGATTTTAGCTGTTATTATTGTGACATAGAGCTGGGCCTCAACATTGTTGACCAGTACAGCGCCCTTCTGTTCAACACAGTAGGAGTGAGCTTTTAGAATCAGACAGAGCTGAGACTAAATCCTGGATCAACCATCTATGTGTAATTCTGGAGCCCCCTCTGGGCCTCAAGGTTCCCCTCTGTGGTACAGGGATAGTAGTACTTCTCAAGGTTGTGAGTGTTCGATGAGCTGACCAAGTAAAGCTCTGGGCTCAGAGGCTGGCATGTGATTAGTGTACCATAATCGTTGATCCCCTTGGCACCACAATGTCCCTTTTGATTCCACATAGGGCGAAACTCTCAACGCAAGAAGAAGCTGACTGGTTTTCAGTTCTTCAGCAACGTTAAACAAAGCGGGTACTCAAGTTTTGGGGTGAAGGCCTAGTTCAGTTGTTTTCAAGGAGTACCTGGAACTATACATATTTACAAGAATAACTTGCTGATATCCAGTTGTTTTCTTTTTCTTTTTTAAGAGGATGCTCTCCTTGTCATACAAAACCATATGGTTTGGGTAACGGTAACTGGCTGAGGATGCACAGCATCAATTATCTATTACAACTCAAAGCTATCAATCAAAACACATGTTATTTCCTATGCCCCAGGCAACCAAAGGCATCAAACTAACAAGAACTCAGAGGAGCAGATAAACATGAATGTTGAGCTACAACATTCCCAGGAACACACAGAACAACAGCAGTCCCTATTCCTATCAGCTCACTCTGGCCGGTACCAGACAGAGCTGGAAACATAGAGGTGGTGGTGGAGGGGGGATGGGGCCCCCCGAATCCCAAGATTGGGGCTGATATAAACTCCAAAGAGAATGTAAACACTGACTCTGCTGCAGGGAGTAAACAAAGCCTCGTCAAAATAGAGAAGAGGGGTGCCTGGGAGGCTCAGTCAGTTAAGCGCTCGACTTCAGCTCAGGTCACGATTTCACCGGTTCCAGAGTTCGAGCCCTGCACCGAGATCTCTGCTGTCAGTGCAGAGGCCCCTTTGGGTCCTCTGTCTTCCTCTCTCTCTGCCCCTCCCCCACCTCTCTCTCTCTCTCAAAAATAAATAAACATTAAGAAAAATAATAAAGGCAAGAGGGTCAGTGATTTCTGGAGACTTGCCTCCTGGACAAAAAGCAGTAAGAAAACTTAGAGTGATGTCAGCTCATGAGAAAATAATGGCAAAGTCAGGAAAAATAGAGGAGTAGATCAGAATAAATCACCTTTTAAGTGAGCAGAGTCAGGGACCAGGAAGGACAAAATTCCCAATACCTGTTTTATATCAGCGTGGGAAACTAGCTCATTTTAACCTGTCATTGTATATAAATCACTCTTCAAGCTTGGTGAAGGCAGGAATTCTTCTCCTAATACATCATATTTACCTGCAAATGGGTTGCCATAAAACGATAATGGTGGATTTTGCTAAGGAACATGTCAACACTGTAAGGATTGACCCCGCCCCCACCCTGCAAAGAAGATGTGTGGGGAAAGTGTGAAATGTATTATTAAAGGACATTAAAGCACGATCAAATTCTTGGTATAAAGGGGAAAATAAAAGGGCACCCGGGTGGCTCAGTTGGTTAAGCATCTGACTCGATTTCAGCTCAGGTCACGATCTCACGGTTTGTGAGTTTGAGCCCGAGTCAAGCCCAGTGTCAGGCTCTGCACTGTGAGTGCAGATTTTAATCCCAGAGTGCTTGAGATTCTGTGTCTCCCTCTCTCTCTCTGCTCCTCCATCCTGATATCTCTCTCTCTCTCTCTCTCTCTCTCTCTCAAAATAAATTTAAAAAATAAAAAAGGGGAGGGAATAAAGGCAAATGTACTGGCATAGTGTAGAGTTCTAATTAACAGGTAGAATGAGCCCTGAATTCCAGATTCCTCAATTAGAAGTGACCTAGTAACCTCTACCCTACATCAAGATCCCAATAAATCATATAATAACATGGTATTTATTGAGTACCGACTGTGTGTTAGGCTCTGCTCCTTTTTTCAAATGCATGGCTTTACTTAATCCATATAATAACCCTATGATGCAGGAACTATTTTTAACCCTCATCATGTAGCTAAATAAATTGAGACAGAGAAATTAACTTACTTGGCCCAAGTCACACCACTACTAAGTGCTGGAGTCAATATTTGAATTTAAAACTCCTCGATTACAGGGTCAAAACTCTCAGGCTCTAAGCTATATTACCTCTATCAACTCTAGATAATATTTACATGCTCCTAAATACTTCCCCAACAGGATTACCCAGAACAGATTATCCCATGTCCTCAAGTAATTTTTACTTTCTATATTCCGTAACTATAAGAGTCAATAAAACAAAGAAATAAACATAAGCCCCATGTGTTGGAACAGGAGGAGATAGAGCAAATATTTTATGAAAGATTCAAGTATACTTTGTACTGTTGGAGCACCTAACTGACTAGTTACCTCCTACATAGAGAAGATACACAACAAGTATTGTTCATTGACTGACAAACCACTAAACTGACCTTGGAGAAGCGTTTTTTGGTTTTCATTTTTTTTTTTTTGTTTTTTTTCTGGGCTTCTAAACTCAGTGAGTTCAATGCCTGTGGTGGACAGCCTCTAAAAGGGTCCCTGGTGGTTCCTGCCTCCTAGTATTCTTGCCCTTCCTATAATCCCCTCCCCTTGAGTGCAGGCTGGACCTAGTGGCTTGATTCTGATTAGTAGGCTATGGCAAAGATCACAGGTGCCCCCTCTGAGGTTAGGTTACAGAAAGCCCTTTCTCTCTTGATCTCAGAGAGTCCTCACTGTGGGGAAGGCAAACTGTCATGTTGTGAACTTCCCTATGGATATGTCCATGTAACAAGGAATCAAAGGAGACCTCTGGCCAGCAGCCAGTGAGAACCTGAGGCCTTCAGTCCAAGAGGCCCCCCCCCCCCCCCCCAGATCTGAATGCTGCCAGTAACTAGGTAAGTGAGCTTGGAGGCTGATCTTCCCTGAGATAAGACTTCAGCCCCAGCTAGCACCTTGACTGCAGCTTTGTGAGAGACCTGGAGTCTGAGGACACAGTCTAGCTGCTCCCAGATTCCTGACCCACAGAAAAGGGGCCATGATAAATGCTCATGGTTTAAGCCACTAAGTTATGAGGGTAATTTGTTACACAGCCATAGATAACTAATACAGTGCCCCTCTATTCTTGTGACACACAAAGGGTGGACTTTCCATTTGAGAAAGTCCAGTCAGGGGAAAAAAAAAATTCACAGGAAATCTTGTTGCCATGGCAACAGATTACTGTTTTCTTATGCCCAGTGTAAACACCGGCTACCAATGCTGATGGTTCTGAGCCCACAAATTTCCTCAATTAAGAGGAATTAAATGTTGAGGGAGACATAGGTAGTGGGCCTGTCACATGGCCATTGGTCCCAGAATCACACCACAGTGGTCTTTTTTGGCATGCCAGCAGTGGTTTAGGACTGAGTGCAAGGGACAGTAGGGGGAGTAGTTATTTAGTCTTTGGCAAGAAAGGTGGTGGTAAAGGCAGGCCAGCTTAGATACCCCACTTCCAGCCAAATGGAAAGGACATTGCTTGGCTTTCAGATACGTTCAGAAGGAGAAATAGTAACAAACCAAACTGAATACTTAACCTTTGTTTAATGCTCTATTCTTTTCAAGCCGCTGCCATGATGTTATCTCGACTGGCACCTCCCAATGACCAAATCAGATGGGCAGGGAAGGCATTGAATTACATTCGAAAGAGTAAAAGTGTATTTTTGTGATTCTTGCCTTGTGTTAAAAAAACATACTATGTGAGGGACTGTCAGAGAAGCGACTCTTCCGATATCACAAAACCACTGGGCAGCAGAAGCAGGGTGGGAACCAAGTGGTCATTTCCCCAGTGAGGAGCCCTTTCTGTCCCCTGCCCTTCTCTGCTGGTCAGACATTCTCCCTCGCAAACCCCTCTTTTCTGTTCTGGGAATAGAGCAGCCCTACGTTGGAGGTTGTGCCCCTGAGCCACTGCTGGCACCATGAAGCTTATATGTCTTTCCCTGGAGTTGTGGGAGGCCATCTGTGCCCTCACATTTTAAAAAATTGAGGTCATTTTTGAGACTTGTTCATATAGCACCGTTTTTGCAAACTTGATATGCACAGACCTGTCTAGGAACTGAGTTAATGTTCAGATTCACAGGCCCTGCCTCCCAGAGATTCTGATTAATTAGAACTGGAAAGGGGCCCAAGACTGTATTTTTTCCAAGTACCTTCATGTGATTCTGATGGAGGTGATACGTGCCCAACTTTTTTAAGAAAGATTTTCTTAATGTTTCTTCATTTTTGAGAGAGAGAGAGAGAGAGAGGTGCAGAGAGAGAGGGAGACACAGAATCTGAAGCAGGCACCAGGCTCTGAGCTGCCAGCACAGAGCCCAACATGGGGCTCGAACTCACGGACCCTGAGATCCTGAGCCGAAGTCAGACACTCAACAGACTGAGCCACCCAGGCGCCCCTTGGCCAATTTTAATAAATGCTCCTCCTTATCAGTACTGTGTTGTAACAAGGAGCTAAAACAGCATACACGTGAATACACCCACAGAAGAATATCTTGTGTTATGTAGTAAGTTGTTTTCTAAAAGGTTGTATGTGTCTTACATTTTATATATCACTTCACATGCGAAAGACTTTACACTCACATAGTATTTTTCTTCAGGGTAAGGGCTGCATCTTAAAGGTTGTTTACTCCTCAGCACCTAAGCACAATGCCTGGTTTGGGTTGAATTGAATCTTGGTTGAACGAATGACTATTGATCTTGTTCAAAGAGGGGGTAGGTCTTGAACCTTGATGACTAGTCAAAGACTCATTCAACATACAGCAGTACATCTTAACATCATTCACTCTCATCTCCATCTAATGATTATAAAGCATGATGATTCTGAAGGGTGAAAGACAAATATAAGATGGAAACTGAAATAGCTCTCTGAATGAGAAGCCTCTAGAAAAGTGGTTACCTTAGTCTCAGGGTCTTTCTTTTCGTCTCTAACCTTAAAAGTTATAACCTCAGCTTTGCCAGGAGACTTTATGATCTATTACATTTGTAACTCCTAGAGAAGGAGAAGGGATATGATTAATGGGGGCCAACACAAAGCATCCAATTCCCCTTTCCCAAATCACAGGGCAGACGAGCTTTGTTCGTGAATCGACAACTTACAACGTATTATTTAGCACAGTGAATTAGAATCTCCTAAATAGGTGTGAAACAGAGGTACATATAGTCACTAGAACAGGAGCTGATGAGGGTGTGGCTGGCCCAACTTAAGAGACCAAAATACAGCAGGATGCTGGCTCCAGTATGCCTCGGGAGCGGGCATCTACCCTGAGCTGTCAAATGAAGGTTTTTCAGCTGATTTGTTTATGTGACAGCTTGCCTGTTAACAGAAAAATATTGATTCCTCTGGCTTAGCAACGAGGCTCCTAAAACATTTCATCCCTAAACTCATAAATTGGTAATAAAAAAAATTAAGCTTTCCCAAGGAGTTTGCTTGGCCTCAAATGTTTGATTGGACAAGGCACAGATATTTTTCCCGATACTGCAGTTAAGAGCCAGACTTTCTGCTTTCTCTGGTTTGACTTATTGGATAAGCCTTTTGAAAAATGGAACTTGTACTTAGTGTGCTTTATTTGAACCTCAATGATGATATACATCTCAGCAGTAAATTTTTAAATAGCTGCGTTATATATGCTGAATAAATGATGAACCCAATTGTGCTTTCAGCCATCCTCATAGAGCATCTGGAAGGTAATCAGGGTCAAGATTGAGAGACAGAAGGATAGGGAGGGAGAAAGATTTAATATATGTCATGTTTCTGACAAGTGAGGAACTGTTGATTGATGCCAAACTAGGCTTAAAAAACCCAAAACCATCATATATGGTAAAATCACTGGGGACACACTCCCCACACACCAAGAAGGGTCTTTTGAAATTGGTGTCTAAGTAAACATCATCAACACATAACAAAGTTGATAAGTTATAGGCACAGATCAGAACAGTGGCTCGTGTTGTAGACTGTTTCCAAAGCCCTTGCTTTGCAGTGTCTCAGTTCAGTATCATCAGAGTCCTTTCCTGTAAGAGTTATGATCCTTTTGCTTTTTAGTTTTCAACAGCTTTGTTGAGGCATAATTGACATACAATAGGCTGCACATATTTTGAAGTATATACTTTTCTTTTTTAAAAATTTTTTAAAAATGTTTATTTATTTTTGAGAGAGAGAGAGAGACAGAGTGCGAGCAGAGGAGGGGCAGAGAGAGAGGGAGGAGACACAGAATTGGAAGCAGGCTCCAAGCTCTTAGCTGTCAGCACAGAGCCCGATGTGGGGCTCGTACCCATGAACCGTGAGATCATGACCTGAGTCGAAGTCAGACGCTTAACCAACTGGGCCACCCAGGTGCCCCGAAGTGTATACTTTTCTAAGTTTTGCCATATGCATACACCCATGAAACCATTACCACAATCAAGATGGTGAACCTATGCATCACCCTCCAAGGTTTCCTGGTTCCCCTTTATCATCTCTTGCCCACCCCTCTCCCAAGCAACCTAGGGGCAGATTAGTATCTGCTTTCTGTCCCCATAGATGAGTTTGCACATTCTCAAATTTTCTCTGAATAGAATCACACACTCTGCACTCATTTTTGTTGCTGTTGGGGTTCTTTCAGTCCGCATGATTATTTTGAGTTTCATCCATATGGCTGCATAAATCAAAGTTCATTCCTTTTAATTGTTGAGTAGCATCCCGTTGTATGGATGTATGACCAGGTTACATTCACCTGCTGAGGACCCTGGGGTTGCTTCCAGTTTGGGGTTATTAGAAATAAAGTTGCTGTGAACATTAATACACAAGTCTTTATATGAATATGTGCTTTCTTTTCTTATGGGTAAATGCTTCCACGTGAATTGCTTGGATCATATAGTAGGTATATGTTTAATTTCTTGAGAAACTACAAAGCTGTTTTTCAACTTGTTCATATCATTTATATTCTCAGCAGCAGCATAAGAAAGTTACCGTTCCCTCTATTCACACCAAATCTTGGTATGGTCAGTCTTTATCATTTCAATTTAATTTTAATTTAATGTAATGGATGCATAGCGGCATCTTACCGCGGTTTTAATTTGCATTTCCTTACTGACTAATTATGTTGAACATCTTTTCCTGTGCTTATTTGCCATCAGTATACATTTGGTGAAGTGTCTCTTAAAATCTTTTGCTCATTTTTTTATTGGGTGCTTTGTTTTGTTATTACTGAGTTTTGGGAGTTGTTTTTTTTTTTTTTTTTAATATATTCTGAACGCAAGTCCTGCATGAGACATGTACTTTGCAAATATTTTCTCCCAGTCCTTGGTTTGTCTTTTCATTCTCTTAACAGTGTCTTTTGAAGAACAGATGTTTTTGACTTTGTTGAAGTCCAATTTATCAATTTTTTAAATAGATCATGCTTTTGATATGGTATATAAGAAATCTTTGTATTATCCAAGATCAAAAAGATTTTCTCCCGTGTTTTCTTATAGAAGTTTTTAGTTTTAGTTTTTAAATTTAAGTCTAGGATCCATACTGAGTTAAATTTTGTATATGGCGTGAGATATGGACTGAAGCACTTTTTTGAGAGCACACAGATTTTCAATTATTCCAGCATTGTTTGTTGAAAAGATTATCTTTCTCCACTGAGTTTACCATTATATGTTTGTTTAAAATCAGTTTTCCATATATGTGTGAGTCCATTTTTGAACTCTCTGTTATGTTTTATTGACCTATTTGTCTATCTTGGTGTAATCGTATATTGTCTTGATTACTATATATTTAATATTGTCTTGATTACTACAGCTTTAAAATAAGTCTTGAAATCAGGTAGTATCTGTCCTCCAAAATTATCGTTCTTCAAAGTTGTTTTGGCCATTCTAGGTCTTTTGCATTTCCATATGAATCTTAGAATTTGATTTTCATTTCTTACAAAAAAAAATCTTGTTGAGAACTTGATTGGGATTACATTAACTCAATACATCAATTAAGGAGGATTCATACCTTAATTATATCAAATCTTCTGACCCATGAACAAGGTGTACCTCTCCCTTTATTTAGGTCTTGTTCCCTCAGCAATGTTTTCTAATCTTTGGTGTACAAGTCTTTCTTGTCTTTTGTCAGGTTTATCCCTGAGTATTTCATATATTTGATGCTATTTTATTTTTTTAAGTTTATTTTTTAAAATTTATTTTGAGAGAGTGAGAGACGAACAAGGAGGGACACAGAGAGAGGGAAAGAGAGAGAATCCCAAGCAGGCTCCACACTCTCAGTGCAGACCCCAATGCGGGGCTTGAACTCAGGAACCACAAGATCATGACCTGAGCCAAAATCAAGAGTCCAAGGCTTAACTGACTGAGCCATCTGGGTGCCCTTCTTTGATGTGATGCTATTTTAAATGTTACTGCTTCGTTCTGTTTCTGATTGTTGCTGGTATTTAGCCATACACTTGATTTTCATATATTGATTTTGTGTCCTTCAATTTCACTAAACTTGTGTTTTAGTTCTAGCAGCGTGTTTTGTTTTGTTTTGTTTTGTTTTTTGGTAGATATAATCAGATTTTTTACATAGATGATCATGCTGTCTAAGAATAAAGAGAGTTTCACACCTTCCTTTCCGATCTGAATACCTTTTATTTGTTTTCCTCATTGGATTGTACCGACTAGAACTCCAATCCAGTGTTGAATAGAAGTAGTGAGAGCAAACATCCTTGTCTTGTTGCTAATCTCAGGGGGAAAGCATTTCATCTTTCACTATCAAGTATCATGTTAGTAGATTTTTTGTACATGCTTATATTCATTTTCTGTTGCTCATAATGCATTACCCCAAAACTTAGCAACTGAGAGCAGCAGTTATTATCTCACAATTTCCGTGGGTCAGGAATCCAGACATGGCATAGCTGGATGCGTCTGCCTTCAGGTTTCTCACAAGACTGTGATCAAGGCATTAGCTGTGACTGTCGTGCCATCCAAAGTCTGAGTTCAGGGAAGATCCACTTCCAAGCTTACTCATGTGGTTGTTGGCAGGATTCATTTGACTGTGGGTGTCAGTTCCTCTTTAGGTCTTGACCTGGGGACTCCATCAACCCTTTGCCACATGGGGCTTTCCGTAGGCAGCTCAACTTCTCTCAGAACAAGTCAACGAGAGAGCGTGAGAGGGCCAGCAAGAGGAAAGTCACATTCATTTTGTAAACTAATCTCAGAAGGGACATCTTATCACTTTTGCAGATTTCTGTTTGTAAAAAAGTGAGTCATCATTAGGTCTGGCCCACACTTAGGGGAAGGGCTTATATAGGGGGCAGGCAACATCAGAAGCCATCTTATAGTCAGCCTACTACAATGCCCTCTGTCAAGTTGAAGAAGTCACCTTCAGTTCTTAGTTTGCTGAGAGTTTTTATCAAAAACGGATGTTGGATTATGTCAAGTGAATTGTACTTCGTGTGGTTTCTTTCTTAGTTCGTCTCATCTGGTGACTTTTTAAGGCTTGTTTACACTGATTGGATTTTCAGATGTTAAACCAAAACTGAATTCCTGAGATAAACATCACTTGCTCATGATGTATTACCCTTTTTACATATTGTTTGATTCTACTTGACAAAACTTTGTTTATAGTTCTTATACCTATGTTAGTGCAATATAAGAAATACTGGTCTGTAGGTTTTTGTTTGTTTGTTTTCTCATAATGTGTTTGCCTGGCTTTGGTGAGAGGGTGGTAGTGTTGGCCTCATAGAACCAGTTGGAAAGTAGTCCCTGCTCTTTGGTTTTTGGGAAGAGTTTGTGTAATACTGGCATTATTTCTTCTTTATGTATTTGGTAGAATTTATCAGTGAAGCTATTTGGGCCTAGCAATGACTTTGTGGGAAAATTTTTAACTACAAATTCAATTTTCTAGTAGATATAAGTCTACTCATATTATCTATGTCTTTTTTTTTTTAACGTTTATTTTTGAGACAGAGAGAGACAGAGCATGAACAGGGGAGGGGCAGAGAGAGAGGGAGACACAGAACCTGAAACAGTTTCCAGGCTCTGAGCTGTCAGCACAGAGCCCGACGCGGGGCTCAAACTCACGGACTGCGAGATCGTGACCTGAGCCGAAGTCGAACGCTTAACCGACCAAGCCACCCAGGCGCCCCATTATCTATGTCTTTTTAAGTAAGCTTGGTAGTTTGTGTCTTTCAAGGAGTCTGTCCATTTCATATAAATTGTCAAATTTGTTAGCATCAAGTTGTCCATAACATTTCCTTCTTACCCTTCTAATATATGTGGGATTTGTAATGTCACCTCTCTCATTCCCGATATTGGTAATTTGTGCATTGTCTCTCTTTTTCTGGTGAGACGTTTATCAATTTTGTTGTTTTATTTTGCAAATAAAGAATTATTGGTTTCATTGATTTACTTTTCTGGGGTTTTTGTTTGTTTGTTTTCTATTTCGTTGATTTCACCTTTGACTTCTGTTAACTCCTTTCTTCTGCTTACTGTGCTTTTATTTTGTAATTTCTTCGGGTAGAAGTTTAGGTCTTTGATTGAGACTATCTTTTCTAATATAAGCTATTAGTCCTATAAATTTCTTCCTGGGCACTGCTGTCTCAGCAGCCCATGCTTTTTGAATTTCATTTTCATTTAGTACAAAATACTTTGTAATTTCTCTTTTGACTTCTTCTTTGATCCATGGGTTATTTAAAAGTGTCCTATGTTACTTAGTTTCAAAATACTTGGGGATTTTACAAATATCTCTGTTATTGATTTTTAATTTCATTTAGAGAAATCTAATGAATTTAGAGAATCTAATTTGTTAGAGAATCTAATTTGTATAGCTTACATACTTTTAAAATTATTGACACTTGTGTTATGGTCCAGAATATGGTCTATCTTGATAAATGTTTCTTGTGTACTTGAAAGGCAAATGGTTTGATGTTCTTATTGAGTGGGTTGTTCTATTAATGTCAATCAGGTAAAGTTATTTGAGTCTTCTACATCCTTGCTTATTTTCCATCTACTTTTATCAATTATTGAGAGGGTAGCATTAAAATCAACTATAATTGTGTATTTGTCTATTTCTCCTTACAGCTCTATCAGATTTTGCTACATGTATTTTAAAACTGTTTTATTAGGTTAATAAATGATTATGATTGTTATGTCCTTCTGATGCAGTAATCCTGTTTTCATTATGCAATAGCCTTTTCTATCCCTGATAATATCCCTTCCTCCAAAATCTATTTTGTTATTAATATAGCTACCAAAGCTTTCTTTTGACTAATGTTAGTGCGATTATCTTTCATTATTCTTTTACTTTTAACCTATTGGTATTATAATATTTAAATTGTATTTCTTTTGGTAGCATATAAGTGGGTCTTGTTTTCTTTGTCAATCTGATAACCTGCGTTTTAACTGGATTGCTAGATCATTTACGTTTAATGAGAATATTGACATTCTTTGATTTACATCTATCATCTTGCTATTTGTTTTCTGTTTGCCCCACCTGTTCTTTCTTCCTATTTTCCCTCTTTTTCTGCCTTCTTTATATTGAGTGTTTTTAAACTTTGTTTTATATCCTTTGTTGACTTATTAGCTATACCTTTGTTTTATTGTACTAGTAGTTGCTTTAAGGTTTATACTATGCAACTTTCACCCCTTGTAGTCTACCTTCAGGTGATGCTATACCACTTCACACTTAGTATAAAAATCTTACAATAGCATAGTTCTATTTCTCCCCTCCCAGCTTGTATGTTATGGTTGTCATACATTTTATTTATGCATATGTTTAAAACTCTATTATACACTGGGGTTTTAAATTTTTTTGTTGTTTTTTAAGCAATTATCTTTTCAAGACTTAAATCATAAATAACATTCTTTTTAAAAAAAATGTTTATTTATTTTAGAGAGGGGGTGGAGAGCACACATGTGTACATGAGCAGGAGCAGGGCAGAGAGAGAGAGAGGGATACAGAGAATCCCAAGCGGGCTCCTTGATGCTCTAACCCATGAACTGTGAGATCATGACCTAAGCCAAAATCAAGAGCTGAACACTTAACCAACTGTTAAGTTGGTGCTCCTCATAAATTAAATTCTTACAGATTTACCCAGGTAGTTACCATTTCCAGTGCTTTTCAGTCCTTTATATAGATCCACATTTCTTTCTGGTATCATTTTCCTTCTGCCTGAAGACTTCCTTTAGTATTTCTTGTACTGATGGTGTGGTGGTGATTAAATCTTTCAGTGTTATATCTTAAAAAGTTGTTGTTTTGCCTTCATTTTTGAAATAGTTCTGACTAAACATAGAATTGTAGGTTGGAAATTGTTGGGATGAGCACTGGGCATTGTATGTAAGTGATGAATCACTGAATTCTACTCCTGATACCAATGTTGTACTGTATATTAACAAAAATTTAAATAAAAAATGGTAGATTGACAGGTTCTTTTTAGTGTTTTAAAGATGTTTTCTCTCTGTCTTTGAGCTTATATTTTTTATGACAAGAAATATGATGTCATCCTTACATTTATTCCTCTGTACATAATATGCTGTATTCTCTCTTTATCATTGACTTTGATCAATTTGATTATAATTATAATGCAGTTTGGAATAGTTTCCTTGTTGTTTTGTGTGTGGTTGGGGTTCACTGAGATTCTTGGATCTCTGGCTTTAAAGTTTTCACCACATTTGGAAAACTTATACCTATTGTTTCTTCAAGATTTTTTTTCTGTCCTCCCCATCTCCTTCATGGATTCCAATTACATATCCCTTGTGTTGCTTGAAGTTGTCCCATGGCCCATTAATGCTCTTTTCTTTCCTCCCTTCCTTCCTTTCTTTTTTTTTCTTCTTCCTTTTTTCTGTCATTCTTTCTTTCCCTTTTTTTTGAGTCTTTTTTCTCTATGTTTTTCATTTTGATAATTTCTACTGCTATGTCCTAATATCCACTGGTCTTTACTCCTGCTATTTCTAACCTCTTGTTAATACCATTTAGTATTTTTGTTTGTTTGTTTACTTTTTTTTTCCTCTCAGACATGATAGTTTTCATGGTACTTTGAGTGTTTTCTCAGACATGGAAGTTTGATCTAAAAATTTTCATGTTTCTACATATAGAATATAGTAATGATAACTATTTTAGAGTTTTTTCCTGATAATTCTAACATCTATGCCAACTCTGGGTTGTATTTGGTTGATTGATTGAGTGATTGATTATTCTTCTCACTATGGGTCTTATTTTCCAGTTTTTGTTTGTTTGTTTTCTTGCCTTGCAATCTTTGATTTGATGCCAGCCATTGTGAATTTTAACTTGTTGGGTTCTGGATATTTTTATATTCCTATAAATATTCTTGAGTTTTTTTTTTTCAGGGATGTAGTTACATTATTTGAAAACAGTTCAGTCATTTCAGATAGTGTTTTATAATTTCTTACTTAAATCTAGGGCTAATTATTCCCTACTAGTAAGGCAAGAACTTCCTGTGTACTCTACCTAATGCTGCATGAATAGTGACTTTTCCCAGCCTGGCTGGTGATAACATATTATCCTGGCTCAGTGTGAGTGTTAGGCACAGTTTTCTCTGATTCTCTCTGATGGTTCATTCCCCACCCTCAGCTGGTTTATTCACACACATGGTTTGATCAATATCCTCCTAAGTAGTTGAGTGGAACTCTTTACAGATCTTTACAGAACCCTCTCTTTGTTCACCTCTCTCCTCTCTGGTACTCTGACCAGCTATTACTAGTTGCCTTGGTCCCCCAGACTCTCAGATTTCTCTCTCCAACTCAAGGAGACCATGAAACTCTGCCTAGTATTCCCCTTTCTGCACCACAACCTGGAAACACAAACAGTAAGATGAGGTAATCATAATTTTCATCTCATATCTTTCCTTATATCAGGGATCATTGTTCACTGTCTGATTTTCAGTGACTTGAACACTGTTCTTTCAAATATTTTGTCTGGCTTCTGTGGTTGTTTCAGGCAGGAATATAAATCTGGTCCCTCTTGCTCTACCCTGGCTAGAAGTGGAAATATGATCATGCAATTAAAAAAATTTGGGGGGGCACCTGGGTGGCTCAGTTGGTTAAGCATCCGACTTCGGCTCAGGTCATGATCTCCCAGTTCGTGGGCTTGAGCCCCGTGTTGGGCTCTGTGCTGACAGCTCAGAGCCTGGACCCTGCTTTGGATTCTGTGTCCCCTTCTCTCTCTGTTCCTCCCCTGTTCATGCTCTGTCACTCTCTCTCTCAAAAATAAATAAAGATGAAAAATATTTAAAAAAATTTTTAAGTTTATTTATTTATTTTGAGAGAGACAGAAAGAGAGAGAGAGAGCATGAGTGGGGTCAGGGGCAGAAAGAGAGGGAGAGAGAATTCCAATCAGGCTCCATGCTGACACAGAGCAGAGCCCAAGGCAGGCCTAGAACTCACAAAGTGTGAGATCATAACCTGAACCAAAGTCAAGAGTTGGATGCTTAACTGACCGAGCCACCCAGGTGCTCCAATTATTCCATTTTAAAATGAGCTCGAGAGGGCTTAGTGCTGTGGTAAGTGGTAGAGCTAGAATTTATGCCCCATTCTTTTGACTCCTGCTTCAAAAGCATCATCTTAGAAATATCTGTATAGCTGGAGAAACTGCAGGGCTTTCCCCTTCCCCTCCCCAGCTTATGGCTTTTAATAATTGCTCATTTTATGTTTAATCCTTAGTTTTTGTTGGTTTGTTGTCATTTTTGTATGTTTCTTTGTTTGTCTTTAGGAGTACAGGTGAGCAGCTACTGGGGACTGTTGATCTACTCTCCATCTCTCTTTTCAGGGAGAATAATGTCCTCCCTGCTCTGTAGAGCTCTGTAGAGCTCCATTCTCTAAAGCCTGGTGTTTGTTGTGAATCAGCAGAGAACCTTTCTCTCTGTGTTTGAACCTTGTGTAGATGCTCATTCAGCTTCTGTTCTTATTTCTTAGGTTCACTGATACATCATATCCTTGCCTAGTTCAGAACCTTTGTTTGTTTCTTCCTCTGGTAGAGCACTCTTCTGTCATTCTTTCCTTCAAATTCTATCCCTCATTACAACCCCATCCCAAGTTTTGTTTCTACTAGGAAACCTTCCCCACCTATGCAATTTCTACCTCTATGAAATCATGCTAGGTTTGTTTGGACGAGATGCTCCCAAAGCCCCTTCCAGCTCTGAAACGAATTTTGTGGGGGTTAATATTACTCTCCCCCCATTCTAAATTACACCATTTGGCAAAAGTTGACTCTGAATTATATTCTAAATTTGTTCCATATATCCTCTGCACTCTGTCTGGCAAGGTGCCAATCAATAAGTTCCAAATAAATGTGGTTGAAAGGAGGGATGAATGGCATTTCTTCCCTGGTCATGCAGTGTATGGGGTTTTTTTTTTCTTTTTTTAACCAGAAAATACGTTTCCTGAGGGCAGAGCTAATGTATTTTGCTTATTTGACATTACCTATAAGACCTACCCTATGCTAGAGGCATTGCTGAGTGTTTGCAAGGATTCTGATTCCAAGAAATCACTGGCAACCTGATGGCCCAGAATCATGGTACCAGGCTCAGGTGATAATATAGTCCCCAAGTAAATATATGTTGAATCAACAATGAGATGGCTCTGGAATAGAGAGTTTAGCAAGACCTTCATGCTTACACAGAGAAACAAAGGTGCAGATAGTGCAGACACACTCAAATTTTATTGTTTGTTTGATACATCTGCGCTTTGAGGCTTATACTTAATGTGAGTCTGTTGAATGATTTACAGGTATCCTCATGCACCGAGATGAAGGGCTTTATTATAAATCTCCCTCCTTGTGCTGTAGGATACTGTGCATTTTTCAATGCTGTAAACATAAATAGAAAAGTGTTTTCTCTGTGACAAGGACAAATGTCACTTGGCAAAGCTCTTAAAGATGCAGACTTTTGAATTTGAGTTCTCATTATTACCGTGTCCTGATTCAAGAAGTAAGTATAAAAGATGCTTTATACTTATAAATTTTATTCCACAAACCTTTGTAATAAGGAAAAAAACAATAAACGTTATCATATAAAAGCAATACATGGAGAAAATAGTGTTAAGCAAAAATAAGAAAATGAAATCCATTCCTATCTCCAACATAGATAACCACTGATAACATTTTAGAGCATATTCTCTCAGTCTTTTTATACACATATTTAATTCAAAAATGTAATTGTGCTGAACATATTATTTTTGCATGCTTTTTCATTTAGTGACATGGAGACTATTCAGTATATATTCATAAAAATTCTCCAGATTCTCATTTCTCACTGCTATTTAGCACTTCCATGTATGGATCTACTATAACTTATTTATCCAGACCCCTAATCTGGGTCATGTTTGTCATTTTCAGTATTTTTGTTGTCATGAAATCAGAAGAATAAGAGTCTTTGCAACTAAAGCTTTGTGTACATCCCGGATTCTTTCCTTAAAATAATTCCCTAAAAGTGGAATTCTTGGGTCAAGAAGTATGTGAAATTCAAAGGCTTTTGACACCAAAACTACCTTCGTTCTGGGGCGCCTGGGTGGCTTAGTCGGTTAAGCGTCCGACTTCGGCTCAGGTCATGATCTCACGGTTTGTGAGTTCAAGTTGTGAGTTCGAGTTGTGTGTCTGTGCTGTCAGCTCAGAGCCTGGAGCCTGCTTGGGATTCTGTGTCTCCCTCTCTGCCCCTCTCCCACTCACACTCTGTCTCTGTCTCTGTCTCTGTCTCTCTCAAAAATAAGTAAACATTAAAATTTTTTAATAATAAAAAAACTACCTTCACTCTAATTTAATCTCCTAACAATGCATGAAGCACTTTTTCAATGTGATATCATTTGTACTTACAAACTTTATGTAGGAAAAATTTAAGGCATCCATATTTAATAGTTGAGGAAATCAAGGTGCCGATTTCTAGAGAATCAAGGGCATAGAGGATTAACACCAGAGCTATGAGCCTGCTTTCTCTATTCCTTACACTACTGGAACAGTATCCATTGCATCTATATAAGTGGTATTTGGAAAAGCTGAGTCTGGTAGCTTCCCTTATCAAAATCAAGATTTATTAGTCAAACAGTTATTGAAAACAAAGTTAGACTACAAAGCCTATGATGGTAATAAGATGAGTCATACCTTTAGACCATCAGGAGTTATTTGCCATCAGGAGGCAGCAGAAAGTCACTTTCCACCTCCCCAAGAATGAAGTGTGGGTTTTCCTGAGAAGATAGTCTCTCTCTCTCTCTCTCTCTCTCTCTCTCTCTCTCTCTCCTTGTTAGACAGGAAGTAAGATTTATTGGTGGGCATGAATAAGAAGAGGGCAATGCTGAGGTTCTCATGAATGCAGAGCCCACCATTTGTCCAGAGGGACCCGATTAGGGATGTATTTGACCCCACAGCCATCTGAGATGAGCCACTTTTCACCACCATGCCTTCAAATTCATCCACATTACAGTTAGTAAAGCCCCACTTCTTGGATATGTGGATCTTCTGGTGGCCAGGGAACTTGATCTTGGACCCGTAAGACCTCAATCACATGCTCCTTGTTCTACGGCTGAGTATAGATGGACATGATGATGTGGCCAATGTAGACCCCAGCCACGGTGCCCTGCGGTCTTCCAAAGGCACCCCACATAGCTGTCTGGAGCCTGTCAGCTCTGTCCAGCCCAGGACAACATCTTAGTGATAAGGATGACGTGGAAGGGGTGAAGCTGCACTCAGAAGTGAAAAACCCTCTTTGTCACAGATTTGCACTCTGTACTTGTGCACGCAGATACAGGCATCTTCCAGGGCTTCAGAAGAGAGCTGCTCATTCATCTGACACCATGTGGCCACATCGTGGGAACTCATCCACTTTTGCCTTCTTCCACCCCAGGTCACAGATGTAGATCTTGGCCTCAGAGACACCTCTGCAGAGGCGAGGCTTTGGATATGGGTTGTTCTTAGAATAGCAGTTACACTGGGCAGCCCGTGGCCCATTGCAACACCAGGATGTTCAGTGGTGTGGAGGGAAAAGAGAAGATAGTCTCTTTTCTACTTTGCTACCTGTTGCATAATCACAAGCTACAGAACTTTGCTTTGTATCCAAACTGAAATTTATGAAATTAGGACTTCCAGTTCAAATTAAGATTGAAAATAAGTTCTGTATATTTATTTTTTTAAGTTTATTTATTTTGAGAGAGAGAGCCAGCATGGGTAGGGGAGGGGCAGAGAGAGAGGGAGAGAGAGAATCCCAAGCAGGCTTCATGTTCGGCATGGAGCTGGATGTGGGGCTGGATCCCACAAACCATGAGATTACAACCTGAGCCAAAGTCAAGAGTCAGATGCTCAACGGACTGAGCCACCCAGGCACTTTAAGTTTTGTGTATTTCTTCATAAAATCTCAGCTCTTCTTACAACTTTTTTTTTTAACTTATAAGGGATTATCTCACTGTATGCTTTGAGCTACACTTAAAGTGGATTTCCTAAGAGATATATTTTTTTAAGTAGGCTCCATGCCAAATGTGGGGCTGGAACTCACAACCTCGAGATCAAGAGTTGCATGCTCCACAGACTAAACCACCCAGGCACTCTTGGATTTTATTTTTAAAACAAGATTCTGGGAGGAAGGGGTGGGGGAAGAAAAAAAGAGAGAGAGAAGAAAAAAACATAGAAGACTCTTAAAGATAGAAAACAGAGTTGATGGAGGGAGGTGGGTGGGGGATGGGCTAGATGGGTGATGGGTACTAAGGAAGGCACTTGTTATGATGAGCACTGGGTGTTGTATGGAAGTGATGAATCACTGAATTCTACTCCTGAAACCAATATTGCACCATATGTTAACTAACTAGAATTTAAATAAAAATTTGAAAAGAAAACAAGACAAGACTCTAACTCCAATATAACTTGTCACTCTTGATCTAGTTAATTTTGTGATCTTTAACTTTCCAGGATGCTACTGTGAAAGAAAAACAAACAAAGACATAGCCAGATGTAGTTCTTCACTGCCAAACAATACCATAATTCTTTCAAACCTAGGAGACATTTCCTTAGCCTGGGATGTGCTTTTCAACTTGTAGGCTTCCTATTTCAAAGTACATTGATTGTAAAAATGGCACAACTGGACATGCCCCTCTGGATCCATGGCCTTTGCAACCTGACTTTGAAACTTCTCCCATCAAAGGTGAAGTTTCTATCTCCATCCCATGAAACTGGCCTGGCCCTGTGACTTGGTTTGCCAATAGAATGCAGTGCTGTTTCAGTTCCAAGCCTAGGTCTTATAAGGTCTTGTGTACGTCTGCTTGCTCTCTTGGACCCTGATGATCTATGTGAACAATGCCAGACCAGCCTTTGGGGACGTGAGCAATCACAAGGAGGAGAGCCATCTCAAGCAAGGCCCGCACAGACCAGCCAGTGCCTAGCTGATCCGCCAACTAACTACTGACACATGAGTGTTTCCAGATGCGATCATCTTAGCCTGGCCCAGACCAGAAGAACCACCCAGCCGATCCACAGATCCATGACCTCTCGTTTTATTTTCGGGGTGGGGGGAAGAGAGAAAAATTTGTTATGCAGCATTATTTATGACAATAGATAGCTGATACTTTGGGTCTAAAGCAACTGAGCCAATAATGATTATGTACCATTCCCCTGCCTAGGATTCAGAATGAAATAAGTCTGGGAGAGAAAAGATTTTGTTTCTGATTTGGCAGGTTTTGTAGATATAGATCAATGAAGAGGTCTGGCTGTATTTATACACACTGATGATTTACCTCCTGATAGTCTTTCTGATTCCCACTAGTAATGCTTAAAACTCAGTTCAAAAATATTTCACTGGCCTGGTGTCCAGCTACTCCCAATCATATGTCAGGACCACATTAAACCATTCCTTGCTCCCCAAACACACGTCAAACACAGTAACACTGGCATGCCTTCACTTAAACCTGATAATCCTTCCTTCCTTCCCTCTTCATCAAAATATTTTGGGTAGTCTATGAAGCAGTTGGTTTCCTTAAAGTTTCTCCCCTCCGTGAAACATTCTTATTCACAGGCCTTCATCCTCCAGTATAATAATTTTTTCTTTCTTCTCTGTTTATTTTAATACTTATTTTATAATGCTTGCTTCAGTTTGACTTATGGCAAAAGATCTAAAATTCTGCCAGTATTAGCCAATCTAAAAGGCTAAGAAAAAATAAAGTAAGTTTCAGATAGTGTTTTAGGTATCTTCTTATAGAATGTGGTTATGATTTTCTGCCTTAAGGAAAAAAAAAAGAAGCAAAAGTCATTTTAGCCGTGTTTAGAGTTCAGAAAGCGATGGTATTTTGGCTTAAAATATACCATGAAATCAGAATTAACTTTCTACAGGTCATTATACCATAGCCAAATCATTGTTTGTATTTTTCCTATTGTATTATTATTTTTTTTAAGAAGTAAAATGGAGCAGACCTCTACTCCAGAGAGAGGAACAGGAAAGAGAGAGAAAGAAGAAAGACCTGGCCCAGTTCAGGTCGAGAGGAGGAATCGGTGGAGAATCTCATCAGTGTTCTGAACGCTACAGCCAGGATTCATCCATCTTGTTAAGGTAAGTAAACTCAAGCCCCGGACTCCCCCTCATGTAAGACAAGCACAGCTAAGCTTTCATCTCACATAACACTTGAATATCTCCTTTCCTATAAACCACTTCCATCCTGAAAGGAAAAGGCTACAGTTTATGAACATTTGTATTGGTCATATTTTACCATATGGCTAACGGAAAAGTTAGAGGATGGTTGTTTGATGGTGCTTTGTTTGAAACACACATCTAAATAAGTTTGCTTTTTCCTCGTTAAAGAACTTAAAAAAATTTTTTTAAATGTTTATTTTTGAGAGAGACACAGAGTGTGAGTGGAGGAGGGGCAGAGAAAGAGGGAGACAGAATCTATAGCAGGCTCCAGGCTCTGAGCTGTCAGCACAGGGCCTGACGTGGGGCTCGAACCCACAAACCGTGAGATCATGACTTGAGCTGAAGTCGGATGCTTAACGGACTGAGCCACCCCGGTGCCCCCAAGAACTTTTTATAATAATGCTCCATTTAATTGAAACATGTTAGTGAGCTGAGACGTGAAATAGGTTATGAATCAACACGTAAAGCTAGAAGCCATTTTGCAGCATGGAGTCCCAGCCATAAGACACTCCGTTCCACTGGCTAGCATAATGTCTTGCCCATAGAATAAACTCAAAAAGGTTTCTGTCTGCAAAACAAAATGGATACAATTGAGTTACCAGAGTTTTAAGTGGTATTGAATAGAACATCAATAGAAGGAATAAAAAGAAAACTGATTTTATTACAAAGTCATTGTGGATCAATAATACATAATAACACAGACACGAGAAGCAGTCAGTGACAGAAGACATTCAATGATTTATGAGCACATTAAGTTCATGAAATAATAAGCCCATGCTGTTACATACTATCTTTTTCTGAATCAATAGCTATGGAATTGAATAAGAAAGTGGAATGTTTTCAAAAGGTGCAATAATAAGGGCGACAAAGCTGTGAGAAGTTGCTTATCTGGAGGATATCTCCAGTATCTAGCTACATAAGAGTAAAAAATTAAAAGGTTTAGCATGGAATAAACCCAGATATGTTCCCCATAGCAAACTTTGTAGACACGTTGGTGGACCACGATTAATCACTGTGTCAACGAATGGTTCTCTGGTTAAGAATCTCTTTTCTAAGATGGAAAATCTTAGATGCTGGGTTCGTGTCCCCCTTTCCACGGGGTCATGAAGGAATCAGCGTGTTAACAGTAATGCAAACACCCCAAGCACCATCCCACTCCAGGATTCTGGCTAGTGTGAGCTGAGGACAAATACATGATGTGGGTATCCAGAGAAATGGCAGCCAATTAAACCTATTTTCTGACCCTCCCGCGAATAATGCCATGTTGTCTTTTTCAGCAACCAAAATAAGTCTGCAAAGGAATCCATTCAAAATCTCAAAATATTCCCTTCCTAAAACAGTCCTTCCTCGGAACAAAGGTTCTCATCATACCTTTTATGCCAATTCCTTTCGAGAGTCATTTTCTCTCTGTCTCTGTCTCCCTCTCTCACCCTCCCACACACACCTCCCCACCCACACACACATACACACACGCACACAGCACAAACATCAGTCTCACAAACTCATACACCGGAAATGGAGATGTCCGAGGTCAAACATGAAGCATAATTTTAAAACGTTTTGCTAGCTTATTCCAAAACACAAAATGGAAATTCTAAGCCATGGAAACCTTTATCTGGGTCTTTATTTGAGTGTGTCTTTTTCTAGTTATGTTTCTCTGTTTATGTGGGTTTACTGGTGTCCTCCTGTACCTTCTGTTAGTGCATCCAAAGCCTCTCCCAACCCACCTCTCTCTCTTTCTCTCTCTCTAATCCTCTTTTTTACTTATTTCAGTAACTATGGACAAGAGAGAATAGAGGTGCATATATATTTTATTTGTTCTATTTATTGCATTTTTTATGTTCCCTCTTCCTTTTGTATAACTCAGAAAAGTCTGATGCTATACATTTCTCTTTTAAAAACAATAAAAATCCAATTAAATTGCCTTTTCTGTATTGATTACCAATGGTTTCTACCTCCCTTGAGCCGCTGATTCTGAAAAGAAGCAAGCTTCACCTTCGTTCTGAACTTAGTTTTATGAAGTCAAAGCTTTCCTTTCCAGAAAAAAAAAAAAAAAGGAGGGAGGGCTTCCAATTTTTTCTTGCAGTCAGAATTTCAGTTGTCACTGCTTCTGGACTTCAATTCTTGACTCTTCTCTGCTAACAATGAGAATTCATGTTTCTATGTCTCTATAATTTTGTTTATACATCATTGTATATACCCAGCCTAAATTCCAGGCCACCCTTGGCACACTTTACCTCACTCTTTTAAATGAAGGATGCTGCTTAGAAGACATCCTTTTCTTTCTCTTTTCACATTCTCATGTAGCCAAACAATTATCTTGCTTTAGAACCTCATTCACTTCCTGATTTAGGCAGAAAACAGCACGTTCTAAAATTACAGCATCTTGGGGATAGAAGGGATTAGTCAATGTATCTAATTTAACTCAGTTGGCTCCCAGCTGTATTCTCATTGGTTTAAAGGATAAGACAAGAAATAGGGCTCATTAGTTGTTAAACTCTCCAAACATTTATAAAGCAAGCCACTGGCAGACACCAGGGATTCAGAAATGAATATGTGGTTCTTGTCTTCAGGAAGCCCATAATCTAGTGGGTGGAAAGAGAAGTAAACAGTTACTAATGATGGAAATCGTTTGCATGAGAGGGAGATACTGTGGGAGCCAAAAACCCAGGTTGGGGGGGGGGCGGGCATTTTTAGGAACGGGATGCCTGACCTGGACCTTGAAGGACAAAGCCTCAGAAATTCTCAAACTCTGGAAAACGTCTCTGTGTGAGTGCATGATATTCAAAATGCAGTTGCTGTTGAAGAAGTTACTATAGGAATAACTGTAAAAATGTCACCTTTATACTCAAGATAGCACAGCATGGTGTCTGTGTGGTTTATCGGCAATGGCAGGCTTATTACTTTTAATGCTGTAATTTTCGCAGGGTCACCGTTCTACTTTTCCCTGTTATATGTGTTACATAAAACTGTACTTCTTCATCTCTATTGGAAAAAGCAAAAATGCCTGTAGAGGAAGTTGCTTTTTGATAATGGCATATTTTCCATGAAGAAAATGAAACCCTTGCAAATTCACTTCATTATGCTTGGCTCCCTCCTTCATGGCTGTTGTTTTCATATCAGCTCCCTCTTTCCTTCTCCTCTTCCCCATGCCCCTGCTGTTCCCTCCTGTTGCCCTGATATGGTGATCTTGGCCAGACTAGGGGGACCTCTCCCGTGCTCTTGTTAAATAGGACTTGAAGTACAATTTGATAATTTTCTAATCGTCTTTCGCTACTGGGTATTTCAGCCAAGATAAGTTTGTCTTCATTGAAGACCATTAGAAGGTCCTGGAAAGCTAGGCTGCTTCTGGTGTCATTGTAGGGCAGAGAGCAAGGACTTACTGGGTTGATCAGCACTGATCAGGACACCTCTGATCCAACCCATTCTATACCTGGAATGTTAAGGAACAGGAGGTCATTCCAGGGGCCAGGAGAAAGAGAAGTATGCCACGGGGCTGGAAGAGGAGTCACAGGAACAGCTGAGTGGAATAGACTAGAAAACTGAGCCTTACTGCTAGAGGGCCATGTTGGCTGCAGTCTGGTTAGGAACAAAGAGATTGATCGAGGTAAGAGAGCAGAAGCGGGCACTAGGGGCGCTTGACAACAGGATGTGCTAACTTGGGCTCTCTGGCACACCTCACATACCCATGCAGGCTGCAAAAGCCAACTCGCTCTAAAGAGTGCCAATTTTGTAGCCTCGCACCCCCCTCACTGCCAGGGCCATGCCTTGGCCCCCATTCAAGCATAATGAGAAGGTTTCTATAATTATCGCCCCAGCGTTGGCATTTGCACACAGCTGCGTTATCACACACAGATCTGCCCAGTCCCTGAGAAGGAGTTCCAGAACAAGAGGGCTGCTGTGCTTGATGCCACCGCTGCCTTCAGAGCCCTCAGACCTTGCCCTTTCTTCTTTTTTTTCTTTTCTTTCTTTCTTCTTCTTCTTCTTTTTCTTTCTGACGGGTTTAATTTTAAAAGAAAGAAAATCAGTGAAACTGTCTAATATCCTAGACTATAGAGCCAACTGTTAGCAAGGCTGAAGGTCAGTTGCTGGCAGAGCTATTCTCTTGAACTTGCCATGGCCAGTGCCCCTCTTGTGTCAGCTGCGATGAGAAAAGAACACAAACACTAGAGCCCTGCGTATTCCCAGAGGCTCCGGTCTGGACGTGTATCCTGCTTTCTAGGCCCAAGGGGGGAGGCTGGGAAAGAAGAGAATGACTTTTCGTTGCCAGTTTTGGAAGAAAGCAAACAGGTTCTCAAACTTAGGTGCCTTCCATCCCACTGTGAAGCATGGGGTCCAGACCAGAAGAGTTTCCAAATTTTCAGAATTAGAAAGGGCCATGGATGTTTTTGAGGTCCATTTCACACTCGGTGCAGCTTCCTCGTTGGAAATATCCTGAGGCTGTCATCCAAGAAGAAGAATTCTCTCCTTGGCTGCTTCTGGGAACTGGCTGCTCCTTCTCTGGCAAGGGAGCTGGATTTATATCTGAACAGCTCTGATCCTTGGACATTCTTGCTCTCTTCACTCTATAATGGAGAGAGAAAATCATACTAGGTGTCTCCGTAGCTTTAAACCCATCAAGGGGCTCCCATGGCCCTTGGGATCAAGTCCATGTTCACAACAGCTCTGTGTGTTTGGCCCTCCCCACTCTCAGCCTCATCCATGATAACATCTCCCACCCTCCACCCCCACTCTCACCCCCGGAAGAGACAGATGCTTAACATACGGTTTCTTTCATTTTCTAGAATGAACCTCTTTCACTCTTAACCCTCCAGCCCTCTCACCTATAAATTCCTCTTCTGGGAACATTCCTCTGTTTTAAAAAAAATATTTTTTTAATTAATTTATTTTGAGAGAGAGGACACGAACAGGTGAAGAGTAGAGAGAAGGAAAGACAGAATCCCAAGTTGGCTCCAGGCCATCAGTGCCCAGCCCGATGCAGAGCTCAAGCCCACTTAACTGTGACATCATGACCTGAGCCAAGATCAGGAGTCGGTCGCTCAACAGACTGAACCACCCAGGCGCCCCCCAGGAACACTCCTGCCCAGGTTGGCCTTTCTTTCCCCTGCATCATTTTCTGGGAGACCTTTCTGACTTCTAACCCTGATGAACTCCCTTTGCCCTGAGCTCTTGAAGCATTTGCTGTGGGGTTAGCACAATGCTTGGCATGTTGTAGAGGCCTACTGAGATTAGTTGAATGAATAAATGAGTACATGAACCCAATCTTCTTGTAACTTCTACTCTCTTGTCTTAATTCCATCCTCTTCCATATGACAGCCCTTGAAATATTCAAAGACCATCATCCTAATCATTCCAGCATCAGCACGAATCTGGTCCCAGCAGGAAACAAATCCCACACTCAGGCAGGGTAATTGAGGACAGTGTGATAAAAGGGTGTTTACAAAGATGGGCACACCCCAGAGCTAGCAAGAGCAAGATCTTAAACCTGAAGGGTCGAGGGGAAGGAAAGCTTACCTGAGGCCAGAGAGAGTAGTTGAAGCTGGAGGAGAGGACCACCCACCAAGCCTGTAGGAAGGTGGCCAATCGAGGGAATACATACCCATCTCACATTCTTCCCACCCTTTAATCCACCCCCCTACCCCATGCCTCTCACTGGTAGATAAAGGGCAGGGAGCCTCCTAGGATACAAGGCCCAATGGAAAAAGACGGAGAATAAAAGAATGGGGAGAGACAAATAAAAATTATCCACTACAATCATCCAATCCCAACAGCTACCCTAAATCTACTCCCGCCAGAGTAAACAGCTTGAGTTGTTTCTGCTATTACTCAAAGGTCATGTGTGCTGGATTCCTTATTATCTAAGTCAACGCCATCTGGGCAGGTTCTGGACTGCCATTCATTGCCTGTCCTGAAGCATGTGGCCAGGAATTACCACAATGCTCTTGACACCCTCTGAGTAGCACAGCAGCCAGGGTAATGGATACCAATCTCTGCCACTCTGAATGCTACCTTTGTATTAATGCAGGTTTAACACTGTGGTTCCTTGCTTATTGAATGCATTTCAATTGTTTTTTAATTGGGTTTATGATCAATTAAATCCCCCAGGCCTCCTCACACAAACTACTGTGAAATAAAGCTTCCTCCTAAATTGTACTCATGTCATCGATTTCTGTTGTAACCTAACTGCAAGATTTTACATTTATCCCTGTCAGATTTTATCTTATTTACTTCTGTCCATTGTTCCAGATTTTTAAATCCTTATTTTGTTTTCTAGTGTAGCACCTTTCCTCTCCACTTTGAGTCACTAGCTAATTGCATTAGGTCGTTCTCTTTGTTTTCATCTGTATTGATGATGATTTAAAAAAACTTCTTTGTAATGTTTCATTTATTTTTGAGAGAGAGGGAGAGAGAGAGAACAAGCAAGGGAAAGGGAGAGAGAGAGGGAAACACAGAATCTGAAGCAGGCTCCAGGCTCCAAGCTGTCAACATAGAGCCCGATGCTGGGCTCAAACTCGCAAACCATGAGATCATGACCTGAACCAAAGTCGGGCACTTAACCGACTAGCCACTCAGGCACCCCTGTATTGATGACTGAACACAATCCCAGACAGCTGGGCACGGAAGACCTCCTCTGGTGGAGAGACTGAGTAGTATAGTGTGGGAAATAGAACACTATTTCTGTAGTGGGTTGATGGTATAATGGAAGGCAAAAGATCATGATGAAATAGTTTTGGGGAAAACCCTGGGTTGCACAAATTAAACAAGTTTCTTTCTTAAAGTATCCCTTAGAGCTATTAACATGCTAATGTCTACGGGCTATCTCTGGAATCAGATCTTCAAGACTACCGCATTGATTTGACTATGGAACACTCACACATGTTTGTGTGTATGTGCATATTTGTACACGTGTGTATTGTGTAGTATTGCACAAGATAGGGTTTCACAAAGTTCAACTTGGGAAACGTTGACTATGGAATGGAGCAGACCTGAGTTTCACTCCCAGTTCTACCACTTGCCTGTTTGGAGAAAGATACTTAATCTCTCTAATCCTCCGTTTTCTTATCTATGAAGTGGGTGTAAAAGAAGATCTTACCTCATACATTTGTGGTGAGAATGAACTAAGATAATGTATGAATGAATAAGTGCCTCTTACCACGCTAGGATAGTAAATACTCACTAGATGTTAGCCAACATGACACAATATCTTTGTAATTATCATTATCATTAATGTTATTTTGACATCAATCCAGTAGTTAGCTTCCCTACGACAAATACTTCAAATGTAATAGTCTAAACAAGCTGAAAGATATGCAAGAAGGTAGAAATATGTTTCTAGTTTATATGACTTATATGACTGATAAATGATGAATATTCTAAATAAATGAGAAAGATCCTCACAACCCAATAAGAAAAAATAACGTCCTAACAGAAAATAAAGGATGCAGGCAGCTAGTTGACAATAGAAGAAATGTAAGTGGTCTTAAGTTGGAAATTTTTATTCTTAATGAAAAGGGATACTTGTGAAGGCTGCAACTCCCAACCCAGACTTGTAGCACCTGCCTTTTCATTTCACTGGTGCCAGTTGAAAAATGACGACAACAACCACAATAATAATAGCTAACGAGAATTTAGCATTTAGTGGACATTGACCACTGTCCTAAGCGTACTATAAATATTTACTCATTTACTTCTCACAATGAAAACTGTGAGGTAGATTTTTTTATTATTATTGTTTCCACTTTACAGATGAGAAGACTAAATATAAAAGATTTAAGTGTACCATTTCTGGAGCAGTTTGGGGTAAATTGTGAAATTTTTGATGGTATCCATAAGGAGCCTTAAAATATGCACATGCTTTGGCTCAATATAGTTCGAGCTGTGGTGCATTGCCCAGGTCTTCTTCACAACTTATTCCTCCAGCTGCCGCCAGCTGATGGTCCTCAGCTCTCAGCCCTCTCTATTGTCCTCAGCTGGAGACATCTGCCTTGTCACCATATGACTTTGGACTGGCCCAGGTGCAATGACCAGATGACACAAAAATATAAAGGCCTAGCTCCCTCACTGCATATAGGACAACTCTATAGGACCGTCGCTGCTGCAGAGCTTCCCATGGGATCAACTGAACCTTTGTGGTGGTTCTGTCACAACTCAACTTCTCCCTCTGCCCAATCCTGCTTCCCCCTCCCCCCAGAGCTTTTGATTCTAAGAGTACTTCCTAAAAAACTTGGGCAAGGTGATCGCCATCTTAGAATCTGCATCCCGGAGAACACACATAGCAGCACCTGGGAATTTAACATCTAAGAACATATCTGAAGTAAAAGCCTACTGTGAATGTAAAGAATTATATATGAACCCTGGTGGATGGTAAAACCACAAGAGGAAGGAACCTAGGTCCCTGAATCAGTGTGTGAAAAATTTCATCCACCAGTTTCAGCTTGGATCTCCAAGCCATAGACATCTGGAAAAAGCTTTGCTCTCATCCTTTCAACAACAATAACAAAGAAGGTGAACAAGCTTCACGGTAATGGCTTTTATTGAACACATGAAAGAACTGAGGTCATAGGGCAAACAACTAGCCTGAAATCTAGAGAGAGATAGGTGACTGCAGGGAAAAACAGGATGCTAGCATTTACCAACCTGTCACAGGGGCTACCAAAAGCCACAGAAGCCCAGCAGAGGATTTAGCTAGAATTTTTAAAATCAAATTGCTAAAGGCTGAGTGTAGGCTAGTATGAGAGAATAAAGCCCCTTAGCTTCAGGCATAGAAATGTTCACATCTTCTTGTAGGATTTTCCTTTTGGGACCCACAGGTGCTCATGGAAGGTGGGGGGTGGGGGGTGGGTGGCAGATGGGGAGCACTGTTTTTTTTTTTAAGTTTGTTTGTTTATTTATTTATTATTTTAGAGAGAGAGAGATACAGAGTGCAAGTGAGAGAGGGGCAGAGACAGAGGGAGACACAGAATCCAAAGTGGGCTCTGAGCTGTCAGCACAGATTCCGACCTGGGGATCAAACCCACGAACCACAAGATCATGACCTGAGCCGAAGTTGGACGCTTAACTGTCTGAGCCACCCAGGCGTGGATGGGGAGAATTCTAAGAAAGCTTCTCCCTTCTCTGTGACGCTGACTGGTGGAGGGTAAAAACTCCACCCAGACTCCACCCCTCTCTCCCACAAGAAACAAAAACAATCTGCAGGGCTAAGGGCAACAAAAACTGTAGCCTTATGGCACTGGTGGAAACCAGAGTTCATCTAAGGGAAAGAAACAGAGAAAAAACCAACAAGTTTCTGTCCCTGGAATAAGACAGGAGTGCATGCTTGGCCCAGCATTATGTCTGGAAGAGGGGCAGAGATACTTGGGAAGGCTACAACTCCCAACCCAGACTGATAGCACCTGTCTGAGACTGAAGATAATGCAGAGCATCAGAGAATTCCCCCCACCACACTGCCACCTCCATGCTAACAAGTGTCAAATGAAAATAATAGTAGAATAGAGCTGGGAATTGTCTTCGAGGAGCATGACAGTAAGAAGACCCAAAGCCAAGTGGAAAGCAAACTTCAAAATCAACCCATCTCCCGATCATGTTACTACAGGCTTTCATACTAAGGGCATCGCAGAAGGAAGAGCCTGCTCATCTCCAAGCATTAAAAAAATGTATCTACTGTCCTACATAATACATCCTGCTTCCACCAAAAAAAAAAAAAAAGAAAAAAAAAAGAAAAAGAAAAAAAGACATACAAAAAGTCCAGGAAAAACAGTCTAAAGAGACAAAGCAATGATCAGAAACAGCTTCAGTTATGACACAGATATTGGAACTAGTAAGGAATTTACTATGATTCATACATTAAAGTCTCTAATTGAAAAGGAAGATTAAGGGGCGCCTGGGTGGCTCAATTGGTTAGGCGACCAACTTCTGCTCAGGTCATGATCTCGCAGTTTGTGAGTTTGAGCCCTGCATTGAGCTCTGTGCTGACAGCTCAGAGCCTGGATCCTACTTCAGATTCTGTGTCTCCCCCTCTCTCTACCCCTCCCCTGCTCACGCTCTGTGTCTCTCTGTCTGTCAATAATAAATAAACGTTAAAAAAAATTAAAGAAAAGGAAGATTACATGCAAGGATAGTTGATTTCATCAGAGAGATGGCAACAGTAAGAAGAAACAAAATGGAAATGCTAGAAATGAAAAGCAAAGTAACAAAGATGAAGAATGTTTTCAAAAGGCACACCAGTAAACTCAACACAGCCAAGGATATAATCAGTGATTTTGATCAGTAGAGATTATCTTAACTTAAATAAGAAGAGGGAAAAAAAAAGAGTGGGAAGAAAAACAGAAGATCAAAGAGACATGGGACAATACCAAATGATATAACACGTTTGTCATGAAATTTCAGGAGAAGAAAGAGAGAACAAGGCAGAAGAAATATTTGAAGAAATAATGAAGTAATGGCTGAGAATTTCCCAAACTTTGTGACAGACACCAAATTCTAGATCCAAGAGGCTCAGAGAGCATTAAGCAAGGAAAAAACAAAACCTAGGTGCGTTGGTTTCCAGTGGCTGCTGTAAGAAATTACCACAGACTTGGTGGTTTAAAACAACAGTGATTTGGTCAATCACAGTTCTGGAAGCCAGAAGTCTGAAATCAGTATCATGGGCCAGAGTCAAATCAGAATGTACTTTCTTTTGAGGCTATAGGGACAAATCTAGTCCTTGCCTCTTTCAGTCATGGGTGGCTACTGACGTTCCTTGGCTTGGGGTTGAGTCACTTCAGTCTTGAAGACCAGCATCTTCAAATATCTCTGTTCTCTCTTCACATTGCCTTCTTCTCTGTATGTGTGTCAAAAGCACAAGGAATGGGAGAAGGAAGTAGAAATACACTGACATTACATATGAAGCGATATAACAGTCTTTGAAGGTAGACTCTGATTATAAGCCAATTAAACATGTTTTTAAAGAGGGATAAATAATAATTCAATAAAAGATGAAATGTATTCACAAGAGTGTTAAATTATACCTACAGAAGGCAGAAACGAAGAAATAAAAAAGAGCAAATAGGCAAATAGAAAACAGCTAACAAGATAGTAGATTTTAATCCAATCATACATAACCCCATTCAGTGTGAATGGTCTAAACATACCAGCTAAAAGACAGAGATATTCATATTGTATTAAAAAAAATCAGGACTCAAACACATACTGTCTACAAGAAATCCACTTTAAATATAAAGACACAGGTAGCTTAAAAATAAATGGATAGAGCAATGCATGCCATGCAAACACTACATAAAAGAAAACTGAAGTGGTTATACTGATTACAACAAAAGTAAACTTTAGAACAAGGAAGATTGTCAGTATAAAGAGGAACATCACATAATGACAAAGAAGTCAGTTATTTAAATAATCCTCCGTGTGTGTGCCTAACAATAAAGCTTCAAAATATATGAGGAATAGGGGCACCTGGGTGGCTCATTCGGTCTGAGCCTGTGTCTGTCTGACTCTTGGTTTCGGCTCAGGTCATGATCTCATGGTTTGTGAGTTTGAGCCCCTCCTTGGGCTCCATACTGACAGTGCAGACTCTGCTTGGGATTCTTTCTGGATTCTCTCTCACTCCCTCTCTCTCTGCCCCTCCCCTGCTCATACTCTCTCTCTCTAAATAAACAAATAAATAAACTTTTAAAAATATATGAGGAATAAAAAAGGACCGATCTGAAGGGACAAATAGACAAATCTACAATTCTAGTTGGAATATACTGGTTGATATTTTGCCTACAAAATATCAGGACAGATATAGATGATCTGGACGACACTATTAACCAACTTGACCTCATTGATATTTATAAAATATGCCAAACAACAACAGCAGAATACACATTCTTTCTAAGTGCACATGGCACATGTACCAAGATAGACCCCATTCTGGGCCACAACACAAGCCTTATGATATTTTAAATAGAAGCCATGCAAAGTATGTTCTTACACCATGCTAGAATTAAACTGGAAGTCAATAACGAAAAGCTATTTATAAAATCGTCAAATATTGGGAAATTAAACAACACATTTCTAAATGAGTTATAGGTCAAAAAAGAAGTCTCAATGGAAGTTAAAAGTATTCTGGCTTAAATGAGAAGGAAAATACAGCCTTTCAAAATTTGGCTGATTCTAAGGCTCAGGCAGAAAATCACCCTGAAGCATCTTGTAGTAACAGAAAGCAAGGAAGTTCTAAAACATAAATTAATTAATAAAGAAAACTAAATAGGAAATAAATTTTAAGAGTTGGAGGCATGTCAAAAAGATACAGGAGCCAACCTGAAAGAGCTCCCCATGATCAAAGCCGGAACAATTTGAAGAACAAAATAAATAACATTAATTTTGGAGTATAAACCTAGAGAGCAAATAAATATCCATGATTTCACACTGATATAAATAATTGAATAAAAAAAACAAGTGGGGAGAAAGGAATAACTTGTTATAATGCAATTCCAAATAATACATGTAGAAGGAACGAGAGAAATAGAAAATCAGAGCAGTATAGTCATAATTTACATAGCAGACCCCTAATGGATGCAAAAATTAATGGAAAAAACTTTCAGGAGAAACAAAATATTTGCATGGCCTCAAAAGTATCTCCCTCTAAATATTTATTAATTATTATGGTTGTTGAGCATATGCCCATGAAGTCCTAGCTACTCCTTCCTCCAGAAGACTGAGCATAATTCTCCTTCCCTTGAATATGGGCTGGTCTTTACAGTGGAGAAACTGGCAGTCATTGCCTTAACCAAGAGGATTGAGGTTAACATAATCAGGGATAAGTCATGTGGGTATCGTGTACCTCCTAATATGATGCAGTAAGAAAGTATTCTCTAAAATCCATAACTCCAATCTAATCACAGGAATGCATCAGACAGACCCCATTTGGTGGACATTCTACAAACCACCTGACTTCAAAAGTGTCAAGGTTATGAAAAACCAGTGAAGACTGAGGAACTGTCACCAATTAGAGGAAACTAGGGAGACATGACAGTCGAATGCATGGTGGTATTCTGGGTTAGATTCTGGGACAGAAAAAGGTTATTAGTGGGAAAACTGGTGGAATCTGATTCAAGTCTGTGGTTTAGTTAATATGGTTGTACCCATGTTAATTCCATAGTTTTAATAAATGCACCATGATTATATAAGATTCTCACTTTAGGAAGAGCTGGGGAAAGGGTATCTGAGAACTCCCTGTACTATCTTTGCAATTCTTCCGTAAACCTACAATTACTTCAAAATAAAAGATTTTTAAGTTATCCATATACTAAGTACATCCACACTGGACTTGTATATAAGAAATTAAATTCTCTTGTGTTAAGCCTTTGAAATTCAGAGGGTTTTTCTTAATTGAAATTAGTGTCATCCTAATGTACTGTTGATCATAATTATTAAGCAGAATCCTTTCAAATTAATTCTGTTCCATGAACACATATTTGACCACTCAATCAAGAAGAGATTGCATATTTGTTGTAAGTTGTTGTAAGAGATCCAGAAAAAGTTGACCAGCTGCTCTCTTTTTGTAATTGGTTCTCCAAAATTAAACTCTAAATTAGTCTCCACTTTTTTCTATGTTTGTTATTTTTATCTTCACAGCTATATTATAAGTACAATAAGATCCTTGAGATGAGAGCAACCAGAGGACCCTGAAAGGTAAACTTGAGCAGAACCTTGAATGACAGGGAAGACCAGGCATCATAAATTCAGATGCCTTTGGGGGCCAGGCAGGTGATATGCATGTCTGAATGAGGCCTACTAGGAACTGGAAAATGCATGTTCACCTAGAGCTTTGTCAGTATAGAATTGTTAACATCATGCTGATCAAGTGAAAGAGGTTTGCCATTTAGAATGGTCTAAGTGTAAGAGACTATGCCTAGTGATGGTGATCCCACTGGGAGGAGAAACCAGAATGCCTTTCTAGCAGAGGAATCTCAGGGTGAAAAGTCTACTTATACTTAAGCAAAGCACGTTCAGAGGGTCATGGCACTCTAGCCTGGTGTTTAAGGAGAGAAGGTAGCATGCCTAGGGCATTAGACCCGGAAGAGATTTTGGTGATCTTGTAGCTAAGTAGTGACTCTGCAGGGCCTAGGGGCTCATAGAACCCTCCCGAAGCCTGGGGAGAGGGGCTTCTGAAATTTACCTCCCAGATCTGTTGAAAATCATGTCAAAAATACGTTTGAAAAGCATTGATCTAAGAGCCCGAAGTCTTTTCATATTATAAAGAGGCCCAAGATATTGAAGTGACTTGTTCCAAATTTATCTGGATTTCCTTAGATTTGACCTGCAAATCTGGCCCCAAAGTCAGTACTCTTTCTACTATATGCCTGTGGAGGTCTGGACAGGACTGGAACAAATTTGCTCCTTGGGAGAACCCCACTTTTATTTTATTTTTCTATTCTATTCTATTCTATTCTATTCTATTCTATTCATCTTTTGCCCTCTGAGTTTCATGTTAGGTGCTGATCTGGAATCAAGAATTTAGGAAGGAAGGTAAGACTTTGAATTATTTTCATCCATTCCCTAGGTGAATAAAACATCTGAGAGCAGGTTTTAGTACAGAGTAAAGAGCAATGGATATTTGAGCGATGGGCAGTAACAACACAAACAACAATAACAATACCTTATGTTTATTGAATAGTTGCTATGTGTTCAGCACTGCCCCAAGCACCTTACAAATATTTTCTCACTTAACCCTCACAACAACCCTATTTAGTAACTATTATTATCCCCATTTAATAGGAATGAAAGTAACACCTAATTAGAGAGGTTAAGTAATTATCCCAAAGTCTAATTATATAGTTTTTAATCTATTATTGGAACCTCTTAGGTAGCAGCTAAGCATGAATAAATCTATGTATTCCCCTTTGCTGTTTCCTCCAGAGCTGTATTTGCTGCCGTGAGAACCCTAGCCTTCTGTTGACGGGATGGTTGCTTCCAGCAACCCCCACTCCACCCTCCTCCAGATAGGCTTTAAAAAATGGGCCCTTCCTGATTCTCATAAAAAGGGGTTAGCAGATGTAGGTAAAAATGTTCCTGTGGAGCTAGCATCTCTATGTCAAGGCAGGAGAGCCACAATAACACTAAGAATGAGGAAGCCCAGTTGTAGTCTGCCTCCATCAAATGACTCAGATAGTTTTCAGATGTGGTAGGTGGGATGAAACTCAAAGTTTGTTGGACTTCAAACATTTCCTCCTCTGTTTAATACATCCTGTGTGTTCTCCAGGGGAAATGCAATCCCTTATGCTTCTGTGATTCAACACAGTTGTTGCTTTTAAGTATGTTTGAAATCCCAGAGGTCCCTTGGGCAAATCCTTTTAAGCGAGAGAGCTACATTTTACTGAATCAGATAACTCAATTTTGAGTTCCAAGAAACTTGGGTTGTGATTTGAAACTTCCAACCATTAAAGTATGAGCTGGCGCAAAAGGTGGAAAAGCGCATCTCGTCTTTGCTTGTCTGACAACAGAAGGGTGAGAATGTTCCCTCAGCCACCATTTCAATGTATAGGAGGGTAGGGAGCGGGAAATATACAGCAGGAAAAGTGAGTTCCCACACAGCCAGAGTAGAAGACTTAGTTCCTGCTTCTTCTCTCTCATCCACTGGAGAAGGAAGTCCCAAGATTAAAACTCCTTGGTTGTAGCTTGATAGTGTTTGGACCACAACTTCCCATGGTACGCTGGCAGTGATTACTGTTTGAGTTTGAATCTAGTCTCTGCCACTTTCAAACTGTGTGACTTCTGGATCCACTTAATCTCTCTGTGCTTTAGTTTTCTTACATGGAAAATGAAAATAATAATAGTTCCAACCTGGGGCGCCTGGGTGGCTCAGTCACTTAAGTGTCTGACTTCAGCTCAAGTCATGAACTCACAGTTTGTGAGTTCAAGTCCCGCATTGGGCTCTGTGCTGACAGCTTGGAGCCTGGAGCCTGCTTCAGATTCTTTGTCTCCCTCTCTGCCTTCTCTGTCTCCCACTCACCCTCTGTCTCTCTCTCCTTCAAAAAATTAATAAATGTTAAAAAAATTAAATAATAGTTCCAACCTCATTAGGTTGTTGAGGGTATTTGATGAGTTAATCGTGGGAAGTGCATAAACCATGCCTGTCACGTTGTAAGAACTCAGTAAAGGTTAATGGTAGTAAAGCTTTAGTAATCTGTTCCTAAGAGGTTCTGGGGACCCCAAAGAACCCTAAAGCTCTAGAACTCTAGACATGATTTTGTCTCTCAGGCAGTCTCCAAATCATGGGGGGCTGGTTCACAAATACACTGGCCCTTTAGAGGACATTCAAGAATGGTCTGACCTATTATGACTATGGGTGTGATCTCCACCCTATTCCTCCAGGATCTTTGTAGAGTCTTCTGATACTACTTCAGACTCTAAATATGGATACTAAAAAAAAGAAATGCTGTAACATGACATGTCACTGTAATTCAAACCACATGGTAATGTGGGTAGAATGTTAGCTGATTGTTAAGCAGGATGGTGATACAACCCAGGTAATGCTAATGGAAGTTGCACTTGAGGAAGATATAGATGTTGAATGTGCGGTCACGGTGCTAACTAAGATACTGGGGGCCGAAGAGGTCCTGCATTGTATTTCTGGTCATTAAAGAGAAGTCACACAGTATTTGATAAACACTTTCTAAGCACCTATTATGCACTGAGTATGTTGTGAGACAGTTATTTCCACAAATATTTTTTGAGCACCTACTATGCACCAGTATACTTCTAGGTCTTAGGTATACAACAGTGGGTAAAATAGGCCAAAACCCCTGCCCAAATGCAAGTTCTATTTTAGTGGAAGAGACAGACTACCGATAAGGTAAATAACTAAACTAGTATGATGGATGGCAATAAGTGCTGAGGTTAAAATAAAAATGAGGGAGGGAATGGAGATAGAGAGGGTCAGATGTGGAGTAGTGATCGCTTTCTAGATAGAACTGAAAGAGGTGAGGGAGTATGCCATATGGATACTTACAGAAGAAATATTCTAGGCAGAGAAAAGAGCGATACAAAGGCCCCAAGGAAGAATTGTGCCTCGGATGGTCAGAGAATGGCAAGAAAGCTTTGGGGTCTTGAGTGGTAGGGGATGAGGTTAGAGATGTCGTGCCTGACCAAATCACAAAGGGTCTTGCACATTATTGTAAGGACTTTGGCTTTTACAGTATGAGCTAGGAAGCCATTGTAGGGTTGTTAAGTGAAGGAATGATATGTTCTGCTGATGTTTGATGGGATTATTTGGGTGCTGTGTTTAGAATCAAAATGAAGAAGGCAAGGACAGAGGAAGACAGACCAGTTAGGAGGTTACTGCAACAATCCGAGCAAGACATAACCATTGCTTGGGTTGGAGTGGTAGCAGGAAAGCTGGTAAGAACTGGTCAGATTCCAGATCTATTTTGAAAGTAGATCCATCAGGATTTTCTGATGAATTTAATGTACAGTGTGAGGATGAGAGGAGTCAAGGATGCCTTCAAGGTTTCTGGCCTGAACGACTGGAAGATTAGAATTATCATTTACTCTTCTAGTGGTGCTAGGGAGACTTCAAGAGGAAGAGGTTCGGAGAAGAAGACCAGGAGTTTGTTCAATTTGCACATGAAATGCCTATTAACATCCAGATGGAGATGTCAGGCAGGCCCTTGGGTGTATGCATCTGAAGTGCAGGAGAAGGTCTGAGATGGAGATAAAATTTAGGGGGTCATGAACCTATAGGGAGTATAGAAATCTAGGAGATTGAATGAGATCATCAAGATAGTGAGTGTATCCAGAAAAACGACATTCAAAGATGAAGTCCTGTGGCTTCATTTAAAGGTCGGTGGGATGAGAAGGAAGTATCAAGGGATGGAAAAGAAGCAACCAATAGGTAGGAAGCAAGCAGGAGAGTATGGTGTCCTGGAAGCCACGTGAAGGAAGTGTCTCAACAGGAAGAGTCGTCAATTCAGTAAAATGCTGCTGATCTAGCAAGTAAAATGCAAATGTAGAACGCACTACTGGATTTAGCAATATGGAGGTCATCCAAACTGTGTAGTTTTAGGGAGGAGTGATGGATGATCTGGAAGAGATAATAAGGAGGAAAGAAGACACTACCTCACATCTAGACCCAGTGAAGATGAAGGGTCTGGGAGATGGAACGGCTACTGTTTGAGGAGGCATCTGAGGAAAGGTAAGTTTCACTTAGAGTAAAAAGGTGAAGGGAATAGTCAAGGAAGTGTAAGGGGATATGAGGCATTTGGCTGATGATTGATAGATGCTTGGCAGAAAGTTCCAGTTCTTTCAGGAGATGGGTCTGTGGGAGGGGAGATGGTTGCAGAAAAGGCAGTGTTTAAACCATAAGGAGACTAGAAGCCAGGTGATAGGGGATGGCTGGGAACCCTAGATGTCTTCCAGTGACTGACACAGAACATGTTGTTCTGAAGCAGACTGTGCTAGTAAGTGTCAGGCAGCTTGAGAGGAGTGATGGGGATGTATAGAATTGGGGAGCCACTGCTTGACTTCTATGGGTGGAGGATGAAGCCTGCGTAAAGGAAACCTTACCCCTAGCATGTGGGCTTCCTCTTTCTGGTGGAGGACTAGAGACTCAAGGAGGGGTGACCTTACATTGAACTCACAGGAAATCTCTTGACCCCTGGTGATGGTCGTTTGCCCAGCCAATACAAGAGACATTCTTGCAGGGATGAGTGCAGCCATGGCAGCCTCTGACATATACCTCCCCACTTTAGCTGGTGAGGGGTTGTCATTACCCATTGGCATACTGGGCAGCCACTTTTGCCCAATCCCCACTCCCAGGCTTCTGTGGCCGAAAGTCAACACAGAAGCATTCTCTCAATCGCTGGATCATCTCTATTTTATAGGAACATTTCCCGCGGTTGTTCTCTGCCAGCTTTGTTCCAAACGTGTCCAAATGTATTTTCATGTGGCTGGAAGTGTTTAAACATTCTGACATTTCAATCACGTAATACGGCTGAATGAACTTCCATGGTATTTGGCACAGCAGTGTTGCTTAATTCTTTTCTGACTGTGATCACCAAGCAGGAACCTAAGAAGTGGCAGGTACTCCCTAGGGAGATACAGAAGGCGTATGTCTGCTCCTGATTGCAGAGCACCGTTGATGGAAAGCTGTTCTCTTGAGTCCAGTGGTGAATGGTGGGTATTACATTGCCCGAAAATCACAAGAGACTAGGAACTTTGAGAAGTCTGAAGTCTTGAGGGCACTCATACAACTTTTTAAAAATTTTTTCTCAAGATGTTCCAAAGTGCTTTGCACCTGATTCACCTTCTTCGAGCTTCAACCCTAACATGGACATATTGCCAACTTACCAACACACAAAGTAACTTATCCAAATTATACAGAGAGCTTACATGTGTCTACCACTTACCAATTTAGCAATTAAAGGCCTGGAAGTATATTTTCAGATTTGATAATAAGGGTAAGATATTATAGTCTTCATTTTCCAGATGAGCAAATTTCTACAACTCCTCAGGTGGGACTTATTTTCACCAAACGATACCATTTATTTATTAATTCACTCATTTACTCAATATACCCTTATTTGGCCCTAGTATGAGCTCTTCAATATTTTCACAGCCAATACATCTGTTTAAGGTTTGAACATTTGCACATTTTAAACAAATAACGACTCAATTCTTACTCTATGTGATACTCCCTCAAGAACTATTTTTTAAGGAGGACACAAAGATAGCTAGAATATGGACTCTGCTATAAAGGAGCTCAAAGTCACATTTACAATATTTATTCTGAACTTCTCAGCTGAAACCCAAGCTGACATGTGTATTAATCCAACAATGTTTCTTGGTGTCTGTACTGCTTAAGGTAACCTTAGATGCTGCAACATACAAATCCAAATGTATATAATGCTTCAGACACAACAGAAATTTCTTTCTTTCTCATGTGCAGTCCAAAGTGGGTGGTCCAACTGGTGGGCAGCAATCTTCCAAGTAGCAATTCGGGGAGCCAGGCTTCTTCGATCTTCAGCGTGTAGCTTCGGAGCTTGTTGGGCTCATTTGCATCAAGTCAGTAGCATCAGAAGCAACATGGAGGGTGGCATGTGGGAGGTTTTTATGGGCCAGATATGAAAGTGGAACACAAGAGTTCCCGGTTCATTCTGGTGGCTAAGCCTTAGTCACGTGACCACAACTAACCTCAAGAGAGGCTGAAAAATGTGATCTAGCTGTGTACTCAGGGAGATAAGAAAAAAGCTTTGATGAGCAGCAGCCATTCTCTGCCATTGTGTGCGTGTGTGTGTGTGTGTGTGTGGCTTTCGGCATAGGAGGGTTTATCTGGAGCAAGATGGATACAAGTAAGGGAGCAGAAAGCTAGACCAGTGCCCTCCCCAGTAGACTTCTGAGCTGTGCTGAGAGAGATGAGTTATGGTCATTTCCAAGGTATATCTCTTCTTCATGAGGGTGATTCATGTTTGAGCTAGGAGTGTGAAAGAATCCCCCAAGGTGGGGGAACTTAGCTTCAACTTCAAGTTCTTCTTGTCTCTAGTGCATTTATTCTTCTGAAGTTCTGTCTGCCCATATGATTAATCCGATGATCTCCTGCCCTCCAGCTTTGGTACTACTTCTGGCTCCTGAAGGCTTTTACAGAAAAGACTTTCCTTGACTCTTCTGATCTTGGATCACATGCAGTCTTATCCTTCAGATCAATCTAAGCCTATGGGACAGAAAGAAATTATTAAATTGAATTCTGTCATATGTTTGTTAACAGGCTTAGTCAGTTGGTTGATCACACAATAATAGAGTTCTTTCTGAAGTTCTAACAACTCATTACTGTCCCCAGGAAAACCACTTCATGTTTCTATATCTCTAGTTCTCCTTCTAGGGTGTGTGTGTGGGGGGGGGAGAGAAATGACATTTTACACATCATATCTATCTTGAGGACCCACAGTGGTTTCCCAGTAAATGCAGTCGACATACTAGCTTTCCATTAAAAGTAATTCTGAGGTCTTCTGCAAATCCAAAAGTACCAGCCAAGGGTTCCTTACTGCTGAGTTTGTGATCACTTCCAAGTTTTGGCTGAGGGCAAAAAAAATAGCCTCCTCACACTTTTTACTTTATAATTGGATGTTAAAATAGAAATTTCTGCTGAGACACTAATAGATACCAGATACCAAAATGACATGTGAGATAAACTTTCCTACAGGATTTGCAGAAAGAAATGGCGAAAACCCACAATTAGGAGTTTTGTGACTCACTCACAACATGGGGAGAAAGGGTCGAGGGTTAGAGTTGAGAGGGAGATTTTTTTAGACATGATTTATTTGAGAAAGTTCTGTTGAGAAGGCCAGGAAATACTTCCTTCTTTACCTCAGATCATGAGAGAGGGGCTTTCCAGAAACCATTTGGCAGGGTAATATGTGTTGCCCATCGTTCAAGGGGAGACACAGTAGATTAACATCTACTTCGTACCTGGAATGGATAGACTAACTGCTCTAGTCTAGTAGCTGCATTGGGTGGACCAAGGGCCAACAGTTCTGGAATCTATTGGAGAAAAGGATGCATAAGTGTTTACCGTGAAACAGATTTGGACGTGTGTGTGTGTGTGTGTGTGTGTGTGTTTGAGAAAGAGAGAGAGAGAGAGAGGGAGGGAGGGAGAGAGAGAGAAGCAAAGAGATGAGACAGGAGAGAGTCCATCACCTGGGGCAAGAGAACCTCCAAGCATTTGGTGGGGGGAGACATCGCAGTTGCAAAAGGCCCGTGTACCCCCACCCCCAGCTATATACTTCTCCCTCTTCCCACACCCGTGCAGGGGGCGTGAAGGACGGGGAGAACAGCTGGGGAAAGAAAATGAAGAAGCACTATTTCTTCTCCAGATAAAAAGCTGATCATGTCTCTCCCCCACCTTACCCCCTGCTCCAGGCTTCCTACCAGCATCCGGTCATGTTCAAAATTTTCATCACCACACGGACCTGGAAATTTTGGTTACTGCTAATTACTAAAAAGAGAATGTGTTTTGGACTTAAAGTAACCATAAGAATTTGTCTTACCTAAGCACTCCAGAAAAGAAATGGGGCTCCCCAGTATTTTGTCTAGGGGCTGGGAAGGAATTATCCTTCTGAATAAATGTAAGGGAGCAGGAGGAGACAAAAAATAAAGTTACCGTCTATTTATGTGACTACGTGGTTACAGCCCCTTCAGAATACATTGGGAATGTTCGTGATCCCTCTCCATGATACATACCCTGGAAAGAGGCAGATTGTTTTCTTTTACGGACACGTGAATACCACCCAATGTGTATCGTATCCCTTTTCCTCACCCTTTTCTCAGAGGAAATGGAGACGTCCTCATTTCCATTACCTGCACTTATTATTTTGCCCACAATGCTTAAAGGCATTATTTTGGAGTCAATTTCTAAATGTTGAGATGCTTAATTAAATAAATGCATGCAAATTTTAGGTTCTTTTTTTTTCCTGCTTAAACAAACGACCACAAATCTATTGCTTCCAAATTGTGCTTTGCTCCAGCATTTAGCCATAGTTGTGAGCATATTAGTACCGCACTCTGAAATGACACAATTGTTTCGGCATCAGGCTCCATTTCAAAAGATACTTCATATGCCGGTAGGTCTCCAAGGGATTTATTTCCTCTCTCTCCTTATTTACTTATTTTCTTTCTTTGTATTGCGGTAAAATTCAAGGCTGAGGAAGAGCTAGCTCTCTGAATCCCAGCCTGGGAGTAAATAATTCAGCACAGTGTGGCACAGAAAATGCTTCCCTCTGCCTCATTTTTTCAAAACTTGTGTCTGTGTGGATTCAAGATCATGCTGAGTGCTCTGATATAGAGCAGGGCAGATGTCCTGGCTCAATCGAGAGATACAAACTCAGTGAAGTGTAAGTCATGGGACAATTGGCTGTTCTCAAAACTTGATGGAAAATGACACCACTTTGAAGCTTTTGTTTTTCGGTGAAGTAAGAGCTATTAGGTGTCTTTTGCAGCCAGGTCAGAGCAATAAACAGACATACTATGCAAAACAGGGTGAGTGCTTTCTGGCTACTTTCCTTGCAGATCGTGTTCCTTTTTTGCTTTTGGATTGACGGCTCAGAGTCCTGGGTACAAATCATTGGTTTGTTATGATACGTTAGTTGCGCTGATTCCCCCAGCAGTTTGGCAATATATCTTTCCCACTCCCTTCCCCAGAACCTTAAAAAATTATCAAAATTTACCTCCTGCATTTAACTACACATTCCACTGCCCTGTATGGTATTTGTTCAACAGTGCTATAACCTTCAAAACCACCATGCTGGCTTGATTTTGTACGTGATCGAGTAGAATTGTTTGGAAATAACAGCTTAGGGCACTGTATTAAGTGGGTTGAGACCACAGAGCTGATGAGCACCATCCTGCAAATGACAATGTAGCAGGTGTTGTTGATGCCCCGCCCACACCCAGTTCACTGCACTCAAAATTACTTCCAACTGCGAACATCCACATCTCCGGGTCAGGAGGCCATGTCCCAAGCCACGGATGGTCACTCTGCCTGTGCACGTGGCTGGCTGGATGTGTCAGGAATTAACACTCCCCAATAGCAACTCTCAACCAATGATACTCAGGAGTCGGTATACAAATGTTCCAGGTCCTTTGCCTCTCGAACGGGATGCTCCTGAGATGTGTGGTGGTAGTAGGTGATAATACCTACTAAGACTCAAATCCTTATCTCCCTGAGTTTGCTTTTCAGGAACCCAAACAAAAACCAAAAGGCCAGTCATACCCCACTTAAAGCCTGTGAAAGACTTCAAACTCCAAGTATATGAGGATAATTCCTTTATTTTCATTTCCTTAAGTTCATTTGAGAAAGACAGAGAGAGTGAGCTGGGGAGGGGCAGAGAGAGAAGGGGACAGAGGATCTGAAGCGGGCTCCGACAGCCCAGAGCCCGACAGGGGGCTTGAACTCGCAGACTGCGAGATCGTGACCTGATCCGAAGTCAGACCCTTAACCGACTGAGCCACCAGGCACCCTGAGGATAATTCTTTTAAACAAACGTGTCCTGGGGATGGAGGAGTGCCCCTCCTCCCTCCGTACAACTCTGTTGTGTCTTTCCTTCCCTGTTCTATTCAGGGCCACTGCAGTGTGGCCAGAAATGGAAGCTGCTGTAAGTTGTAAACCATCCTTTTAACTCATCTCTGTCCCTCCAGCGTCTCCTCCCTCCCATCTGCCCTGTATCCCACTGTCAGGCCAGTTCTCTTAATACCCCATTTTCAGGTATTGCTCCCTGTTCAGAAATCTGCAACGGCCTCCTAATGGGACAGCAACAACGAAAAATGTCTCTGCCTCACCCTAAGCCTCCCTCGTATGCTGGGAAGAGAAGTTGGCTGTTTATTGTCCCAGCCCCCTTCCTGCTGACCCGTGGCTTGACCCGATCTGCATTGATCTGCATTCCTCCCCGAAGGCCACAGCTCCTGTTAGATACCTGCTGGTACTATAGCTCTCCCTTAAGGTTATTTAACCACTCTGTCCCCTTGACCCTCCAGGCTACGTTCTCATCCTGGGGTACCTCACCATCGCTTGTTAGTTCTCTCTGGTAAGCTGTCTCTAGTTATCCTTTTGACCGTACTCTGGTTTCTGCCAGGTCCCTGGGCAATCCCAGGGCTAATGGAGAAATCAGGAGTTCTGGATTCCAGACTTGCCTCTGTCACTTTCTGTCTGGCGTGACCGACAAGACACAATCTAACTAACAATCTTAGTTACCTGAGGGTTTTTGAGCCTTCTATTCATTATCTGTTAATGGGAATAATAAGGCCTACCCAGCATGTCTCATAGGGTTGCGATGTTGATACAATTTAGTTTTGTGCTGCAAAAGATATTGTCTTATAAATGTGGAGACCGCATACATCTAAGGTTTTGTTATTACCACATATAGAGAAGAATCTTGAGCGAAACTCAAAAAACACATTACCAGAAAAGGGAAGAAACCAGGAATGAGGTCACAGAAGGAAATGGACGACTCGAGAGAAACATCCATGCCACTTATAAGTCACTTATGCCAGTGATTCATCTGGTGCCGTCCTCACTCAGGGCCCCAAGCACAGGGCAACCCTGTGTGTGTTGCCATAGCAACTGCCAGCCAGAATCTGGAAATTCCAGCAGCTTACGATATCAATCATCATGAGAAAAGGGGTCAGAGCAAACTGCAAAAAATGTATATCATGGAGGCCATAGAAAGAGGAACTGTAGTAGAGACAGTCTGTAGAAGTTCTCAAAATATTGGTCCTGGTCCAGCAGCCAGGGAACTTATTACACATGCAGATTCTTGAGCCCCACGCAAGATGCACTGAATTAGAAACTCCAGGGGTGGGGCCCAATACTGTGTTTTTGTAAGCTTTCTGAGTGATTTAGATGCATGCTAAAATTTGAGAACCACTGCTCTAAGGGTCAGGAAATGTAGCTTCAACTCCCAATGTCCAAACATGCAAGGGTGTGCATGATAAAGAGACTACAAGCAAAGTTCGAAAATAGAAGGCAAATATCTCATAATTTCCCTGTGGTTTACCTGAGTAGGAATGGTGACTAAAATACAGTAGTGGAAAGTCTGACCGTATTCGTTTTCCATTTCTGCATGACAAATGACCACAAATTTACTAACTTAAAACAACACACATTCATTATCTCACAGTTTCTGTGGGTCACAAGTCTGGGCATGATTTAACAGGGTCCTCTGCTTTAGTCTCTCACAAACTTGCAATTAAGGTATTGGCCAGGACTGGGTTCCCATCAGAGGCTTGACTGGAGAAGGATTTTCCACCAAGTTCCCTTGCATTGTTGCCAGACTTCATTTCCTTGTGGCTATAGGGTTCATGGAAGCTTGCTTCTTCAAAGTCAGTAGTGGAGAGAGAAACTTCTGGCTAAATGGAGTTTAATATAACATCACACAATCATGGGAGTGACAACCTATCACCTTGACACATTCTATTGGTTTAGAAATAAGTCAGAGGTTTCACCCACACACAAGCAGAGGATAGAGAATTATACAAGGGTGTGAACAGAGGGAGGTGAGGATCTTAAGAGCCATGTTAAAGTCTTCTATGGTCTTCCCTCTGCCCCCCAGTGATTATTCATGTCTCTCTCACATGGAAAATACATTTACCCATGTCCAAAGTTTCCCAAAAATCTCATGGCATTAAAGCATCAGCCTAAAGTCCAAAATCTCCTAATTTAAATCAGGTCCAAGTATAGAGGAGGCTCCTGGGTGTCATGACTTAAGCACAGCCCTGGAGCTACAATTGCTTTCCATCTGCAGATCTGTGAAACTAAAGAGACACATTACCTGCTCTCAGCATATCCAGCGTACAATGGTGAGAAAGCACAGCACAACAGCTGTAGACGTTGAAGTTCAAAAAGGGACAAAATGGGGGCACCTGGGTGGCTCAGTCAGTTGAGCATCCGACTCTTGATTTGGGCTCAGGTCATGATCCCAGAGTTGTGGTACCGAACCCTGTGTCAGGCTCCATGCTCAGTGTGGATTCTCTCTCTCCCTCCCTCTACCCCTCTCCCTACCCTCTAAAAAAAAAAAAAAAAAAAAAAAAAAAAAAAAAAAAAGACAAAATGGAAAGTAAAAAGCAGTCAGTCAATGGTCCACAGCCATATTGAAATCCAGCCAGGTAAATAATGCAAGTTACTTGATTAGATTTCAGTCTGGGAATCATTCTTCATGGCTCAGCTCCACCCTCTGGGCTCTTGGTTCTGTGGTCATTGTCCTTCCTTTTTCATGAAAGCTAGCATGTGTTTTCAGCTTATTAGTTTTATCAGCCTGCTTCCTGCCAGTGTGATTTTGGGGATCCAACAACCTCTCCATTTTGTACTCTCTTTTTCCTTTTCAGTTCAAGCTGGCAGTGTTTATTATGAAACAATTTTCTCAGGAACTTTGTGGGTGTTCCATGGATTTCAAAGGGGTTTACTCCAGTAGACAAAAGCCACACCCACAGATTTTTTCCAAACAATCCCTTCTCTATTTGGACCTCTTGTTGAGAGGGCATAGAAGCTTTTGAGAAAGCCTCCAGTTTGATTGAGAGGATCTATGATCCTCCCTCCATTTCTTGAAACAATCCTTTGTATGACTGAACACTCTGACTTTTTTACCTTTCTGATGTTCTAGCAAGAGCTTGTACGGTTCCACTCTTCAACATTTTCTCTAGATGAAGCTGTCTTAACATTAGCATCTTTTTTTGCCATCTGAAAAGACTGGGTTTCCAAGATCATCAAGTCCTCTTTCTTTTTTGTTCTTCCCTCAATTTATTTCTCTCCTCTCACATTTTACTCCAAGCACCAAGAAGAAACTAGGCAATACCTTTAACACTTCACTGGTGGATCTCCTTAGTTAGATAATCCAGTTCACCACTTATAAGTTGTGCTTTGCATATAACAATAGGAAATCATTTTTCTGAGCCTTCAGCCCCTACATAACAAAGATTCTCCTTTTCGTTTCCTAAAACATACTCCTTACTTCATCTGAGCCCTCACCAACAGCATCCTCCAGTTCCAGATTTCTACTGGAAAAATCTACTAGCAATCTAGCAGTCTGCTCAAGGCAATTTAGGCTTTCTCTATAATGTTCCTCCAGATTCTTCCAGAGTCTATCTACTGCTAAGTTGCAAAGCCTACTTTTTGTACCAAAATATGTATTGGTTTTCTATCACTGAGTAACAAATTACCATGAAATTAGCAACTTAAAACAAGATTCAGTTGTTATCTCAGTTTCTGTAGGTCAGAAGTTAGGATATTGCTTACTTTGGTCCTCTGTTTAGGGTATCACAAGGCTGAAATCAAAGGATCAGCCAGGAATCAGAGGTTTGAGTGGGGAATAATTTGATTCCTAGCTCCCTCAGGCTACCAGAAGAATTCATTTTCTTGGGGCTGTAGGATTAATAGAATCTTGCTTCTTCAAAGCCAGCAATGAAGAGAGAGAGAGAGACAGAAAAAGAAAGAGACCACTAGCAAGATGGAGTCTTATATAATGTAACATAAACATTGGGATGACATCCATCACATTTGTCATATTTTATTGATCAGAAGCAAGTCATAGGTTTTACACACATTCCAAAGGAGAGGATTATATAAGGACATGAACACAAGAAGATAGAGATTATTAGAGTCACCTTAAAATCTGTTTGCCACACTGAACTTTTTCAAAATAGAACAAACATAATTTTCAGCGGAAGAACCCCTTCACGTTAAGAACGTGTGTAAATTAAAACCTAGGAGCTCAAGGGTGGGTGGAAAGAGAAAAGCAATTAAGTACGGAAAGAAATTTTTTTTTACGTTTATTTATTTACTTTGAGAAAGAGAGAGAGAGACAGAGAGAGCGAGCTGGGGAGGGGCAGAGAGAGGGAGAGAAGAGAGAATCCCAAGCAGGCACCGCACTGTCAGCATAGAGCCTGATGCTGGGCTCAAACCCACAAACTGTGAGATCATGACCTGAGCCAAAATCTAGAGTTGGACGCTTAACTGACTGAGCCACCCAGGTGCCCCTGGAAAGAAAATTTTTAAAAAGTTTCACTATAGATTACTAAGGGAGGTGTGGAGGATGCCTTGCTAATAAAGATGATGTAGAAAGAAGGAAAATATCCTGAAGGATAAACTGGTTAGGGAAAGATATGTAGGTGAGGCAGGACTTAAAATGTACTTTGGATGATGGATAGTATTTAGAGATGAAGGTAGCATTTCATCACGTAGTGAAGGCATGAAGACCACTTGGAGCTGAGAACCAACATGGAACATTGAAGGGACAGCTAGGAGACTGAAGTCATTCGATGGTTCTCTAACGTGGCTACACATTGGAATCATCTGGAAACATAAAAAAATACTGATTCCAGGCCCATCAGTTTGTTCTCTATAGTTGTCTTGGTTTTCCTCTTCCCCCCACCCATGTTCATTTGTTCCGTTTCATAAATTCCACATATGAGTGAAATCATATGGTATGTGTCTTTCCCTGATGTATTTCACTTAGCGTAATACTCTAAAAATACAGAAGGATTCACGAATTTGTGTGCCATCCTTGCCCAGGGGACCATGCATATCTCTGTATCGTTCCAATTTTAGTATATGTGCTGCCGAAGTGAGCATTCTTTCTAGTTTCTTAAGGTTGAAACTGATGCCATTGATTTGAGACCTTTCTCCTTTTCTAATATAGGTGTTTAGTGCCATAAATTTTCTCTAAATATTATTTAGTGACATCCCACAAAAAGTTGTGCTTTCATTTTTATTTGGTTTAAAATACTTTTTAATTTCTCTTTTTATTTCTTTTTTGACCCATGAGTATTTTAGAAGTGGACTAGTTTCCTAATATTTAGGGATTTTCTGGAAATTTTCCTATTATTAATTTCTAATTTAATTCCATTGTAGTCAGAGAATGTACTTTGTAGGTATGAACACTTTAAATTTATTGAGACAACTATTTTAGGGCCCATCATATGCTCACCTTGGTAAATGTTCCATGTGTCCTTGACAAAAACTATTGTCTTTGGGTGGCATGTTCTGTATAAACATCAATTTGGTCATTTTGGTTAGCATTACTGTTAGGCTTTTTGTTTCTATCCTTAGTGATTTTCTGTATACTTGGTCTATCAATTATTGAGAGGGGATATTGAAATTGTTTAGTGTATGGGTGGATTTATCTAGTTCTTCTTGACATTCTATCAGTTTTGTTTCATGTATTTTGAGACTCTGTTATTAGGTGCATACATATTTTTGATTTTTTACATACTCTTGATAAAGTGATCCTTTATCATTGTGAAATGATGTTCTTTGTCCATGGCAGTATTCTTTGTTCTGAAATCGACTTTGTCTGATATTAATATTGACACTGAAGTTTTCTTCTTATCAGTGTTAGGATGGTATATGTTTTTTCCATACTTTTACTTTGGAACTGTTTGTGTATTTATATTTGAAATGTTTTCTTGTAGGCAGCATGTAATCAAATCTTACTTTTAAAATCACATCTGATATCTCCACTTTTTAATTGAGACACTGAGACTACTTACACTTAATATGATTGTTGATACTGTTAGGTTTAAACTTATCTTCCTGCTATTTGATTTCTATTTGTTCCATCTGGTCTGTGTTCTCCTTTTCCTTTTTTTCTGCCTTCTTTTAGATTAATTGAATATTTTTTATGATTCCACTTTCTCTCCTGAGTTGGCTTCACTCTGCTTTTTTTTTTAATTTTAGTGGTTGCTTTGGTGTTTATAGTATACAACTTGAACTCATCACAGTTTGCCTTAAAATGGTATTATACCACTTCACATATAGTATAAGAACTTAACAAAAGTATATTTCTTGCCTCCTAACTTCTGTATTGTTGTTGGCATACATTTTACTTTTACATATGTTATAAACACTGAACTACACTGTTATTATGTTAAATAGTCCATTTTGACTTAAAAATCCTTAAAGACAAGACAAACATCTTATAAATTTACCCATGTAGTTACAATTTCCAGGTCTTGTCATTTCCTTATATAGATTTTTTTAAAGAATTCTCTCCTCTCAGTTTTTTTAAGCTTTATTTATTTGAGTAATCTTGAACTTGAACTTGAACTCACAACCCCAAGATCAAGAGTCAAATGCTCCTCCAACTGAGCCACCCAGATGCCCCTCTTCGTATAGATTTCTATTGCCATCTGGTATCATTTACCTTCTGTCAGAATGACTTCCTTTAACACTGCTTATAGTGCATGTGTACTGGTGATAAATTCTCTCAGCTTTTGTATCTGAAAGATTTTTATTTTGCCTTCCTTTTTGAGAGATATTTTCACTGGCTGTAGAATTCTAAATTGACCTTTTTTACTTCCAATAAAATATTGCTTCGTCTTCTCACTTGGTTTTCCCCCCACAAGAAATTTGCTGTCATCTTGATTTTTGCTTCTCTGTATATATGCTTTTTTTCTCACTGTTCTTAAGATTTTCTCTTTATCACTGATTTTGCAAATTTATTGTCATATGCTTTGCACTATTTGCTTTCATCTTTCTTGTGTTTGGGGTATGGTAAGTTTCTTGAATCTCTGGGTCAATATTTTTCATAAAACTTGGATTTGGAGGCCATTATTTTTTCAAATTATCTTTATTCTCCTACTTTCTTTTCAGAAATTTCAATTACACATGGGTTAATACACTTGCTGTTGCTCACAACTAATGGGTGCTCTTTTTACTTTTTTAATGTTTATTATTATTTTTATTATTGTTATTATTATTGAGAGAAAGAGAAAGAGAGGGAGGGATGGAGGGAGGGGCAGAGAGAGGATGAAACAGAAGATCTGAAGCAGGCTCTGCACTGACAGTAGACAGCCCAATGTGGGGCCCGAACTCATGAACTAGGTATGAAATCATGACCTGAGCTGAAGTTGGACGCTTAACCGACCAAGCCACCCAGGCACCCCTTACTTTTTAAAATTATTTTTTTCTATGTGTGCTTTATTTTGCTATGTCTTTGAATTCTGCAAATCGTTTCTCCTCCAATGACTAATCTGCCATTAATCCTATTTTGCATCTCTGACATTGCTGTTTTTATTTCCAGAATTTTGATTTGGATTTCTGTTATATCTTCCATATCTCTACTTAAGTTTTGAACATATGAAAGACAGTTATAATAACAGTTTTAACATCATTGTTTACATATTCTAATCAGTTTACCTGTTCTGGGTCAGTTTTGATTATGTGATTGTTTTTGTCATTATAGGTCATGTTTCCCTGTTTTGTTTTTCTTTTTGTTTTTGCAAGCCTGGCAATTTTTGATTAAATGCCAGATATTCTGAGTTATGTTTTTAAAATGTATCAGGGGTGGGACTGGAACTATGTTGTCTAACACTAATTATCCCTTCTTTTTGAGGTAAAGCCCTTCTGTGTACTCTGGCTGATGCTTCATGAATCATGAGGTTTTCCAGTATAGCTATGGGGATTACTCTCAACTCACTATGAGCATTATGCACTGTTACTTATAATCTTTTTCGGTGGTTCTTTCCCCAGCCTTAGAATTTTTCACACTTGCATGCACTGATCAATATTCTGCTAACTACTCAAGAGTGATGCCCCCACAAATCACCAAAGTCCTCTCTGTGTGAAGCTATCTCTTCTCTGATACCCTGTCTTGCAAATTCTAGCCATATTCTTTCTAGACTCTCGTGCACATCTCCTTAACTCAGGGAGCCCTTCTGGCTCTGCCTCAGTTCCCCTTCTCTGCACTTCAACCTGGAAATTCTTCCAAATCAGTAAACTGGGCTAGTCATTGGGCTTACTGCATTTGTTTTTCATTTCTCAGGAGTCACTGTATTTTGCCACATGATAGTCAATGTCTTAAAAACCATTGTTTCATAGGTTTTGTCCAATTTTTGGTTGTTTCTGTTGGGTGAATAAATCTGGTGCTTATTACTCCATTTGGGCTGGAATTGGAAGTCTAACTAGTTGTTGCTAACCACATGGATTGTTTGCATGTCAGAAAGTGATAGTTTGAGCATTTTACATATCAACACAATTTATTGTAACTTACATGTTGGCATTTGACTGTGTTTTAGTTATGTTCTAGAAATTGGTAAGCTGCTTTTGGTTGACATTTAACCCATTTTTTTTCTCATTTAAAATAATGGGAAATAGGTTCCCGGTTAGCATTTTTATGTAGTATGTCTTATTTCCTGTAATGGATTATTGATGCTAATCGGGAAATGCCTATATTTGGCTTAGACTTTTCTTCTTTCACATGAAAATTCTCCTAGAAGTAGCCTGTCTGGGAGACATGAAGTTTTCAAAGACAAGTGTCTTCTGTCTTCCTTCTCCTTTGTGTATGAATTTCATCTCCCTCAGAATTACCAGATGGAGCATTAGTCATCAAGTCCACATTCCAACAGCTCTTAGCTAAGTCATCCCACTTTTAATAGATTTCTCTAGGAGCCTATCCCATGCTTTTCTCTTACTGTGGTGGATAGGCCAACCATATCTTCAAGAAATGGCATACAAATGTAGTCTTTTCATCAGGCATCTTATTGCCCTGAATAAAACTAGAGTTCTGTTGTTAAGCCATAAGGAGAAAAGGGACATGGATAAGCCATTAGGAGTGCCTACGAAATTTGACAATGGACATGAATGACAGGCTAGGTATTATGAATGCATTTTGAACATGGATATGTCATAAGGTTTAAAGAAGATTTTTCTGGAAGTGTAAAGCCATGGGTTGTAGAATGGCAGAGGCCGGTGACAGTCTCCTATTTGGTCTCTCCATGACAATAATCCAGGAATGCAGCATTGAAGGCCAACAATAGAATAGATAAAGGAAATTCTTCAAAATACTTATCCAAGGAAGAAACTTTAGGAAGTACTAGGTGGCAGATGGGATATAAAGGGCAAGTAGGGCAAAAAGAGTGTGTAGCAAAGAAAGACTAGATTATGAAAACTCATGGAGTGTCAGAAAACTCATGGAAGTCACTACTCTACATCTGGTAAGTTGGGTCCTGCCCAGGACTTGAGACAATGATGTCTGCAAAAATGCACTGAAGACTCTCTATTAGCAATAAGACTGTTGAAATAGACTGGCACTAACACATCTGGAGTCTGTGGTGACCCCAGATGGGCAGAGTACAGCTTGATATGTACAGTAATCCCCATCAAAGATGGCCAACTCATTGAGACCATGAATGTCCAAGCCTTTGTTTCCATGTCCCCACAGGAGTTCCCTCTAGGATAAGGAGCTAATCCTAAACCCCAGCCCTGACGTCCTTAGAGCCTGCCAGCTTCTGTATCCAAAGCCAGTTCTATCTTTTGCCATATCAAAGATATAATAAGAAAATAATAAACATGTTGTAGTAAAAGAGTAAATATCTGGGGTCAGACCGGTCAGGACAGAGTTATTGGTCAATATTTTGTTAGTTGGATGACATTGGGTAGGTTACTCTTTTTCTCTGAGCCACATTTACTGATCTGAAAAAGGAGAATAATTATAATAATACCTGCCCAAATAATTTTTTTTTGTGAGACTTAATCATGTTTGTCAAAGAACATGGCAATTGAAGAGCTCAGACTTTGGTCCTGGCTCAGTCCATTTACTTGATGTATCAACTCTCAAGTTTCTTCACCCCTTTGGGTCTTAATTTCCTTATCTGTCCTTTTACAGAGCTTAAAAACCAGTTTTTGGCATATACTGTCTGCTGAATAAATATTTGTTAAATAAAATTCTGTTGGATCTATAAAACAAAACGTTTCATTTAGATCAGCATTTTCCAAAGTATGTGTTGTGAGACGCTGATGAATTGATAATGCATATTATAAAAACCCAGGAAGATATTGTCATTGGTGACACCCACAAAGCCACCATTTTGTGGTGACACCACAAAGCCAAAATATTTACTTAACAGTATTTTATAGAAGAAGCCACTATTTCCCCTTAACACCTGTTCATTTTCCTCTTTTGATTTTCAATCAACTCTTGCCACGGCAATCCATTTGAATATAGGGGGACATTGACTTAGCTAAATCATAATTAGATATTAGTTGATGGCCCTAAATTGGACAGCAATTTTCCTGAAGGCAGGGACTCATCAACTGTGGGCTTGTCCTTGCCCCTGATGTGGAGTATAATGGGAGTGTGAGACATGCTTGCTCCACAGATGGTTTAATTTGTACACCTGGTAGTCCAGTTGCTCAACCAATTGGCTTCCTTATTGAAATGACAGCTAATTTAAAAGAATAAATGGCTATTTAATAGAATGGGAAACCATTAAACCCAGAACCTTCTAATAAAGACTGATTCTTATGTAAGTCTTATGAAGTGTTAATTACTGGCTCCTGAGAAAAGGGAAGAATGAAATATTGCCCGTGGAGTGCTTGTTGCCTCACTGTGAACTCAGACTCTACCTTGAATAATACTGACAATGCTAATAATAATAAAAATGCTGCTGCTGCTCCTTTATTTTTCAGTTGTACTTTGTGGTTTCAAAACCATGTAAATTTGGAGAAGTAATTGAATACAAAGGAAAGAGAACAGGCTGTGGATTCTGCTAGATCTGGGTTCAAATCCAACCTCTACTGTCTGTGTTCTCAATGCTACCATCTGAAAAATGAGAATAACAATACATATTATAAGTGTTAGGGACGTATTAGAGCCCCCCCCCCCAAAAGAATTGAAAATAAGGAAAATAAAAATTGTGTTTGAGAATGAACCTTAAACATCAACACCGTGACTCATTGCCCGATAGTCCTAAAAATACAAAATGGCTGTGAGACCTGGTAACAAATGCAATCAGAATAGCAGCTGCAGTTAGCTATGGAAACATAGCAGAACATTACAAACACAATTGTCCAAATATCAGAAAAGGGAGCCAGAGTATGAGCCAACAAATTTCGGATGTTTCCTGCCCAACAGGGTAGACTATACCTAACATAGAAATAAAGGTGCAGTAGATTAAAAGCTCCTCGTGTCAGAAGGTAGAGTGTATTCCTCCACCCTTGAACACAGGTTTGTCCATGTGACTTGCTTTGGCCAATGGGACACTGGCAAATATGGCACAAGCAAAGGTTTGAACAGTGCTTACAGAGTGAGGCTTGCCTTCTCTTGCTGCTGATATCTTTTCTCATCATGTGACTTAGACTGGAGGATGAGAGCCTACCTGTAGGGAGGCTTCAACTGTTCAGCCATCTGAACCATCACATTTGAGGCCCTGTACGTACGAGTGAGGCTGTCCTAGACCATCTAGCCCCAAACAAGTCTCCCCAAACAAGTCTGTCCTAGACCATCTCCCCAAACAAGGAGAACCACAGAACCACAGCTAACCCACAGCATTATGAAAAATGGTTGTTTGTTGTTTTAAGTCATTGAGTTTTGGGGTAGTTTGTTATACCACATCAGACGCCAGAAGACTTTTTAGCTTTCGGTATTCCAGTCTCAGGGGTGAGGTCATCCACTCTGTATATATGTATATGAATGTATCAGGCAATTTTACGTTGACATCATCAAAGACTCCATTCTCCTCACTTCTCTTACCCTGAGGCCATGCTCGCCAACAAATGTCTAATCATGATCTGGCCTGTCACATAGTTTACCTAGGTGGACAATGGACTGACCACATGAACCCCAAGGATTCCTAGCCCCTGGTAAGGCAATTATTTATGACAAATTAATGACGTGTCTTCTGACCAAGGTTTGGCTTCAGGAGCGTATATCCTATGTCTCTAAACATTTGCTCTCCATTCTTCTCTATCCTGCTCTTTAGTCCAGAAAGTTCATCTGTATAGATTCCCTCAAGGAACAATCTTGCCTTGTGGCTTCTTATTGGGCTTCCCCAGTGGGAAGCTTTACCTGGAAACTGGAGAGAAGGAGAGTGATTTCAGAGGATTGATCCTTATAGTACCTCCCTCTAAGATTGATTTGGGTAAGCTGAGTTCCTGGACTGAAGATTGCTGCTCCTGTTAAGATAATCCCTTCTCTAAAACTCTCTCTTTGAAACCAATCCTTTCCCTCATCTTTTCAGACTTAGAGGTAAAAATGGAGCAATTTTTACTCCAGTTCTGCACTATCCTATCTGGTTTCCCTACTCCTGCCCACACTTTTGTAAATAACTCTTTTATTAAGCCTTTTCCCAATTATCCTGATCTCAGCATGCCATCTGTCTCCTGTTGAGCCCTGACTGATACATATGCTAAGCATGTGGGTTTGAGTATCTGGTTTGTCTGATGGTGGTTTCTCTTTGGCTTATGATTTACCCTTGAGAGATGGTTCCACATTCACTGAGCCAATGTAGTCGAGTTTTTAGGCCCACGAGGCTGAGAGTCAGACTGATATTCACAAAGGTAACAAATTCCTCTAGGAACCAGCCAGCTGGTCTTTTCCCTTCTGGAGTGGAGGACAAGAATTGTACTTGTCTGTATTTCTACAATACCCACTCTTCAAGGTTGCTGTTAGGATTAGATAAACTGCATGCAAATTGCTTTGTGCCTTTGTATCTGCCATCTTGTAAATTCTCAACATGTTAAGAACTGCTGTTATTGTGTTTTTTTAAATTTTTTTTAACGTTTATTTATTTTTGAGACAGAGAGAGACAGAGCATGAATGGGGGAGGGTCAGAGAGAGGGAGACGCAGAATCCAAAACAGGCTCCAGGCTCTGAGCTGTCAGCACAGAGCCCAATGCGGGGCTCGAACTCACGGACCGTGAGATCATGACCTGAGCTGAAGTCGGCCGCTTAACCGACTGAGCCACCCAGGCGCCCTGCTATTATTGTGTTTAATGTTCCTTTGCATAATATGGTCTTTACCAAATGATGTGTAATATTTTTCTTGGGCTCCTTTTTGGGATGCTTGTATTAGGGTGCATAACATTGAGATTGTGGGGCTTGGGATAAAAAAAGAGAATGTAGGTGAAGCATGATTTACATGTGGTGCACACAACTTCTAAAGCCTTGTGACAAGGCACCAAATGGAAAGGATTCTGATTTAGCAGTTGTCACATAAGCATATTCCATGAGTCAAACATGGAGGAAAAAATGGAGCACTTGAAGTAAAACAAATAGTTTTGCCAGTTCATTGTAATTAAGCAGTCATGGAGCACTTGATTTGCTTGTGCCTGGAAAGGTTGGTATAAGACAGTCAGGGGGGTGACAGGTGGATCCCTTCTGGGACATGGCATGGTGGCAAGATGTGTAAGTTTCCTTGTTATGTACTAAGGAGTATGGACGGTCAAGTAAAAAGATTCCCTAGCATTCTCTCCTTTTCAGAGCAAGCCAGTATCCAAGGCACCAAGTAAGGAGGCAAAGTAAACAGGGCCCTGGTAATGTCACTCACATCTCTTCCCATTATGGGTTCAGGTTAGCCTCTACATTGTTTTTTTTTTTTTTTAAGTTCATTTTGATTTATTTTGAGAGAGAGATAGAGTGGGGGGAGGGGCAGAGAGAGAGGGAGACAGAATCCCAAGCAGGCTCTGCATTGTCAGCACAGAGCCCAATGTGGGGCTTGAACTCACAAATCATGAGATCATGACCTGAACCAAAGTCAAGAGTTGGATGCTTAACCGACAGAGCCACCAGGAGCCCCAGGTTAGCCTCTACATTGTAAGGTCTTGCCTCTATTTCTTTTCATACAGCAAATATTCTCCTACTCACCTACACACAAGCACACACAACCCCCAACCATCTGTGGAGAGCCATTCAAAATCGATCTTAATAACCTTCATTCTCTACAAATGTATTCTCTGATGGAGGCTTTTGTTTCGAATTGCTTGTTTACTTTAAATGATTTGTTTAGGGGCCTCAATTTCATGTCCTTACCATTCAAAGCAGGATGTGGCCTCAGAGGAGCTCTAAGCAGCTCAGGACAAGGCAGACCAGGAGCCATCATGAATGGGTGCAGAGTGAACAGAAATTGTCATGAAAATGGGAGTATAGTTAGCATAGGTTCACAAGACAGACATTGATCGGAAGTGTTCCTGTGGAACGGCCCGTGGACAGAACATGGAAACAGACAGTCAATTGTAAGGTGGAGGATGATGTATAAGATGGAGTGTGAGCCTGGGGTAAGTAAAGGAATGTCATATCGAGGTCATAAGAACCTTAACACTCAGGGAGATGTAGAACAGAACATTGATTCATAAGTTTTGAGACAAAACATAACTACCTGAACTTGAAATCAGGTGGGGCACCAGGTCAAAAATAAAGAAGAATCTAAAAAAATAAAAAAAAAATAAAGAGGAATCTAATTTAGATATGCAGTTAAAAATTGCCCATGCTAAGGGGGCAAGAGATTTTAGCAATAATGATAATTAAAAAAAAAAAATCACCAGATTACCTCCTAGTTGGAAATGTCTAAAAATCATGTGAAGCATTGACTAGAGACTATTTTTTTTTCATTTTTCTAATGTTTATTTATTTTTGAGAAAGGGAGAGAAACACAGTGTGAGTGGGGGAAGGACAGAGAGAGGGAGACACAGAATCTGAAGTAGGCTCCTGGCTCTGTGCTGAGTAGGCTCCAGGCTCTGAGCTGTCAGCACAGAGCCCGACGTGGGGCTCGACGTGGGGCTTGAACTCATGAACCATGAGATCATGACCTGAGCCAAAGTCAGACACTTAACCAACTGAGCCACCCAGGTGCCCCTACTAGAGACTTTGAACTGGTGCTGAAGAAAATATGAAAAAAAAAAAGGCTATCAGAATTCATATAGACTTATTCAGCTTGTATCACGTAATCAGCAACCAACCAGATGAATGTTCCTTTGGGGAACGAGAAAATAAGGGGAATCGGCCCTGGGTAGGTAAAATAACCTTAGGTGGGTATCTTGGGTGTCTCTTTAGCCTGAAAAGCATGATCTCACCTTAGAGTTTAGTGTCACGGTGAAGTTAAGTGAATCCCCCAGTCTCTCTTCTGAACCGTATTAACAACACAATTGTTCAGTCATTGACAGAGCAGGGTTACTTTTCAAATTTAAAATATGGGCTGTGGGTCTCTCCCTGTGCTTATTCTTTCTTCTAACTTAAGCAGTCTTCCCAAAGCTTTGGATGAACCAAATGCTGACTCGGGAAAAGGAAAGGAGAACATGTGGCCAGTTCTCTCCAGAGCGGAAAGCAGGAAAGCCTTTGTCATCTCTGTCCTGTGTAATTTGACTAAACCTACTTGAAGAAGAAAGAACGGATGGCCTCAGAGAAACTTTGTACTCTTAAGTGAACAATAATCATAGTGCAGAAAGGGAAAAGGGAAAAAAGGAAGAGGAAAGAAAATGAGGCTGTTTTTTTTCCCCCCTCAGCTGAGAATGTCTAAGGTTTCATTAATGCAACTTGGATCCTTTCTCTCTAAATGAGGTTCCAACTTGCTGGAAAAAGGCCCGTGCAGAAATATCATGTAATTAATAATGCCTTGAAGGGAAATATACTTTAGGTGTTTTGCTATTTTTTTTAACCACTGGATGTGGTTTTTAAATTATTATTTATTTATGCCCAGGTTGATGCGGACTGATTTTGGGGTGACTTACATAAACACATTTATTTTTTTAATGTTCATTTATATTGAGGGGGGGCAGGGACAGAGAGAGAGAGAGAATCCCAAGCAAGCTCCCTACAGAACCCAATGTGGGGCTTGAACCCACCAACCTGACCTGAGCTGAAATCAAGAGTGGGAGGCTTAACTGACTGAACCACCCAGGTGCCCCCATAAATATATTTAATATTGTAAGATTAAAAAAAAAAAAAGAAGAAGCAAATAGGAAAATCGGGGAAAGGGAAAAATTCAAGCAGTTAATATAAGATAATATTCGTACCTGAAATGTTTGTCGTTCTAAGTCCTCATAGTTCCACTAAAAACCAAAGATGTGAGACAAAACCAGATACATGATTTGCAGTGTCCCTAAGATAAAAATCAGACTTGATGCTCAGGAGAGCCAGAGCAAAATGCCTCCCTTGGGTCCTCATAAATAGGAACGTAATGGACAACTTCCTCAACAGCATCCTTACAGTAAACACAGACACCAGCTTCACAGATCAGTTTCTTATCCTCCCCTTGGTGCCACCATATAAACATTAGCCAGGAAGAGCAATTCAGTATGGGAATCTACACACATCTCCGACGGCCCGGCTTACACGAGGCCAGCCTATCAGTGCACACCAAAAAATGGACCGATGCACTGCACATCACTTATTCAATCAATCACCCTCAAGTATTTGATTTTTCACCCAAGCTTGAGAGAAGCACTGAGTTCAGCCTGATGCCCCGGACAAAAAGCTGGAGAGTACCTGCTCTGTGTTGCCAGTTTTGCCAAGCCAGAAAAATAAGGGTAACTTCATGGGAATGTTGAGGAGATTCAACTCCTGGGGCAGTTTCCCCTTATTTGCCCGTAAGAAGATAAGAAGCTGTCCCCTTCACTCACTTCAGAAGGAGCCTGAACCTTAGAGCTGTCTGAGCTCTCAGTTTGGGGATTGTCTAGATTTTACTGCAACAGAAGCTTATACAATTCTGAGAGTCCCTTTAGGAGATGAACACAAAATCAACTACATAAATTAATTGCTATTTAGAATGGAAAAACACACAAAAAATGCAAATTTTAGAAAAACTTGTCAGATATCACAAAAATCTCTAAAACTTCTTTCCTTGTGTGAATTAACTGCCTGACACTCCTCAACAACAGGGTTTTCCTAAGTTGGGGCCACCAATTGCTTGATCTCTTATAAAAATCATATTCTATACAGGGAATAGAAAGATAATTCAGTCTTCTAGCATAGATGATGGAAATTTATTTTTTTTTAAATTTTTTTTAATGTTTATTTTTGAGAGAGACAGAGAGACAGAGCATGAGCAGGGGAGGGGCAGAGAGAGAGAATCCGAGGCAGGCTCCAGACTTTGAGCTGTCAGCACAGAGCCCAGTGCAGGGCTTGAACTCACAAACTGTGAGATCATGACTTGAGCCGAAGTCGGTCACCTAACCAACTGAGCCACCCAGGTGCCCCAGAGATTTATTTTTTCTTATTCACAGTTGAGGAAAAATTTCTTTCCACTTTACAACCTGTTACGGATACTGGCATGTACATTTAAAATTTTTTAAAGAAATATTTATTTATTTATTTATTTATTTATTTTGACAGAGAGAGTACCTATGAGCAGGCGAGGGGCAGAGAGAGAGGAAGGAGAGAATCTCAACCTGTGCTGTCAGTGCAGAGCCTGATGCAGGGCTCAAACTCACAAAGCATGAGACCATGACCCAAGCCAAAATCGAGAGTGGGACATTTAACCAACTGAGCCCCCCAGGCACCCTGTGGCATGTGCATTTTTAATTTTAGGAAAATCTGTGTCAAATTTCTGTTATAGATATGCTGTGATATTTAGAATAATTTTTCACAGATCAGTTTCAGGCCCCTTACATTTGTCTTTCCTCCACGACCTAGCTACATACTTCCCTTTTTTTTTTTTTAAGTTTTTATTTAAATCCCAGTTAGTTAACTCTATATACTTCTGGTTCCAGGCCCCTATGGGGCAGTTTCACATCACAATACGGCCCTGTACCTTCATGTGACAATATGAGGTGAGTCACCACCTTGGGAAGGAGGGTAATTTTATCTGGATGGCTAGCAGCTACTTAACTGTGCAAAGAAATGACTGCAGGCTGCACGGATGTATCCTGCTAAACACAATTAAAATGATTCTAGTGAGCTGAATAATGGCAACCCCAAGATACCAGATCTTAATCTTTGGAACATGCCCTTGCTACCTTATAAACAAAAAGAGTGTTGGGGATATAATTAAGAATCTTGAAGATCTCAAGGATAAAGAGATTATTCTGGACTATCCAGGTGGAGCCTAAATAGTGTCGACAGGTATCCTTAGACAGGCAAAGAGAGATTACACTCACAGAGGAGAAGGTGATGTGAAGACAGAGGTAGAGATTGGAATGATGTAGCCATAAAGCGAAAGAACACCAAGGAATCCTGGCAGCCACCAGAAGCTAGAAGATTTGGGGCCAAAAATCGGACTGCTTTCCAGAACCCCCCCAAGGGAGCCCTGCTGAACCTTAAGTTTGGACATCTGGCCTCTAGAACCATGAGAGAAGAAATTTCTATTGTTTTACGCCACTGAGTTTGTGAAACGTTGTTACACGAGCCCTAAGGAACTAATATAGACTCCCAGTTCCACTTCCTTACAGCCAGATCCCATCTAGGGTCATAGCTTTTCCATACCCACTTTACATTAGGGGAAATGTAAAAGAGGGGAAGTTGGAGGAGAATGAGACAGTTATTGTAACCAATTGCTGTTGAAATACTTTTGTTCATTGTAGAAAATCCTATGACAATGTGAGCCTATCACTTAGGCCCCTCCCATGGCCTTGGGAGGGGCCCAGGAAAGTGAGGGGCCCTGAAGCTTAAGACTCATTAGCTTCATGGTAAATCTTCCTCTGACACGAGGCAGCCATGATGGTTGTGTTGAGGAAGGTCTAAAAGGGAGATCTTGGGGGGCCCGGGGGTTTTCAATTGGTTAAGTGTCAGACTCCTGACTTTGGCCCAGGACAAGATCTCACCAGTGTGTGAGTTCAAGCTTGGTGTCAGGTTCTGAACTGGCAGTGAGGAACCTGCTTGGGATTCTCTGTATCTCTCTCTTTCTCTCAAAAATAAATAAACATTAAAAAAATAAATAAATAAAAGGAAGGGTGCGTGCCTGCCTGTCTCAGTCAGTTAAGCATCTGACTCTTGGTTTCAGGTCGGGTCATGATCTCATGGTTCCTGAATTCAAGCCCCATGTCCAGCTCTGCACTGACAATGAGGAACCTGCTTGGGATTCTCTTTCTCCCTCTTTCTCTGCTCCTATCCCACACCTGTGGAGTAGAGCACTCATTCCCTCTCTCTCAAAATAAACTAAAAAAAAAAAAAAAGATTTAGGGGTGCCTGGGTGGCTCAGCGGGTTAAGTGTCTGACTCTTGATTTCAGCTCAGGTCATGATCTCACAATTGGTGAGATTGAGCCCTGCATGGAGCTGACAGTGCAGAGCTTGCTTGGGATTCTCTCTCTCTCTCTCTCTCTCTCTCTCAATCTGTCCCTTTCCCACTCATGCATGTGCTTTCTGTCTCAAAATAAAAAAACATTAAAGAAATCTTTTAAAAAAGATTATAAATCAATCAATCAATCAATCAATGGAAGATCTTATGCTTTTGTGGCAAGAAAGGACCAATTTGGAAAAAAGCAGGAATTTCTGAGCACGAGTACAATGGAAACCAGTTTATGGTGGGGGGTGGGGGTGGCAGAGGATGAAGAAGGAATGGAATAAGAGTAATAATAGCATTTTTAAGAAATGCTGCATGAGCTCTGTCCCTGCTTTTCCCTACAAGAGGTGGGAAATTGTAAGCTTTTTTCTTGTCCCTGATTCCCATAGAGACACCAGTTTCCTCTTCTCCCCTAACAATTGCACTTCTGGTATTTAAATCTTTGCTGAATATTCTATAATTATTTCTTAACATATCTGTTTCCTCCCCCAAGGTTTTGAGCTCTGTGAGACAAAGAGCCACGGTGATTTACTTTTGTAAATCGGTTAAGTTAAAAAAAAAATGATAAGAGATCAAGACAACCTGGAGAGGGAGCCTACAGTACAGGGTCAGACCACTCCAGCTTTTATCTGTATGTCCCCTTTTCTCTACTACCCTGACAATAGAATCCTTACGGAGTCTAAGGAAGGAGAACCGACCTTCTCAGCATGTGGCATCACCAATCTACTGTTTATGGCATAAATATTGATTTTTGGTACTCAAAACACAGGCTGTTGAGATTCAAAACCCATTCTTTCAACCCACTGTTTCTGCTAGGAGCTTGAACCATTTATTTTGAAATCTTCCACAGATCTCCACCCCAGCTGAGAATGTATTCTCTTACTGTGCTGTGTCCTTCCTTCACTGATTCAGTAAGTCCTGGGTGCCCAAGGAGATGAGGCGAGAGAGGAGCCATGGGGCAAAAGTACTTACAGAGAAAGGAAAACATATCAGTTAATAGTAAAATATTACCCCACTACAATTATGTCTGTATCAGATCATCGGTCCCAAAGTTTCATCCCGTGAAGTGTGAGTGGGTATAAGGCATACCTTCAAGAAAGGACTTCGAAGAGCCACACTGTGATTCACTATGCTTTCTTTTCTTTCAGCCTGGTTACCAGAGTGAGGGGACAGAGTAGAGCTCTCAGCCGACTTTCAGTGGTCTCAAAGCACTAGCGAGAGACCAGATCTTTATTTATTTAAGCCGCTGTAATTTTGCATTTGTTTGTTAGTATAGCATAAACAACTAACCTCTCATAATTGTTACAAACATGAGAACGTAGCTCTCCCATCAAAGAGTAGTAAAGTCCCTTCATTTAAATCAAAACAAAGATATCTACAGAAGAAGTGTGTGTGTGGTCACTGGAATATACACATAAGTGGAATTAAATAGATACAAAGCAAATTTTTTGAGGGAGCTGTACTGACAAAGAAGCCACGGGCCTGGATAAAGAAAGTCTGTGGCAGTTTGACATGACCGAGCCAAAGTAGATTGACGCAGTGGCTTATCCCCCAAGGAGAACATGCCCTCCTATGCCTTTCTAAATGAGGCCCAAGAGAGTGACTAAGAGCTAAGAAATAGAACTGGGGCTGAATAATTAAGTGTTCTCCATTTCCTTGACAGAGGACCCTTCCAATTCCTGCCCAGTAGAATCTCTACAGACCAACGTCTCCCATTTTTCCAAGTAAAATAGAAACATTATTGCCATTAGCTTGCCTCTATTCTACTGTGAATGCTATATACGTGGGGATACTTCCCAGTGTTAGTTCATACGTCTCTGGATCAAGAGAAGTTCCATCTAGACCTGAAATAGTCATCATTGCATATCACTCCTAGATGTAGAGACTACCGTGCATGACCCAGAGATGTTGGACTTTGAACTTTGATGCCAAGACTAAATGGGACTTTTGGATTGCCTCCTTTGAGTTAAGTCTGAATGTTTTATGCGTAAGAGGGGAGTAAACTGAGCATTCCATGACCAGAAAGGCAGACTGTTAAAAGCATTAGGATTGTTCACAATATTCTGTTCTCTTTCCTCCAGGGCACATGGCAGGATTGTATTTCTACCTGCACAAAGTTAGGTGCAGCCATAAGACTTACCTTGGCCAGGGGCACCTGGGTGGCTCAGTCGGTTGAGCGTCCGGCTTTGGCTCGAGTCATGATCTCGCAGTTGTTGAGTTCGAGCCCCGTGTTGGGCTCTGTGCTGACAGCTCAGAGCCTGGAGCCTGCTTCAGATTCTGTGTCCTCCTCTCTCTTCGCCCCATCCTTGCTTGTGCTCTGTCTCTCTCTGTCTTTCAAAAATGAATAAACATTTAAAAAAAATTAAAAAAAAAAAGAGACTTACCTTGGCCAGCGAAAAGTGAGCTGAAATGATGTGTGCCACTCCAGGAAGAAGCTCTCTGAGATCCACTGCATCCCTTGCAATGTTTTCAGAGAGGGTTTATTCCTTGTGTGGGCCCCAGGGCGTGGATGCAATGTGGAACAGAGTCCCTAGTCAACCATGAAGACTGTGAGCAAGAAATAAACGTCTTTCGTGTGAGGTCACTGAGATTCAAGAGTTCCTTGTTTCCATAGTACTTTACCTAACCTGCCTCACAGAGGTTCTTATAGGATATTCTGGCAGGGCCCTGTAGTCTTAGCAGATGCTTATTGTCCAAGCCTAAAAGTGGCCCAAAGATCTGTATCTGAACTCTCAAGTTCATATCTCTTATCCTTCAGTCCTAGCCACCTCTTGGCAATTCATGATAAAAAGGTCATAGACATCCATGGTACTACATGAGACACCTTATGAGAAAGTCCTTCTCTAAAATAAACCCTCTCTGGCCTTGGGGAAAATTGTCCTCCCAGTCACCTATCTCCTCGTGGGCCCATCTCTGCCTCTCAGGCCTGGAATTTCTAGAATCCCCTGAGTGGGGAGGCTTTTTCCATGCCTCAAAAACTCTATCTTTAGCTCTGCAGTACACAAGCCAATAACAATCTCATCGACAAAGAGTTCTGAACTCAGAAACCAAAACTCAGACTGCCCTTTTTAGCTTATGGTAGGGGTGAGACTATCGCACACACTTTTCAAAGCAATAGGAAGAGGCTATTCTTTTTTTTTTTTTAATGTTTATTTATTTTTAAGAGAGAGAGATTTTGAGAGAGACAGCGCAAGTGTGAGTGGGGGAGGGGCAGAGAGAGGGACAGAGGATCTGAAGCGGGCTCTACACTGACAGCCGGGAGCCTGATGGGGGCTCAATCCCAAGAAATGTGAGGTTGTGACCTGAGCTGAAGTCAGATGCTTAGCTGACTGAACGACCCAGGCGCCCCAGGAAGAGATGATTCTGTTACACGTGTCATTGACAAAACAAAGGATTCAACTCAGGAATTCAGACTCAATGGGAAATGGGACTTGTTCCTCTCTAAGAACTTAATATAAATCCTTTTAATCAAAGGTCATTCTGAGAGTGGACAGAGGAAACAGGGAAAGAACTAGCATTTGGGGGACCCTACTATGTGCCAGGTACTTAACCACATTCAACCCTCTAAGCAGCTATATGAGAGAGGTGCTATTATTTTCACACAGAAGACACTAAGGTTCAGCGAACTGAAGACACTTGCCTAAGGTCACAGAGAAAGTAAGTGGCAGAGCGGGAATTCCAACCAGATGTCTCTAGCTGCAAAGACTTCACAGTTGTACTCTTCCTTCGCTACCCGTTGCCATAGCCAAATGAAGTTAAAAGAGAGAAAATATTTACCATAGTAGGGTAAGAGAAACATGATGCAGAATTAAAGAAATTGTTGTTTTCTTAATATGAGTAAAATTTACATTTCTGAACATTGTAACATCTAATCTATTTTAAAATCTCCCCATTGGGGTGCCCCGGTGGTTCAGGTGATTAAGCATCCGACTTTGGCTCAGGTCATGATCTCGTGGTTCGTGAGTTTGAGCCCCACATCAGGCTCTCTGCTGTCAGCACAAAGCCCACTTGGGATCCTCTGTCCCTGTCTTGCTCTGTCCCTCCCGTACATGCACTCTCTCTCTCTCTTCCCAAAATAAATTTTTAAAAATCTCCCCATTAAACTACCACTTAAATAGTGACTATAATTATATCCTTTATTCAGGAAATCCTGTACTAGTGATATTTTGGATGGAAATACAATCAATATCATTATCTTCAAGACATCAGACGTAAAGAACACAGAGATTCCTTACAGTTGTAGTATGGGAAATGGATCATGTCCCTTGCTGGCCATTACATTTGTACCTTGCTCCTGTGTCCATGTAGCTTTCACCTAAAGGAAAACTGAGGAGAACAATTTCACAGGACTTAAAAATTTATAATAGAGCATTTCTTGGCTAAGACAGCGTTTGATGTGTATAGAGCTTAACACAATGCTTGACACTTAATAAAAGTTTAACTAAATTAAGGGAACAACATGGGCTTTTGAGTCATGACTAGAATTCAAAGCTGGGTGGATTCTCCTGTCCCTCATTAGACAGGGGTTAAGTCATTTACCCTTGTCGAGATGGAGCTTCATCATCTATAAAATGGAGGAAATAATACCTATCTTACAGGATTCTTATGAGCATCGTTCAGAAGATTCTTGGGAAAAATTCTACTTCAGAAGCTTAAAGCCCCTGACCCCTGTCATGGATGCATTAGTCTTCTGTCTCTCAAGAAAAAGAAAAGGTGGAAATAAAAGATCGTGTCTATTAGCTCTTCTTAAATTAGTCCAACAAAATTCGAAGTGCTCCTTTCTCAGAAAGATAAATTTCATGCTGTTGGAACAAATGGAACATATAATGCTTGCTAAGTCTCTGGCAGGTGTCTGTCTAAAGCTTGATGTTCAACGTTGGTTCTAAAGAGCAGGGAAGTACCTTCCCATTGATCCACCTCAATAAGGCCATGGAGTATGGGTTGAATTTCACAACAGTCATTTCTTCCCTAGAAGAAATTAGAAAAAGGGGCATGAGTCCTTTGAAACAAATGTCCACTATGAGGGTGAAACTTCCTATTTCCATCCACCCACTCCACTCCTACCCCATAATAAAAGATGGGAGGGTAGCAATCTGCTTAGATATGTGAAAACTAGGGGAAATCTTACATGCAAAAGGCTGAAACCAGTCAGGGTCAGAGCTGCTGCTGTGTAATATTGCTCTGAATAGATAAAAAAAAAAAAAGACAGTAAAAAACAGCCATTACCTATCACCTCAATTTTTACCTTAAAATGGCCACCTCTTTGCTTATCTTAAAAATCAGTCCAGACTTCCAGTTCCAGACAAGATTGCATAGACCCCTTTCGCCCTGTTCCTCCCCATTAAGCACAACTATAAACCCTGGAAATTAGGAAAGAAACAGCAAAATGAGAAGTTGGGAAGATGGTAAGAAGATGAACTCTTTTGAGACCCCAAGACTAAAAGAACAACCTAGCAGCACAGTGTCTTATGTGCTCCCACCTGATAGAAGAAGACAGCTCAGACCCAGCCTTTCCCTACTCCTGACCTAGCAACAGAAGGCAGCCCAGGTAGGTTCATTTCTTCCTCAGATTGAATGGGAGTCCATTTGACAACATCATGCAAGACATCACTCACAAGAGGGACCAATAGGGAGCCTCACCAACAATAAGCAATCAGGAGAAGTGCTCTCCATCTAGGTCGTGCCTTAGACGCCCCTACCCCACCGAGAGATAACTGAGGCAGATGGGTAGAAACAGCAAAAGGGAACTCCACTACAGCAAGAGGCCCCATCCAGAAAGCTTCTTTGTCCCCCCTGGAATTGAAATTCTCTTCCCTCATCCAGAGGGACCTTGCGATTGCACTCTTAGGCATTTATTCTAGAGAAATGTTCACACAACAACCTATACACAAATGTCAATAGTTTTTTTTTTTTGTTTATTTATTTATTTTGGAGGGGGAGTGTGAGTGGGGGAGGAGCAGAGAGAAGTGAGAGAAATCCTTCACTGCCAGTGTGGAGCTTGCTGGGCTCGAACCCATGAACTGTGATGTGAGATCATGACCTGAGCTGAAACCAAGAGTCAGATGCTTAACCAACTGAGCCACCCAATAGTGGTTTTAATTTTTGATAGGCAAAATTTATTGGGTGATAGGCACCCAATAGTGCCCCAATAGTGGTTTTAATTTTTGATAGGCAAAGACTGGAATCAGCCTAGATATCCTTCAACAGGATGGCTAAGTGACTGTGATTCATATACACATGGACTACCACTCAGAAATAGGAAGCAATGAACTGTTGATACATACCACAATTTGAATGAATGTCCAGAATGACCCTGAGTGAAAAAGGCAATCCTGAAAGGTGATATACCACATGATTTCATTAAGATAATATTTTTGAAATGGGAAAATTTTTAAATGGAGGTCAGATTCGTTGTTGCCAAGGATTTGGGATAGGGAAGGAGCTGAACATGCTATAAAGGAGAACCCAGGGTGTCCTCGTGTTGATGGAGCTGTTTGCTCAGAGTCTTGACTGCGGTGGAGGGTACAAACCTTGGTGTATGGTGAAATTGAATAGAATGAATTGCATGCCCACGCTTTTTCATTCCCACTTCAAATCATGGAAACTTATCAAATTGTCCTCCTCCCAGAATGCAATAAAAGCAGACCGCAGAGCCTTGCACCAACTACAGCCCCATGATTTACACCCTTGTATTGGATTGACTTCCACTGTCTCTCAGGACTCTTGCACAACGAACCAGAGGCAGTACAGGCCTTACAGCTGAACAGGTCACTGTGGACTCCAAATAGCTCTGGAGGTCACCAAGGAGCTCACAGCCAATAGAAGAAAAAGACCCATATTAGAGTATTAGTAGAATACTCTACCTTGTAGTAGAATTAGAGTAACCTGACATAAATCCTACAAAAGAGGTAAATAACCTTTGAGAAGATGTCTACAAGAAAGATTAAGGGAGTGAGCTGTGCTTTCACTCAGATATGGAATTCAGGCCTAAATGCACCTAAAATTACAGGTTTCACCTTACACAAAGTAAACCTGAATTTCCACATATGTAAAATGGGGATGATAGGGAACCCACCTACCTCATGGAGTTCCTGAGAGGATTAAATGAGATTTGGTAGGCAAAGTGGGGAATGCACTATTATGGACTGAATTGTGTCCCATCAAATTTCATATATTGAAACCCTGACCCTCAATGTGACTATATGTGGAGATAGGGCCTTTAAAGAGGTAACTAAGATTACACGAGGTTATAAGGGTAGGGCCCTAATCGAATAGGACTGGTATCTTTTTTACAAGGGGAAGAGACACCAGGAATGTGCACACACACACGGTGAAGACCAACTTGAGGACACAGAGACAATGTGACCGTCTCAAGCCAAGGAGACCTCAGGAGAAACCAAACTGCTAATACCTTGATCTTGAACTTCCAGTCTCCAGAATGGTGAGAAATAAATTTTTGTTGTTTACGCACCCCAAGCTGTGGTGTTTTGTTATGGCGGCCTGGGCCAACACATGCACCATCAGATGCAGAGCTATGTGCGCCATGAATATGAGCTGTAATAATGATGTTTATTGCTAGAATTAATGTAAGTAAACTTGCAGAATTAATGTGGCAAAAGATGTGGTTCCTTCATCCTTAGAGGCCCAAGAGGTCTCTGTTGGTAGGGAGGGGGCTGTGGTCAAAACGGAAGAGCATAAATTAGCGGATGCCAAGAAAAGCCCAAAACAGGGAGAATGAGCAAAGAGAAGCTGGGTGTGGGATTTTCTGACATGCACCTATGCAAAGAGTAGACGACCATAGAGCCACAGCGGGAGCATGGAGGAAAGACAGCCAGCTGGTGAGGCAGCCTTTCGTCAGTGGGGGATTTATCCAGGGAGGGCAGCATTGGGGTGGGGTTCTGGGTCCACGGCCAATCTAGGGCTTCCTATATGACAGCCACGAACAGGAGGACAAAAGTAGACACCTGAGTCAAAATTCCTAGAGAATGCTGAGAATCAATACTTGGAAGAGCAAGTCTAAATGTCAAGTCCAAATTGCTGGGGCAGGGGGAAAATATGAGAGACAGGGACAAGGGTCAACAACAAGGAGAAATTGGAGAGTGCTGTAGAAAAGTGTGAACAGCCCTGAAATGTTTGCTGTTTGCTTTCATTTGTTCCTGCATGCCGCACCGTGGGTATGACTAGTCGAAAGTTACAAGGTCAGTGGGAGAGGTCCCAAGCCCATGTTTTATAGTAATAAGAGACAGCTAACACTCAAGGCATCACAATAGACCTTGAATTGAGCAAAAGGAATCACAGAAAAAGCCAGAATTCAATAGGCCTTTCAAACAAACCTGAACAAATTGACCCTAAATGATTGTTCATCACCTGGTATCTAGCAGGAACCGATATTAGAGTCAGCGAATAGGCCACCAGCCTCACCAGCACTACCTGGGCATCCCACCAGGTAACCCAGTGACATTTGTTCCCAGGATGTAGACCATTTGGGTAATGAATATGAGACGAGACTTGATTTTTATTAGTGTGGCACATTGTAAGCAATAATTGTGCTTGTAAAATAGCCACGTTTTAAATCCACTCTTGTTTCTGATGCTAATTGTTAAGGCTAATGGCCCCTTTGATGCGTTAAAGAGCATTGTTTGATCCTTTTAGCTCTGGCTTTGGAATACATCCTGATTCATTTCTTATCACCTCCTTCAATGCTTCTCTAGTCTACGTTACCATCTTTTCTTGCCTGGATCATTGCAATACTTCCCCAACTTTCTCTTTTCCTCTGACAGTCTCTTCTGCACAAAGCAGACAAGCAACCCCTTTTAAAATATAAGTCTGATGATATCACTCCTTTGCTCAGAAACCTACAGGCTTCCCATAACACATCAGTCACCTACACAAGTCCGTATCCAATTCTCTGTTGCAGGTTGGATTCCCCATCTGAGACGGAGGCTAGAGGGCAAGGTATTTATTAGGGAGTGTCCTTGGGATCAGCATCTGTGCAAAGGAGGGGAACAAAGCAAGAACAGGCAGAGGAAGAAATTGAAATTTGACATAGGCTCAACAAGAGTCTTGGCCAATGTCATGTAGAGTTCTAGAGGTGGAATGGTGTTTTAGAGTTGTCCTAAGTTAGGTCAAGATGCTGGGCCTTTAGACTCCCTCATTTATCAGTCATTGGATGCTGGCAGCCCTAGGAAGGGGCAGGACCTTGGTGGAGGTGGCTCTCAGTAGCTGGGGAAGGTCTGTCCACAGTACTCTTAAAGCTGGGACAACAAGTCCATTAAAGGGGGATCTGGTCAGCACATCACAGTGCCTGACACTCTCCAGCCTCATCTCCTATCAATCTTCCCCTGGTTCATTCAGCTCCAGGTAAACTAGCCTCTTTACCATTCCTCAAGCAGGTCAAGTACAACTGTACCTTGGGAACTTTGCTCCTGCTCTCTCTCCCTGAAGCACCTGTCCTACGCTTCCTCACTTTAACACTCTTCTGAAATGTAGCCACCTCAGAGAAAGAACTTCTCTAACAACTCTGTCCAAAATAGCTGATACCTAGAATATATTTCTGCTTCCTTGATGGTGTATTATCTCTCTCACTAGAATATAAGCTCCTTGAGTTGAGGATTTTATCTGTCTCATCCGTCGTTCTATCTCCAGAGCCTAGAGCAACATATGACACACAACAAGTCTTCAGTAAATGATCGTTGAATGACTACAAAAAAGAATGAACTGCTTGACATTGATTCATAACACTGACATCTGTAGGATTCTCTTCTTATTATTTAAATGCAGATAGTGTCTTCTCTGCTCCGACACAGGCAGTTCTCCGCCCTCCCCCTCCAGCGGGCTCCCAGAGTCCCCTCCCGAAAACATACAGCTTAGTTCCTGGGTCCATTTTCATAACCCACACAATTTCAAAGCTTCCTGTCTCACCACGTACCCTCCCCCACAGCCTGCAAGGCTACCATTGCCACTCCCGAAATGGCAAATATTGCTACTTCCAATGAATTCTCCACGGTACCTGATCCTTACCATTACTAGCTTCTAATCAGTCTAACTAGGTCACTTGTCAGTCCTCAAGCTACAAGGGAGGCTGAGAAAACAAATATCTCTTGTTTCAGCTTCTATCGTGGGCAAATTTTCAAATCTAGCCTGGGGAGTCAGATGCCAGGTATTAAAAACAGAAACAAACAGATGTTCCCCCACCTAAGAAATAGTAAATCCTGTCACTGCCCCTTAAGAAACTTGAAATTCAGTTGATGACACAGGCCTTCACAGTTTTGTCAATCAGTCAACATTTTTAGCCTCTTCTATGCACACAAGGCATTGTGTTAAGGGCTGTGCATATTCTAAATAAGAAAAACACAGTTCTTGCCTTAAATAACTTTCTCCTAGAAGAGGAAAAATAGTGTCAAGAACAGCAGAATTCAGGGATAGAACTAACTCTTGCCCATTCTTAAATGCAATCAATATTGGATTTTTGTGTATTTTTTTTTTTTTGCTCTTGTTTGAGTAGTAGCTTGTGAGGCAGCCATATTATGAACAGAATTTGATCTATTGTCAATGTCCAATAAATATTTTTAATAATGAGTGCTCTGGAGGAATAACATCCAAGAATATTCTAGCAGATGGTAAAACATTTTTGCACAGTTAATTTCTGCCAAAACAGCCCTCTATCCTACTTGAGAGCAGTGGAAAATCAAACAGAAAATTAAAGACAGCTAGACAAAGCATGAGAAATGTCTGGCCTGAGCTATGGAAGAGGCTTATTCCTTTGCCACGGTTGGATTACCCGTGTCTTTTCTTTGCTCTCATGAAGAAGGAGAAGGGAAAAAATGCCAGTACACACAGGGTATGCATTGTATTGTCTCTTATTTAAGTTCACAGGACCATTGAGGAAAAAAGTAACAACAATCCTGTGTTTAGAGTAAATCTGTTCCTTGTTGTCAAAGGAATTTCTAACATGGTTAAGCTCCCATCAAGGAGCACTTAGACTCTATTTTAATCATCCCCGATTTACTAAAAAGACAACTGAGGCATGGAGAGTTTGAATCATTTACTACAGGCCAGAAATTCAAACTGAGTTTTCTGTTAGCCCGGTTCGTGCCTTAGATTTGTTCTAGAAAAATAGACCCTGTTCAAACACTTCTGAAGGATACTGTGGGGTATGAGAAGATGAGAAAGGTTCCTTGCTCTGTAACTCAAACATGAAGGCAGTTGAGAGTCCACAGAGTTGTGCAGTGTTGTTCTAGTTCTATTCAACATGGGGCTGGAAGCTTCTCAGCAAGTTAGTTAGTATGGTGCAGATGAAAATAGAAAGGGCCCAGTGTTCTTCCCAGGTTATGTGTCCACTAAATACAGTAGATTAAGATGATAACATATACATGTGTATTCATGTATGAATATGCATATGTGTGTGCATATGTGCATATATATGTACATGCATATGCATACACCATGGTGAAAACAATACAGATATGGTAAACCTAATACTGTCTTACGCACCAGGAAACCTGTATTATTTCAACACTGGAAAAGAAAATGAGCCTTCACCCATGTTAGTCCCATCATTCCTTTTCTGCTTTGAGTTGGAAGTTTCTGCGTAAAAATGGGATGTAGAGGGGTGCCTGGGTGGCTCAGTTGGTTAAGTGGCCAACTCTTGACTTCAGCTCAGGTCATGAACTCGAGGTTGGGATTCTCTCTCTCCTTCTCTCTGCCCCTCTCCCACTCTCTATCGCTCTCAAAATAAACAAACATTAAAAAAATAAATACGTAAAAAATAAAAATAAAATAAAAATGGGATGTAGAGTGAGGGACCAACTCTTTTCTGACAGCATCCCAGCAACCCCATGACCTCCGAGCTTAGGACTCCCTCTTCCTTTTCATATAAATCATCAACTGCTTTGTAACTGCCCCCTTCGACTCCCAACTGGGATAACTAGATGGAATAAGATTTATGTTTCTGGGGAGTTTGGGCTCAAAGTCAGCAAACCTATTATCTATGAGCACATTACCTCCTGACTTTTAAATCTAGTGTGTGGACCTCTCTCAGTTTATTCAACCCAAAGAATGAGAATAATAGCTCATGCTCCATTCACCTGTTTGGACTATTTTATTAGAAAAAAAATATCTGAAATGTAATTTTCATTTTCAACTAAAAATGTATTACTGTTTAATCTAAGGTGCTATAGGGTGGTTGATGTATTTCGAGACTGTAGATATTTCTGGTGACCAAAATGCAGTGAGGACTAGGGAATCTTGCTGCCCTATTGGCACAAAGAAGTGAGAGGACACCAACACGGGTATTTCACTTGAGCCCATGTCTCCAAATGAAGGAGGGACTGATTTCAGCATTAGTTCCTCGGAGGCTCTGTGGCTCAGAATGGTTAAAACTCTCCTATATTACTGTTTCCCAAACTAAATGCTAAGCTCCTTCAAGGCAGAGGCTGTGTGTTATGCTTCTCTTCGCCCCCTGAGAATTTCTTAGCCAATATCAGCTGCCTCAAAAAGAATCAGCACACACACACACACACACACACAGAATTAGCAAAAGCCATTGGAGAGGCAGACGAAAGAGCAGGAAGAACTGTATCTTATGATATATTAGTTCAGGCCTTTAACGCCTCCCCCCAATTCATGTACTTCTATTATGCAAGCCGGGACGATTTTTTGCATTAAGGCATAAATCTATGGTAAGTTAAACCTCTTAAAGTCACTTTCTTTAAAATCACACAGTTTAGGGGAATCTCGCAACATCTGATGTGGTCTTCCTCGGAAGAGAAAGGAATTTCAACCTAGCAACGTCCGAAAAGAGCATGCTACGAACACTCAAAAGTGGCAAATGACCTAAGGGTGGAGCCATCGATGTGACAAATGTGACTGACTCTAGTCTGTTCGGCGGTGTGTCACAGGATGCTTAGTGTGCCGGGCCTCCCCCACCTTCATTTCTTTCTTTAATCATTTTCATCTTCTCACATTTTGATGATTTTTCTCAGCCCTTTAAAAGTCTCATTGAATCCACTAATGAACGGAGTACTGAAAATATGCTAATTTGCAAACCTGTGGTCTCATGGCCAAACTGATGCTGCCTTTTCCCAGATGACAGTCCCAGAATTGAAAGTGACCGCACACCGTGGTCCTCAGAGGACGGAAAAGCGTTCATGAGTGAGAAATGAAATTGCAAGTTTATGGAGCGTCGTTTCATATCTAGATGGCCACGTTGTGCCTGGGTCTTTGGTTCAGACAATTAGCTGCATTATTGCTCTGGCAATAAATAAATAAATAAGTAAGCCTATTTTGTGAAATTTTTGGTCTTTCATGGCAGGCTTTCCTTTTTCCCTGATGATGAAAAATAGCCAATGCAGAATTCATAGAACTGTCATCAGGACTTTGAGATATAGGATTTGGGAATACTCATTCATTCAATAACTGTGTACTTGGAAAGAGTAATGAAGCCTAAAACCCATTGCTTTGACATTTATTTCAGTTATCTATTGCTGTGTAGCAAACCCACCGCAGAACTTAGTAGTTTAAAAGAACATTTATTTTACGGTCTCACAACTCTGTGGCCTGGGCTGTGCACAGCCGGGGGTTCTTCTGTTACTTCTCCCAGTGGTCACTAGGGTGGCTGAATACAACAGGCAGATTGGCTTGGGGCCAGGCTCGGCCGGAATTTTGAGATCGCTGGGCTTCTTTCTCTTTCCATGTGGTCTCTCCACATGATCTCTCCAGAAGGATAGTCAGACTTCTCTCATGATAGCCCAGGCGCCTGGCAGCACAAAACAGAAGATGCTGAGCCCTCTTAAGGCTTAAGCCCAGAACTGGAATAGCAGAAATCCACTGTATTCTTTTCACTAAAGCAGACACAGGTCCAGCCCGGATACAGTGGGGGAGAAGACATGAGATATGAATACCAAAAGGTGTGGTTCATTTGGGGCTACCGATGACACAGAATAACACAACAGAAGCACCAGGATCACACACGTGCATGCACACACATGCACACACACGCACAATGTATAGGTGGATAAGTCACGGGGATAAAGAAGTCACAAAGATAAAAGGTACAGTATAGGAAATGTAGTCAATAGTATTGTAACAGCGTTGCATGGTGACAGAGGGTAGCTACACTTGGGATGAGCACAGCATAACATATAGACTTGTTGAATTACTATACTGTACACCTGAAACTAATGTAACATCGTGTGTCAACTATAATTCCATTTATTTATTTAAAAAAATTGTTTTAATGCTTATTTTGTGAAGGAGAGAGAGATACAGCGTGAGTGGGGGAGGGGCAGAGAGAGAGAGAGACACAGACTCTAAAGCAGGCTCCAGGCTCTGAGCTGTCAGCACAGAGCCCGATGGGGGGCTCGAACTCACCCACCGTGAGATCATGACCCAAGCTGAAGTCGGACGTTTAACCGACTGAGCCACCCAGGTGTCCCAGCTATAATTCAATTTAAGGAAAATTTTAAAAAGGGTGAATTTGTGGTAGGTAATTATATTTCAATAAAGCTGTCTCAAAAAATCCCCCTGGGGCGCCTGGGTGGCTCAGTTGGTTAAGCGTCTAACTCTCGGTTTCGGCTCAGGTCACGATCTTGCGGCTTCATGGGTTTAAGCCCCGCATCAGGCTCTGTGCTGGCAGTGCAGAGCCTGCCTGGGATTCTCTCCCCCTCTCTCTGCCCCTTCCTTGCTGGTGTTGTCTCTGCCTCTCTCAAAATAAATAAATAAACTTAAAAAAAAAGAAAAATTGCCCCCAAGCGTAAGGTGAGTTGGTCTGTAGACTACTTCAGATAGTTTCCAATGGCCACTGTTTAACGGATATTCCCATCTGTGACCTGCAGAGAGAATTAAGGGTCTGACATTGCCATGTTACATAATCTCTCTGAGTCTCAGTACATTCATATGAAAAACAGGAATAATGGTGCATATCCACCTACTTCAAAGGATTATTATATTAAGAAAACATCTGTGAAATCGTATTTCAAAGTGTAAGCCACCATATAAATGTAAGTTGCTATTAGAGCAGTCAAAGGATTTCATGACTGTCATTTTGTGTCTTGTTTTGAGTCTTCTGTGATTTTTGAATTATGCTTGTAATTTTGGATGAGAATTCTTACAGCTAACTTTTAGTGAGACCAAAATATTAATTGTTCCATAGCTGTTATTATGTTTAGTTTCTTTCTTCAGCAACCAATTTGGATGATAGCTTTAAAATCACAATAGAATATTTGGTTATTATATTACCCCTGGATTGATTTTAGTGCTAAACATTGTGTATCTTGTGATTAAATAATTTTTCATGCCATCTCCCTATTAGTGGAAGATTAAGATAATTTCCCTGCTGAAAGTATTAGGGACATGCTTATTAATTTTTGAGTTATTTATAGAGTATTCTAAATGATTATTTTGCCACTATTCAAGCCTATCCTGTTTAACAATTGCCATGAAATGTGAAAATGACAGAGTTTTAGTAGGACCCAAAGTATCTAACCAGATCTTTCTCTGACAACATGTCAGCCCTCAGACTACTAAAAGCAGGAGACAAAGGGAGTGCAGAGGCGAATTTGGGTTCTTCTCCTCTGTAGTGTAGGCAGCATGAAAAATTTGACCTCCATCAGAAAGCTCTGTACCTGGGAGACCAAACGGGAGTAGCAGAAATGATGGCAGCCTCTCTCTGCGTTTCTCCTGGCAACCAGCGGTCTGTGGTTCTTGCTGGAAACATGCTAATGTGGGCCCGTTGAGATCCACTGCTGAGAAAGGCAGGCTGCCCCATTTGATGCCTCCTCCTGCTGTAGGTTTCTCTAGTGGCTCCCAGGGAAACCTTAGATCCCGACAAGCTGTATGGGCTGCTGGTGTCAGTTTTACCAGAGGGGAAACTTTTCAACGTAATGTCCTTCTTGAATTCATATTGAATTATACATGTATTTTAAACAGCAACAGCTGAAGGAGTCAAATTTCCAAAACTTATGAAGACATGGAAACATACTTCTTTGTTTTCTTTCCATCCTTCCTTCCATCCTTCTTTCCCTTCCTTTCTGCCTGTCTCTTTCTCATGGCAGATGAAGGGTGGGCAATAAGGAGAGTGGAGGAAAAAAGAAAATGAAAAAATACACTTTTAAATATTACTGTTTAGAAGTCCTTTACTCCAGGGGCACCTGGGTGGCTCAGTTGGTTAAGTGACGGACTTCGGCTCAGGTCGTTATCCATGGTTGTGAGATCTAGCCCCATGTTTGGCTCTTCGCTGGCAGTGTGGAGCCTGCTTAGGATTCTCTCTCTCTCCCTCTCTCTATCCCCCGCCCCTGCTCACACTCTCTCTCAAAATAAAAAATAAACTTAAAAAAAAGAAGTCCTTTACTCCATAAAATCAATATACTGACTTGAGAATTTAAAATATATAAATTAGGGGCGCCTGGGTGGCTCAGTCGGTTAAGCGTCCGACTTCAGCTCAGGTCACCATCTCGCGGTCTGTGAGTTTGAGCCCTGCATCGGGCTCTGGGCTGATGGTTCAGAGCCTGGAGCCTGCTTCCGATTCTGTGTCTCCCTCTCTCTCTGCCCCTCCCCCGTTCATGCTCTGTCTCTCTCTGTCTCAAAAATAAACGTCAAAAAAAATTTTTTTAATAAAATAAAATATATAAATTAAACTTTATTTGCTTATAAAATTATCAAGTTTGCTACACTGAATATGAACTATGGTTTATTAATAATAATAATAACAACTTATATGACGAATGCATTTCAGGCTTTTTAATCCTTATAATGAGATGAGGAAAGTAAGAAACGGAGGCTAAGTAACTTTCCCCAGGTCTCAGCTTGTGAGTGGTAGAGACAGAATTCAAACTCCATTAATTCCAAAGCCCATGACAATGAATTTTTGAGGTGACTCCACAGGTCACAAGGAATCCAATCTCATTATTTTCTTTTTAAAAATTGGGCAAACTTTATATTCAGACAATAATCCACTGCATTTAAAATATTCTAAATTTTGTCAAGCACGGAATCTAAGACTGTTAACCATTAAGAAATCTCATGCTTTTGAGAGGTTGCTTTTTAATGTGCAAATTTTTGTGACATGTTTCCTGGGGTCCTGTGGTGCATCCTAAATTTGGCTAGACTGCACACTTTCTGAAAAGGAGAGAAAGAAAACCAGCCGTAATTCCCTAGATGTTGTCATTAGAAACTTAAGTTTATTCAGCCACTTTCAGGGCTCACCGACTTCTGTTGCTTTGTCCAAAATCTGCAGATTTACTGAACTGAGGCAAGCTTTTCACCTCTTTGCCATGCTAAATTGTATCTTGATTAAATGGAAAACATGGCCAAGCATGGACAAATTTCTTCCATGTGCTGCAAGAGGCGATCACATTAAAAATGAGTGCTGGAGGTTCCAGTCCAAGTTAGTGACAGAGGAATCTCTTGAGCTCCCTTCTTCCCAGTGACACACCAAATGTACAGCTGCACATGGGACAATTCCTTGTGAAAGAAATCCGGAAACCAGCTGACTGAATCCTACACATCAGCAAATGAGAAAAGGTTCGCACTGAAATGGGTAGGAAAAGCTGAGATACACTCTTACCATATACCCCACCCTTGGCACAGTGCCATACAATTCGGAGGGAACTCCCCAGCTCACAGTGTCTCCCTGAGAAGCAAAAGGTGTGAACTCCACATCTAGATCTCCAGCTTTTAGGAATATCACCTAAGGGATTTGTCCCCAAAACACCTATCTCCAAAAACCAATGGAGCTTGTGTCCACAAGACTCATAGCACTATAGAAAACAATGAAAAAGTTCTTAATGGACTCTAGAGGACTCAGTGTGGCTATCCCCTTGGGGCTCAGCACAGAGGAAGCAGGCAAAACAGACATCCATATGCAGGAAGCCCACGAAGTACCAAATAAGATGTATCAAAAGAGACTCACACCAAGGGAGCACAGTTCAAGAGGTGGAGTAGGAAGCTCCCTGAACTTACCTGCTCCCACAGGCATATCATACTGACAGCTACATGTGGAACAACTCCTTCTGAAAACTACCTGAAAACAAGCTGAACAGTTCTTCCACAACAAAAGATAAAAGGACCACATCGAGATAGGGAGGAGAGGCAGACACAGGCTCACGAAAAACCCCACGTGACAACCCACAATTGGGAGGGATCTCACAAATATGGAGCTTCTCCCTAAAGAGCAAGTGTTTCATGCCCCACATTCAGCACCTCAACCCTTGGGACTTTCACTGGAGAGACAAGCCCCCCATAAGCCTGGCTTATGTCCAGGAGACCCAAAACACTGTAAGGAATGGAGCTTCCTTAAGCTTAATAAGCGTCTTAAAGCTTATTTATTTATTTTGAGACAAAGGGAGGGAGAGAGAAAGAGAGAGAGAGCACAGGGGAGGGGCAGAGAGAGGGAGAGAGAGAGAGAATCCCAAGCAAGCTCTGCACTGTCAGTGTAGAGCCCGAGGCAGAGCTGGAACTCGAGACCATGAGGTCATGACCTGAAATGAAACCAAGAGTCGGACACTCAACCGACTGAGCCACCCAGGGGCCCTGGTACCATACTGTTTTGATGACTACTGCTTTATAGTATTACTTGAAGTCTGGAATTGTGATACCTCCAGTTTGGTTCTTTCTCAAGATTGCTTTGGCTATTCAGGATCTTTTGTGGTCCCATGCAAATTTTAGGATTGTTTGTTCTATTTCTGTGAAAAAATCAAAACTGGAATTTTGATAGGGATTGCACTGGATCTGTAGATGGCTTTAGGTAATATGGACATTCTAACAATATTCATTTTTCCAATTCATGAGCATGGAATAGTTTTCCATTTATTTGTGTCTTCTTCAGTTTCTTTCGCCAATGTCATATAGTTTGCAGAGTGCAGGTCTTTAACCTCCTTGGTTAAATTTATTCCTACATATTTAATCCTTTTCTAAAAATGTTTATTTATTTTTGAGGGAGAGAGAGAGAGAGAGAAAGAGAGAGAGAATGATCGGAGGAGGGACAGAGAGAGATACAGAGACAAAAAATCTGAAACAGACTCTACACTGTCAGCACAGAGCCCAACTTGGGGCTCGAACTTGGGAACCATGAGATCATGACCTGAGCTAAAGTCGGACTCATAACCAACTGAACCACCCAGGCACCCCAGTATTTTATCCTTATTGACACAATTGTAAATGAGATTGTTTTCCTAATTTCTCTTTCTGATAATCTAAGCAGACTAATTTATTCTGAATAGGTCCCAGTTGTTGACGACATGCCAAGAACCTGCCAGTGTTCCAAAGGGAAGGATCTCAGTGAGCACCTCATTTTGGGCTGATTGGAAGCCAGACACTCAGGCAGCAGCTTTTTAAAGGATGCAAATATATACAATGTTGTGAGACCACAATCATAAACATTGCTGGCCCCCAGGCCAGGTGTTGTGGAAGGGTCTCCTGGGCAACGGTAGCAAAACTCCGGGCTCTAGATGAGTGTATAAGCTCCTACCTGGAAGGTACTGGTGAGCCATAGTGAGGGGCCAACGGAAAGTGCAGAGATGATGTCCCTTAGCCCATGTGGTCCCCCGCCCCATACCATCTCTTATTGTTTCAGTCCCATGGAGCCCAGAAACTCAAGAAGAGACAGGTACTCAAGGGATTGCCTCCTGTGTGCACTGCACACACCCACCTGCTTTAGCTGGTCTGCAGGGGAGTACAGGGGTGGGGCATACTCACCAGCTTTAGCAAGGTTGTGGGAGGACCCGGGACAGGGCAGGCCCACCAGTGCCAGCAAGGTAGAGTGAGAACACAAGAATGGCAGCTGCCAGTGCATCCTGCCCCCAGAGAGAGCCCCAACGGGTCTCTGCCTCTCCAGCAGACACTTGAAGATTAGCAAATGAACCTTCTTCACATATCATTTAGGTGCTCTTCAAACTGCTGCTCTTGCTCTGGGTTCCAGGGCGGGTGAGTCTGTGCACGAATCCAACATTGGAATCCCATTTCCTATAGTCTTCTGAGTCTCCTGGATGTTAGCCCTGTCAGTTTTCAAAGCCAAACATTTTGGGGGGCTCATCTCCCTGGTATATGTCCCAAGGGTCTGGGTGCCTGATGTGGGGCACGAACCCTTGCTCTTCAGGGAGAAGCTCCATATTTGTTAGATCCCTTCCGACTGTGAGTCACCATACAAGCAGAGAGTTTTTTGTTTGTTTGTTTTTAATGAGACTGCATCTCTGCCTCTTCTTCTGTCTTGATGTGGCCCTTTTATCCTTTGTTCTGGTGGAGCTGTTCAGCTACTTTTCAGAGGGAATTGTTCCATATGTAGCTGTAGATTTGGTGTGTCTGTGGGAGGAGGTGAGTTCAGGATCTTCCTACGCCACCATCTTGAACTGCCTCTCTTAGTTCTTCTGAGCAGTCGACAAGATCATATATAGAAAAACCTTACACTGAGTGCTTGGCATGATTTTCAATCCCTGAAACTTTAATGACTGAATGTTTATATAATTATTTTTTTCTAGTTTAACCACCTTCACGTTTTAATATTGGCTAGATAATATCAATCAAATCCATCTACAAGCACCTGAAAGCTTTAAATTCCTAAGATGCGCTGCATGTTTTTAAAGACAGTAAATCAAATATGTTGTTATTCCCAACTGTTTCCATATTGGTTTTCATTATCCTTCCTTGATTTTAGGTTAAAGAGCACTTGGTCTATTTTTGTCCCGTCTTTTTTGGTCTCTCAATTTTATTTATATTTGAGAATCAAATTTGTCCCATCCACTGACCCAAATCCAAATTAAATATTATATTGCAATTTGTTCGTTTAAGCAGATTTTTTCCCCCTAAATCTCTTTAAAAAAAAAGATTCTAAGTCTCCTGAAGTAATGTCATTCAATATTAAATTGATCTTTCTCAGCACTTTAGTCCTGATATCTTGGGCAAAAATGATGTGTCCTTAAATATGTATATCAGCTACATTTTGTGCATCTCAGCTCAAATAATTAGATCCATTTCCCATTAATTTTTTCAGAGTCCAAGATTATCTAGATGGAGTTTTTAGTAATGTAACCTTAATTCTTATACTTGGCAAAGTTCTCAAATGGTCCAATTTATCCTGTCATTCCTTTTCAATGTGACCTTATTAAAGCCATTATTATATTTCCCCTTAATTTCATTTAGAGGACATTTGTCCACTCTCAGCCTCTGGTTTCACACATGGACCTGTGGAGACACTTATCTTGTTACATATATGGTAATTCCAAATCTTTGGCTAGCTAAGAAATATAAGTAGAAATTGGTTGTAAAGTGGAAAGCGTTTTAAGAACCCCATGTAAAGATGGATTCTTTGTTTTGCAGAGCAATGGTCAAGCATGTACACATATAAGCTTTACTTGACCTTGAGAACACACAGACCCAGAGGAGAACTTTGGCAATGCGCTGCTCCCCAGGACTCCCTAGACATCCCCAGCTAGATCCAGCTCCGAGAGCCTTGGCCAAACCAACAAGTCAAGACGTCCACAGATACCAGAATGAAAAACTACCCTCAGGATTTGCTCACTATCTTGTCTAGTCTTTTTCTTTTTCCACACCATGGGTGAGGCACAAATGACATGTCACTGTAGTAAGGCACTTTGAACACATTCCATTTACATGAACTTTCTTTTTTAAAAAAATTTTTTTAAATGTTTATATTTCGAGAGAGAGAGAGAGAGTAAGGGGGGGAGGGGCAGAGAGAGAGGGAGACAGAATCTGAAGCAGGCTCCAGGCTCTGAGCAGTCAGCACAGAGCCCGATGCAGGGCTCGAACTCACGAACCATGAGATCATGACCTGAGCCAAAGTCAGACCCTTAACCAAGCCACCGAGGCACCCCAATTTATCTAAACTTTCTTATGCTTTTGGTCCATTGCCTTTTGGAACCCATGTTTCAGACATTCCTGCCACATTCATGTCCTTCACTCCCTGCCACTTTATGTTGCACTCAACATGTATACACACAGACACACACACACACACACACACACACTTGAGTGTTTCTTTGATTTTTGTTAATAATCAATTTTTACTGTGTGTTTTAGCCCCGATTCCCTAGAAATCGGAACCAATTCTACCAATGGTAGAAGCTTACACTTTAACCCTTTATTGGGGAGTATAATCCCAGGGAAGCAAGAACAACAACAACAAAAAAGTGAGGCAGAGAAGGAAGGAAAGCAAATACAGAGTGGTGCATTATGGGGCTGGCCACAGCCTTACAGCAAAACACAGCTTGCTCACATAGAAAGTGTCCAGAGAGGCTGTATGGAACCATTGTGTCTCAGAACAGTCTGTTGGGAGTGAAAGGGAAAGCAAGGGCTTCTTCTTATCTCCAGTCCCTTATTGGTCTATAGAATATTAGCTTACCTGTACTGCTGGGCTGAGTTACCTGAGTCTTCTGGGAAAGCCCCTGGGATAACAGGTTCTCTGTGGGCCCAGTCCAGTCAGTGTGCAGGCATAGTGGTCTCTCCTTGTCAGACAACACTGCATATGGGGGCTCCTCTGATTATGGCAGGAAGGGTAACCAGGGTGTTAAAGACCACAAGAAAAGCATGGAACTTCCTTAGAACTACTCCTAAAGTCAAGCAAAGGCAGCTATCTACACGGCGTGGTTTGAGGAAAACCAAAGAATCTTCGACCTCTACAATAGCTCCCCAATCATATTGTTCAACTAAAAAGACCACAATTTGAACCTGTCTTTTGCTTCAGGCCCTGAGAGATTCTGTTAGGATGCAAGTTATATTAGATAAGAGACATCATATTGAGCCAATAACCCAGACCACTTTATTTGTAGAGTAGAGCTCTGGGGGAATGAACTTCAGGAAGAGTTAGGTTTTATCAGGATAAAAGGGAAATGAAAGCTGGGGAAGAAATCATCCAATCCAATTCAGTACTGCCCAAGAAGGATATATCTAGGTAAGAAACAACTAACTGAGAAGTCCAGAGCAATTGGAGGGTAGGCTGAGGCCAGAGAGCTTAGAAGTTAGATGGAAAGAAAGGATTGAATGGGAGACATTAAAGATCAACTTTCCCTACCTCACTTTTGGTCTTGGTTTGTTCAATGGTCCTTCTCCCACAAGTCGAATGACAGAGAGGTTGAACACTGGTGGGGCTCTGAGTTCAAGGCCTTACTCTGCATGTGCTCCTTTCAAACTTGATTAGCTATGGATTCCATTATGGGATCTTCTGTGCCTCATTATATCTGCGTTACACTGGCCTCTCCTACAAACTCTGTCAAAGGCTCCATGTCCCCCACACCCACCACTCTGGACATTAGTCCTGCAAAGAAGCTAAACACCCCTCAAACATGAAATTCCTGTCAGCAGGAAATTCTCTGAAGGACTCTCTCTCTTCAATCAAGCACTCCCTTTCCTGCCTCCCAATACACACACACACACACACACACACACACACACACACCCTTCTTTCCCTGCAACATTTAAGAAGGATAATGATGTTATGTTGTTTGCTTAGTTCTAGGAATCTTGGTGACCACAATGTGGCCAATTTACTGTTTGGGGTTGTGAAATTCAAGGTTATGTTAAATGTGAACCTTTGGTGCTATTTCTGTTGCTTTCTCTAATGGTTTTCAGATTCTTCTATTCTGTTCATAAATTCAAGTCAGGTATTTTCTTCTAAGATCCTGCCCCTGATTCACTGCACCACTCACATTTTGCATTTAGAAGACGTTTCCCTATGACACTAAGATGTTTGATGTTATTAAAATCATGCTATTGGTATTCATATCAATTATGTCTCGAGTGTTATGCTTAGTATGTCTATTAATAAAATTCGGATTTTCCTCTTTTTTTGGCTTCTGCAAAAATAATTTATAGAGACACAAATAGTAATATTAAAGCTATCAACCATAAAAGTCAATACATGTAATTTAAGAGTTGCATACATATGAATTCAGATCTTGTGCCTGCTAAATGTATATACATTAGCTGCACACTAGAAATTTGGAGTTTCAGAAGCAGCAAGCTGTCAAATAATAGAGCACTGATGTTTTGAAAATGAACTTTTCAGCAAAGCAGGAAAATTGGCAAAGCTGGGTTAGTACATGAAATGCATATGCCTCTTTACTCCACTAAATTGTCCTTAGGTATATCCATTAACACTGTTTCTTCGTTGAATATTTCTGTTTAAGAAAGGCTTTCATTTTACCTTTGAAGTGGGAATTTCCCAGAAAGGAGAAAAGTTTTGCTCATGATTTTGGAAGCTCCTTTGCAAACAATATTAAGCATAATCTTCAATTAAGAAGTTCACAACTATATTTATAAGATGTTTAATCATCTTGTCACTATATTTCTCAACTCCAAAATATTTTCACAGCAAAATAAGATCAACAGAGAAAAATAATTTGCTATTTTAGGAAGCGGGTCTATTAAAAGTGATCTGAATTTTGGGGCCAACTTGAGAATCCAAGTCCGATGATACGTAATATAAGTATTGCCATAACTTGCCAGCCAATGGGTACACATGTAGAGACAGGAGAGATGTTACATACATTGCAACAACACTTGTTTCTCTGATCCTTGCTATCCACGAATGACCCCTCAAAGTACAACTCAGTTATTCCTGCTAATCCCCTAAGATGTTTCATTTCAACTACGTTTTTGTTGTTGTTGTTGTTGTTGCTGCTGTTGTTTTCTGAGTCTTCTGGTTAAGTCCACTGCCCTCAACAAAACCACTTAGAAGTGGGGAAATGTCTTGCTTCCCCCGAACCACACCATGTTTCTTCACTTGGGCAAAAGCAAGATCCCCTCCTGTTTCAATTCCTGCTACATTCCTCTCCCCTGGGGCAGGCAGAAATCCCCTTCTCCTCCAAAAGAAAATCCTAACGACGATTGATAAATGCAAATGACTCTTAGGAGCACCACGTTAGTTTATTTGTTAAAATCGAGTTTATATCAGTAGTGGCTAGGCGAATCTCACTACATAGAAATAAAATAAGGAGTGTTTAAGGGAAATGAGAAGGTTCAATACGGGTACAAAGCGGCAGATAATCTGGCAATATTTACAAAAATTTCAAATGCACATCCCATGTGATGTGGCAACACCACTTTGAGGAATCTATAGAACTGTTTGTATTAGAGTGTTTACTGCAGTATTGTTGGTGGAGGCAAAAAAGCTGCAAGCAAATTGAATATCCATCAATAAAGTGATAAAGTAATGTTTGAATACATTATAGTGTGTCCAATGGACAATATTCTGCAACTACTAAAATAAACAAACTAGATCTATTTCGAACTACAGGTTTCAATGACATACTGTGAAGTAAATTGCCAAGTGGTAAAGGAAGGCACGTAGTATAATCATACGTTTTATAAGACAGAAACATAGTGCGTGCGTGTGTGTGTGTGTGTGTACATGGGAATGGAAGGAAGGAAATGGAAAGAAATGGAAGAAACTGTGGAAAGCTAATGGCATGGTATGGTATGGTATGAACACAGGTTACCTCAAAAGGTAAACACAGAAGTAGTAGGGAGATACACTAAAAATAAAATCTGTGGATCATTTCCCTGGTCATTATGATCACTTATTCATGTGTCATTAAAATATTTCAATTAAGGCAAATGGGGAAACATTTTATGGAATAGAAGAAACAGAAAACTCACTAGAGTGATACCCTCAAGGGTAAGAAATAGATAGGACATAATTATGGCAATCAATTCATTTCCAAAAATATATACTGAGCGCTTACAATATGCTTAATGTGTTTCTCAGTACTGTGAGAAATAAGAAAGACGAGTAGGTCATGATCTTTGTTCTCAAAAACCCTGTAGATCTGCTAAAGGACAAAATGTATGCATTATTATTATCTCAAAGGCACTGCTTTGCTCAGGAGTGACGCACGTAATATGTGTCTATTGACTAATAGAATGGAGGTGACTGGGGCTGGATGAGCTAGAAAAGACCTGGTGGGTGTAGCTGAGACTATTAATAACCCCCCTTCCCCTAGCCCTTACCACTTCAGTGCATTCCCACCCAACTTCCAGCTGCCAGGATCTGTATCCCTTGGTCTGAGAGCTTTCTCTGACCACCAGAGCCTGCTCTACCCACAAGTGCCAACAAGTTAATACAGCTCTCAACCAAGGATGATGGCAGTTGGTGTATAAATTCTCCAGCTCCTTTGCCCCTAAAGTAGAATAACTGAGCTCCATGTTCTACACTGGCTCACATAATTCCCCACTAAGATTAGGTTTTGATTTAACACGGTGATAACTCACTTGATAACGTACATTGGCCTTGACCATCTCTCCTTCCCTGTTTCACTTCCCCACTCCCTCACCAATGTTTTCCAGGAAACACTGCAACCAAATCTTTATCTCAGGGTCAGTTTCTGGAAGAACCCAAACTAAGACAGTGGAGGTCAACAGACTTGCTTTAGACCTTATGGTTTTTATATTTTCATTTATTTCACAAATATGGATAGAATACCAACTTTTCCCAGTCAGGAAAACAGATACCTCTCTAGAGGTTTCAGGCAGAGAGAAATTCAATGCTTAGAGTTGGTTTAAGGGTATTGTATTAGTTTCCTATTGCTGCTGTAACAAGTTACCACAAATTTAGTGGCTTACAATAACACAAATTTATTCTCTTACAGTTCTGAAGCTCACGAGTTTATTGTCAGTTTCATTGGGTTAAGGTCAAGGTGTCAGTAACACTTGCTCCTTCTGGAGGCTCTGAGGTTGAATTTTTTATTTCGTTTAGTAAATTTACTTACTCAATTTTTCATTTCAGCTATTGTACTTTTGACCTCCTTTGGTTCACTTGACTAATTTATCTCTTTATTGATATTCTTTATTTGCTCAGACATTATTCTCATTTCCTTCAGTTCTTTGTCCATATTTTCCTTTAGTTCTTTTAGCATATTTAAGACAGTTGATGTAAATTCTTTGTCTATTAAGTCCAAAGTATAGGCTTTCTCAGAGACGGTTTCTGTCAATTTTATTTATTCCTGTGAGTGGGCCATGCTTTCTTGTTTCTTTGTATATCTTATAATCTTCTGTTCCAAACTAGAAATTTTGAATGTTATAAAGTAGTAACTCCGGAAATCTAATTCTTGATCACTGAGGGCCTCGGTCATGTTTGCTTACTGACTTTTCCAAACTCTTTTTGCGAAGACCATGTTCCCTGTTGTGTGTGGTCATGGAAGTCTCTGTGCTGTTATTTCCTAGGTCATCCAATGATTTGCAGAGGTTTCTCTTGTTTTAGTATTTAATTTTAATAATATGTGTTATGTTTAAATAGCAATGCACAAAGAATAAATCTTCAGGGAATGTTTACACACAGTATGACACATGCTTTAAATATGCAGAGGAGGAAAAAGGGTGATGCCAGAGATTTCTTTAAATACTTGGGGCCAAAAAGGTGGGGGGAAAACTACTTCCTAGTCTTTGCAGATTGGCTCTGTGCTGGGGCACTCTAACACTAAGCCAGATCATCTACCGCTCTGTGTTAGCCTTCACATCCTACTTGTTCAGAATCCAAAGATCATCCAGAGATGCAAGGCTAAGATCACTTCGGGTCTTTTGTCAGCATCTGTCTGCCCCTGGGCATGCATTTTGTGCTCTGCATTCCCTGGTAAATGTAGTAGCCATTCAAAAAGCCTTTATTCCCCTCAAGAATCTTCCTCCTCAGTTTTTTTTTCCTTCCCACACTTTTGGGTCTGCTTCCCCTTGCCCCACCTTCTTCCCCTTACCCCAGGCAGTTATGTGCAGTATAT
>NC_064817.1:35730543-35741924 GCF_023721935.1 Panthera uncia | reverse complement strand
CACAACCAAAATATTATCAGAACAAGAAATCTATTGCTTGCCCCCACTCCCAGCACCAGCAAATCATACCAAGAACACGGGCCACTGTCCCTATAACCACCACTGAGCTAGGGAATGGGGTATGGTAGACAGATAAGAAAAAAATGCCATAATACATGCTTACCGAAATTTACCAGCATCCATCTTCGTTAAGCACTTCCTTGGTTGCTGCAAGATTTTGATTAGATCCCAGAGTTCCATCAAAATTGATTCTGTCAGTTTTCTCCAACTTCATGGTTGCTTCTGTGGAGGGACCAATTCTTTCAGCTTTCTAATCCACCACTCCTGTCACATCATCTCTACAACTCTTTCTCCCAGAAATTATTCTCTCTCCCAAAGGGGGAAATACAAGATCCCATTAGTCACTGCATCCCTTTCTGGTGATGTTAATTTCTCCCATTGATCAGTAAAAAGCCCACTGGGGGTGTTTGATAGCTTAAGACTAAATTGCAAAAGTATTTATTTTTAAACTATCATGTATTTATGAACTGCTACTTATTTGTTTACCTATCTATTGTTAACTATTTTTGTTAACTGTTACTAACATTTCTTATCTAAAATAGCAGAGGAAAGGGAGACAATAATAAAAAACACAAATGTATATAAGTCAAGCAAGAAACCAAGTACACTGCATGAAATATGTTATGGCTCTTGGTTCCGTAACTGAACACTAAGCTATAGCAGAAATTGAAGTTCCTTCGTCTACTAGTTAGTCCGTGTTTTGTTTTGTTTTTTTACCCTCAGCCTTCACCTCAGCTGGTCAACTTTTTTTTTTTTAGCTGGGTGTATAATTAAAACCTTCAATGTAAGGAATCTGAATCCTAAGGGGTCCTGCATTAATTGGGAAGTGTTTGATTAACTTTTATGACTGAAAATGGAGACCTATGGAATCCCCTGAGTTCTAGTCATCATCCTCTATGCCCCCATTATATACAGTAACCCAATTTTCCCTTAATAATCAGGATTAAGCACCCTGTCTACTATAGTAACCCCCTTCCTTGCCTGTGGGAAGTTTAGCCTGAGGAACAAGATCAAGTAGCTGGTCTCAGCTTCACATTCAGTAGAACTTTCATTGTATCCTCTGGCAGACACACATTCCCCCCTTGGGAATAAATACCTCTTAGCTAGCACAGCCCAAACTTTCAAGGATTTTTAGCAAAATCTGATGAATGTATTATGAGGTGGAAAAGCAAGAGAGGCCACTCTCCATGTCACCCTTTGGTTTTGAGGCCCATTTTGGCAAAATGGTACCAGTTTTGGTCATGGGTTTAAATTGTATGTCACATCCTTGAGGACAGTTTTCCAACCTCATAGGTACAGTCTCCCGCTGTAACAGGCACCAGAACTGCCGCATCAGTAGGCTATTTCAGCATTCTGTGAGGCCAACTGCTTTTTGAGTAGTGGAGCACATGGTAAGAGCAGTGAATTTTGTGACCATGAGGCCAACCCACACTTGTTTTCCTGAAAAAATTAGATATTTGATGAGAAGCAATGTTATTTGAAATAATAGAATAATTAATTATATCACAGGCAGGGATACCGGTCTGTATTTAGAATATATATATATATATATATTCCCATAAGGACTAAGTGCTGCTCTTTCATCACGGTTGAATGCAACCAATCTCCCACGAAGTGGCTAGCTGGTCTTCCCTCAACTCCCTCAACACCTCAGAGCTGAGGATTATTTCTGGTGTTGGCAGACAGGCCAACTGATAGTGATGGTAAGGCAAAGTTGATGCTGTTGAGCCCATGCCTAACCCCCATTCCTGCTGTCATGGTCCCTTGCACACTGAGCAATCTGCCACGATGTAGCTTGGGAAAGAAGCCAATTGACATCCACAGGATAGCTATTTGGAGTGACCAGCTTTGCCTGAGAAAGTGAGAAAATTGATCAGATTTGCATGAGCAGATGGAAAGGAAGAGATGTTAGTTTAAGCAAAAGAGTAAAGGCAGGGATAATCATAGAGTCTGGCAGAGTATGGGGAGCCCAGCCTAGCTGGAGGCAAGTTTGTGGTATGGAGAACTTTTTGAGAAAAACACAAAGGTTAGAAAGGAAGGACATTATAAAGTTCTACCAACAACAGCAACAACAACAACAACAACAACAACACCGTTTTGTAAGTACGTGTGGTGATGGATGTTATCTAGACTTACTGTGGTGATGGTTTCACCATATATATACAAATAGCAAATCAGCATGTTGTACATATAAAACTAATATAATGTTATATGTCAATCATGCTTCAATTTTTAAAAATCATAAAAAATAACAGCAATGCATTATACTAGCTTACATTGTTCAAGCCCTTACTGTATATTGTGCTGAGTGCTTTCTATGTATTTTATTACTTAATCTTCAAAAAAAAACTCCTATGGCAGAGATTCTGTTTTCGATGGACTGAATGTTTCTGTCTCCCTCAAAATTCATATGTCGAGACCCTAATCCTTTGAGAGGTAATTAGATCATGAGGATGAAGCCTTCATTAATGGAATTGCCACCCTTCTAAGAGTCCAGAAAGCTAGTTAGTACAAATATTTACCAATCTAAGGGGAAGATGCAAGAGGGAAAAGGGCCCTGACCAGAACCCAACCATGTTGGCACCCTGATCTTATACATCCAGTCTCCAGAACCATTGAGAAATGAATTTCTGCTGTAGGTCAGGTACCAAATTTATGGTATTTTCTTTTTTTAATGTTTATTTATTTTTGAGAGATAGAGAGAGACAGAGTGAGAGCAGGGGAAGGGCAGAGAGAGGGAGACACAGAATCCGAAGCAGGCTCCAGGCTCTGAGCTGTCAGCACAGAGCCCGGTGCAGGGCTTGAACTCATGGACTGGGAGATCATGCCCTGAACTGACATTGAACGATTAATATGGTATTTTCTCATAGCAGCCTAGACTGACTAAGACAGTCTTACTATACCTATTCTAGGGAATAGTTTCATGATAAAGTAAGAAATTAGAGATTCCCCATGGCGCTGACACACAGAAGCCCACAGATGTTGTTTACCACTGGGCAATACTGCCTTGCTATTTGGGCTGAGTAGTATGGATTCTAATGTTAGATGAAGGGGAATGATTAAGGAGATCAGAGCAAAAAGAAAGGTTTAAGAAAATCACTCTGCAATGTGCTGTGGAACAGAGTGGTTTTTCTCTCTTATAGAGAATGATAAAGGAAGGAAGGTGGAAAGAACCTGGGACCATGAAGACAGTCTCAGGCTTGAATCTCTGATCTATCCCATAATAACCTGTGACCCACAAAATTCTTAACCTGAGGTGCCCCGGTTTCCTCATTGGTAAAATGGAGATTTAATAGTTCTTACTTAATAAGACTGTTTTAGAGAATAAACAAAGCAAGGTGTATTACACTTGGCCCTTGATGTAGAGTTGATACTCCACAAATGTGGATTCTCTTCTTTCCATCCCCTTTCTTCCCAGCAGCAAACATTAGAATGGGTTTTTTGGAAACTTCTCAAAATATAAATCTCATTATTTTAGAAATTGTTGAATGGGACTCTCTCAGAAGATGGGATGGCATTTTGAATTCAAATCATTCAACAAGCATCTGTTTATTTTCTGTTTATGAGCCTTTCTCAATACTGGGCTCTTGAACTAAAATGAATCGGCTATGGTCTCTAGTCAGTGAATAGGTAAGTCTAAGTCACTGAGATAAGGGCCACGGTAGAGTTTGTATCAGGAGGCACAGGAAAACCACTGGGGGAGTGTAGGAGTGTATGATCAGTTTTTACAGTGGAGTTCATTGATTCATTTAAGGTTCATAAAACAGCAGCACCCCTCAAAATCACTCTAATAGGGCCCTACATTATCTTATAAAAAAAATTAACAAATAATCTCTTTTCCCTCTCCTGTTCCCCAAGGCAAGAGGATTGGTGGAGATAATAAGGATCTTTGGCTAATAGGTCATCTCAAATTTCTCTCCTGGTAGCTAAGAAAGTAGCTGGTAAGGGGTGTCTGGTGACTCAGTTGGTTAAGTGTCTGACTCTTGATTTTGGCTCAGGTCATGATCCCAGGGTCATGGAATTGAGCCCTGCGTCGGGCTCTGCATTGACAGTGGGGAGCCTGCTTGGGATTCTCCCTCTCTCTCTCTCTCTGCTCCTCACTTATGCTCACTCTCTCTCTCAAAATAAATCAATAAACTAAAAAAAAAAAAAAAAGTAACTGGTATGAGACAAAAAGCTCATCAAGGGGCCTATTTATTATTTTATTATTATTCCCACCAGTTCCAATGGTAAGTGATTGGGGAGGAGGGAGCCAAGAGTAAATGAGAGGGTTTCAACGCTCCTTGGAGGATAATGGAAAATAATAATTCATTTGAGAAAAAGAGACCTTAACAATTATAGAGAAAATAGGAAAATATTTCCCTTCTCCTTGAGAGAAGCATGGTTGGAGAAAAACAGGTCAGGAACAGAAACGGAATTGGTGACTTCCCTGTGAGAGGTTCACCTTATTGGTCTCAAAGCACCGTAGCAAAACACCATGGTATGGCACTAAATTTTTTCCCATCTTAAAGCCCACCTTCACCCATAGCATTCAGCAAAATGCATCCCACCCTTCTTGCCTTTTGTTGAGATATAACAAACAGAAGCACCAGGTGGCAAAAGGAAGCAGAGCTTTTATGATAAAATAGCCCCGAGGGCTCAGGGTGCCAGAGGCGTAAACTAGCAATACATGGGCTGAACAACTGGAGAGGAAATGACCTAAAACTTCCTCTTACCCTAGAAGAAGCTGAACTTTGAAAGCACACGGGGTGGGGTCTCAGCCAGTTAAGCACCTGACTCTTGAGTTCAGCTCAGGTCATGATCTCTTGGTTCCGTTGGTGGGTTGCGAGCCCCGCGTTGGGCTTTGTGCTGGCAATGCAGAGCCTGCTTCAGATTCTCTCTCTCCCCATTTCTGCCCCTCCCCTGCTCTTTCTCTCTTTCAAAATAAATAAACTTAAAGAAAAAAAGTACAAAAGGCAAATCCTTGGGTATTAAGTGCTGTCCCTCATCTTCAATATTAAAGTTGGAACCAGACTCATCCATCTTTTTTTCTCTCTAAACAGAATTTCCGCACGCTGTCACTGTTTCATTAACTTCCCTCAGAAAGTCATTTCCCCTTGTGTGATGATCTGTGTAACGAAGCCTAGTTCCCACACGAGTACTCCCTATACGTAGTCCTTGTTTTCGCATGATGCGGAATGCTCTATTCCAAGTTGTGCAAACTAGAAATGAAGATGTTTTAAATAAGCCTCACCTGCTCACAGCTGACAGGCTTGCGCCCCATGGGAAATTCAGGCTAAGAACTGCAGTGATGTGGTGTGGCTGTGACGCAGGTTTCCAAAGCTTCAGGGACTCACAAGCATGTATTATCAGAGATGACAGCTGTCGGTCCAGAATGAAGCATTTTCAAACAGGTGCAAATTTCAGTGCAGGCTCCCAACCTACTAATAACCTGCCTTGTCAAAAATTTCAGTATTTTCTAAGGTAAAATGAAGCTTCACATAGATTCCATTGGTGGGGTGGTGCATTTGCCTCTTATGAAGTAGATAATACGATTGGATATTTTTCCTCACTCCTACGTGCAAGTAAAAGGCAAGGGAAATTCACATGATCCATCATCACTCCTGTGATGTGTAGCTCTTTGTCATTAGTTTAGAGATGTTGGGTTTAAGGCCTGGGAACACTTGCCAAATACTGAGTTAGGAAACGATACAATATGTAAAATGTACAATTTATATAAGTGTGTGTAATATATATCGTTTACATACAATTTTCATAATATATACAATTTATGTAAATTTATTATATATAAATATTCTGTGTGTACCATTAACATGTAATATGTATTTATGATTGAAGTAACCAGTTATTACACACCCCTGCACACCTCTCCTTTCCCTTCCTTATCCACTTTCAGCCCCCATTCCCCACACACTACAATTTATGCCACTGGGCTCCCTGTTCTTCCTTGAACCCATCTGTCCTGTTTCCAAGGCTTGTATCAGCAATTCTTAAACTTTTCCCCCAAGTGACACAGCTAAGGAATGGCATCCCCATGGGCAGCAACGTAACTCACATAGCCATGTCCAGATCTTGTCAAAACCCCCAAATTCTGCAGGGAGGCAAAAAAGGTATAATAAGTCCAAGCAACCCAGATATTGGCCGGCGGAAGCAAGCCGCTGGTGAGGAGCACGATTCCCTCTGAGCAAACTCTTGGGCGCTCAGTTCTCTCCCACTCAAAGCAAGGGAGTGAGAATGAATATTTATAGGGACAACTCTGAATCTTCTCTAATTTTAAAAATGTGAATCATTTTCAAACTTCGGTGCTTTATTATATTTGCCACGGACCACACACATGCTGCCTTAGCCCTTCCCACTCTTACATGCTGAAATACTTAGCCCCACATCACGACTTGCTGAAAAACCCTCGCATCATCTAAGGTTCCATTTAAATACCACCTCCTCCAGTGAAGCAGATGCCGTGTGTCCCCCAGCCAAATCCTGTCTCCACACACCGCTCAAGTTGATAAGTCTTTGCCTGAATGCTTTCACGGGCTGCAGGGCAGCTCAGGAGTACTGGAAAGTTAACACCCCTGGGCAGAGCCCTCAGACAAGGATGAACAGGGTTTGGTAAATAAATATCTTCATCTTCCTCCCTCTCCAGTAGACCAACACTGAGATGTGTTCTTCATCAACTCCCAGAGCTCCCCAGTGGGATGGAGCCCCAATTGCCCATGACAATGACTTGCTCAGCACCCTGTGTTTTGCTTCCTGAGATCGGCATCCAAATAAACCTGGTGCTCAAATACTTCCCCTCCTGGACTCCCTTAACACTCTTGTTACAGTAAAGAGAATATCAGACAGGATATAAAAAAGACACCGTGAATCGTAGATATATCTGTCTCTCCCACTAGACACCAGTAGATAAGAATCCTGATTTCCTTGTATCTATATCCTCAAATTGCTGAGCACCACACTTTGCATATTCTTAGTACTTCATGAATATCTGTTAATTTGAATTAATATCAATACACTGATAGCATCAAAGATAGCAATTCTTAATGTCTTTTTCTGCTTAGGAAATTATTAAAAAACAAGCCGAGAAGAGAGTGGATGTTTAGCATCAAAATGATAGCTAGCCAAGTGTTTGATTCAAACTTTTCTCAGCTTCCTTTTAGAAATGCGCAGTAACTTGACCAAAGGAAAGCATTGTGGTTGCATGATAACTAATTATGAGAATAAGGTAGCACAAGAGACCAAAGTGGAGAGTCCAGCATCGCGTGGAAGCAACGAGAAATTTTCATCAATGATATCACAGATATGTGTGGATCAAAAAACCCAATTAGGAAGCAACAGATGTTGGCAGGGATGCAGAGAAAGGGGGAACCCTCTTGCACTGCCGGTGGGAATGCAAACTGGTGCAGCTACTCTGGAAAACAGTATGAAAGCCCCTTAAAAAGTTAAAAACAGAACTACCCTATGACCCAGCAATTGCACTAGTAGGTATTTATCCAAAGGATACAAAAATGCTGATTCGAAGGGGCACATGAACCCCAATGTTTGTAGCAGCACTATTGACAATAGCCTAAGTATGAAAGAGCCCAAATGCCCATCTACACTGATGAATGGATAAAGACAATGAAGTATTACTTGGTGATCAAAAAGAATGAAATTTTGCCATTTGCAACAATGTGGATGGAACTAGAGTGTATTATGCTAACCGAAATAAGGCAGTCAGAGAAAGACAAATATCATATGATTTCACTCATATGTGGAATTTGGGAAACACAGCAAATGAACATAGGGGAAGGAGAAGAAAAAATAAGATAAAAACACAGAGGCAGGCAAACCATAAGAGACTCTTAAATACAGAGAATGAACTGAGGGTTGCTGGAGGGGAGGTGGGTGGGGGGATGGGTTAAATGGATGATCGGCATTAAAGAGGGCACTTTTTGGGATGAGTACTGGGTGTCATATGTAAGAGATGAATCACTGGGTTCTACTCCTAAAGCCTAGACTACACTGTACGTTATTTAACTTGAATTTAAATTAAAACAAAAAAAGAAACCCAATCACAAACCAAGGCATGTTCAAACTTGAACAGAATAGCACAGTTTGGAAGTGAGTGGAAAGAGGTTAGGGCCACCACCACTCTCTGCCTCTGGCTCAAAGGACGAAAGCCATTGTCATCCCCTCTACCACACGGGGATCATCTTTGTAGGGAGATGCCATCTTCCCAACTCCTACTTCAGCCTGCTCTTGTAGAGTTCCATGTGTAGCCTGATGAACGACTGAAGGCAGTGAGGAGGGTGAGAGATAAACCAGGGCGTCGTGGAATGCCCTCTAGGGCAACGCAGGCTATATGCAGAGGACAGGGGTAGACTGGCAGGAAGCAACATGATCAAGAAAGAGCTTCTACAGAATAAAGTGTTGCATGATGTTCAAGGGCATAGACTGTGGAATCAGACAGATTTGGAGTGGAGTCCTATCTCTTCATACTACTTGTCACAAGGTTTTGAGTTATTTAATGTAGCCAAACCTTTGTTTTCTTATAAGTAATACGGGATAAGAATAGTAGTGCTCTCTTAAAAGTTCTTAAGAGGATTAAATGAGGCAAGTAATGTAAAGATCTTAGGGAAGTGCCTGGTACAGTAGCCAAGACTATTTTCTCTCTTCTCCTCCCCTTCCTCCTCCCCCTCCTCCTCCTCCTCCTCTTCCTCCTCCTCTTCCTCCAACACCATTATCACACATGCATTGTGCAGAGTCAAAGAAGAAGACACTTGAAGAAAACGGGTTTCTACTTTGGTTCAGCAGATCTGTAAGAAATTAATGCTTAAAGACCAATGAATGTGGGGCTCAGGGTTATGCAAATCAAACTAGCATCTGGCTTTACAGCCGTGAAGAGAATTGTCTCAGTTTCCAAGTGGATGGTCAGAGTGAATGAGGATGATCAAGCCACTACCTATTGCAAACATGGGACCAGTATAGATTTCTCCTCATTTGGTATGAATGGAAAGAAAGCAATTGATAATGCAGGGCCCGGGAACCATTCTGTTGTACTTATAAGAGAAGGCAATTCCAAGAAAACTCAGAAAAAAAGGGGAAAAAAGTCAAATGAGGTGGTCACAGAAATTGAAATAAAAATTAAAAAATTTTTTTCTGCTCTTATCTCAATACAATTCTTATTAGTGTTCATCTAGAATGACCTGTGACAAGAAAAAACAAGTAGGATCAAACAAAAAGTAAACAAATGTTGCATGTGAAAAGATGACAAGATTTAAAAAAAAAGGCAGTAATAGAATTGAAATCTACATTGGAGACAATAACTAGCACAATTGACTCCATAGAAAATTAAATCGACACGGTAAATAGATAACTTTAGAAATTCTGCCAGAATGCAAAGGGGAAAAGATTCAGAGATAAATAAATATGGATGGAAGAAATAAGTACAGACATCAAGGAATAAAACCCAAGGTCCAACACACACACACACACACACACACACACACGCGCGCGCGCGCGCGCGCACACACGTACTCAGAATTGACAAGGCAATTCCCAGACTGGCAATGGAGATCTAACAATGGGATTTTGAGTATAGAGACCACCGAGCATTGGGCAATGTCTACTCTCTACTGCATACAACCACTTTTGTCCTGTTTCCTGCCGTACACGCCTCCCTGCATAAATGGTAAGATTCTATTTTCTCAACACTAATTTTTTGAGGGTGAAGACTGTGTCTTACCCACTGCCTGATACTTCATAAATGCTGGCCAGCCAACATACAGTTCTGTTTAGATGTCTTTTGTCCTCATAAAGAACAAAATGGAGTTGGGGCACCTGGGTGGCTCAGTTGGTTAAGTGTCCGAGTTATGCTCAGGTCATGTCACAGTTCGTGAGTTTGAGCCTCGCATCGGGCTCTGTGTTGACAGCTCAGAGCCTGGAGCCTGCTTCGGATTCCGTGTCTCCCTCTCCCTGCCCCTCCTCAACTTGCACTCTCTCTCTCTCTCTCTCTCTCCCTCTCAAAAAATAAATAAATAAACATTAAAAAGAAGAACAAATGAAGTTCTGAGTAAGTCCTCCATACAACTTTTCAGCACAAATTTCTAAAATGACTAAATGGTCAGAGATGCCCCACCCCATCCTCATACCCTCAACATGCAAGGGAGGTAGTATTGTTATCAATTGAACATGTTCCATTTTTCAAAGTAATGAAATTGTGTTTTAAACTGTACTAAAATGTACTCGAATACTGTTACCAGAAGTAAGGAATTGAGAGGATACTCTCGAAGGTGAGAAAAACATTTTGGAGGAATATTTTCTGGCCTTTGTTTCACTAACTGATTTTGCAGAAAGTTAGTGAAGGGGCCGTGTGCCAGTATACATTTTACTTCAAAACAGCAAATAATAATTTGTAAAACTGCTACAGGGAATTTGTCAAGAAGAGAGGTATTAAGGGTTGAATGAAAATGGACTCCCGTGTCATATGTCTTACCCACTCCTATGTTAGCTAATGTATACTCCCCAGTATAAGAAAAACTAATGCCAAATGATCAAAACAGGTTCAATTAAGTTCAGCCATGCTATGTGAGATGAAATAAAAGAAATTAAATTATATGGGACATTTCAAAATGATTTATATTTTTAAAAGTTTGATCAATATTTTAAATATTAACACAGCTATGAGAAATTTGACTCTCAAGAAAAACTCATTTCTGGAGAGCCCCAAATTGTTTGCGTGTGTGTGCGTGTGTGTGTGTGTGTGTGGTGGGGAGCTTGATCGTTGGATTGCAAAATATCTGTCTTTTGAACCCTGGTTCTGACACTCACTAGATGTGCGACCTCAAAAAAAATTTACTTATGTAATAAGGCCCAGAGAGATTACCCGTAAGTGCGAGTAATAACACCTACTCTTGGAGAACTGATGGAGGACTAAATAGCTAATTTATTGAACATTTACTATTTGCCAGGCAGTGACTTAAGCACATTAGATACATTAATTCTCCTAATGACCCTATGAGGTAAAGACAGCCATTGTCCTTATTTTGTAGTTAATGGTGCTGGAGACCAGTAACTTGCATAAGTAACTCCACGAAGAGGAGACAACTACAAAGTAACAGAGCCAGAATTTGAAGTCAGGGGCTTGGCTATGAGACTCACGGTGTTTCAGCGGTTAACCACAATATGGGTATATAAAATGCATAAAGTGCCTCACACGGGAACATAACGAATCATAATGCTTACTCTTCAGGTCACATGTAAAGTCACAAAGGGACCCCAAATAACAATACACAATCCCCTAAGCTATGGACCCCACCCCCACCCACACCCCATCCCCCCAC
>NC_064817.1:35598232-35730443 GCF_023721935.1 Panthera uncia | reverse complement strand
CCCCCCCCCCCCCCCACCATCCTGTGGGATGGCCCTGGCTGCTGCCTCTAGCCCTGAGTGGAAGCAGATTTCCCACGCTGCAGTTCCTGTGTGTGGACGGACGGATCCACGACCCGCGCCAGCCCTGCTCAAACAGGGCAGACCGTGCAGATGCGTCCGATCTTCGTTATGTCTGGCTCTCTTCTTGATTTTATTACTGTCTGGAGCAGTGATTCTGAAACTGGAGCCTGCATTTACATCACCTTGAGGGCTTGCAAAAACATAGGTGCCTGGGCCGCCCCCTCAGAGTTTCTGGTTCAGAGGGTCTGGGGTGGGGCCTGAGAATTAGCTTTTCTAACACGTCCCCGAGGGGCATGCTAATGCTGCTCATCTCATCTAGGTAGCAGGCTTTGACAACCACTGGTTCTAGAGGAGAGTTGGTAAATGTTTAGGTTTTGATTTTTTTTTTTCAGCAGTGCCAAATAGTAAACACTACAGGCTGACAGGCTTTACAGTTTCTGTCACTCTGCCACCATAGATTAAAAACAGCCATAGACAATGCAAAATAAATGTGTATGGTTCCAATAGAACTTTCTTTACAAAAACTGGTGGCCAGACCTACAGGCTATAATTTTCCACCCCCTGTTTACGTCCTGTTCTACAATACAACGAGGGACTCTGGGGCCCTACTTCTTAGAACTCAAAATTTTTTTAATGTTTATTTTTTATTTTTGAGGGGAGGGAGGGGCAGAGGGAGAGGGGGACAGAGGATCCAAAGCAGGCTCTGTGCTGACGGCGTAAAGCCCGATGCGGGGCTTGAATCCATGAACCGTGAAATCGTGACCTGAGCTGAAGTCTGACGCCTGACCGACTGAGTCACCCAGGCGCCCCAGAACTCAATTTGTAGTGGCCAAGCAGAGATGGATGATCTTGCAAAAGAAACAAAATATGGCCAGAGAGGTAGGAAGAAGAAAAGCAGGACTGTTGTATCATGGAAGGGGAAGAAAAAGAAATTGGTTAACATGTCAAATGCTGCTGTGATTCAGGAAAGAGCTTTCTCATGGCTGGGAGGGCCGTTTCAGGGAAAGGAGGAAGCCAGAACTCAAGCTGGAGAGGATAGAGGAGTGAGGCAGAAGGTAAGAAAATCTCGGACCTCTGAAATATGAGCCATGTGGTAGATTAGGAAAGACCACCGTTTGCTTGCTCTTCCTCCCATGAAGAGATGGAGTCTAATTCTCCTTCCCCTAAATCTGAGGGGGCTTTAGTCACTTTTCTTGGCCAATAGGATATGGCTGAAGTGATGTTCTGGGCTGAACTGTAAGAAGCCTTGTAGCTTCTACCTGAGTTTCTTAGAACACCCACTCTAGGGAAAGCCATCCACTCTGTAACAAACCTGTCTCCTCTGAGGCTACCAGCACTGAGGCACCAGCCAAGTGAATGAAGACACTATCTTGGAAGTGGATTCTCCAGGCCTGGCCCCCCCCAACCCCCCCCAGCTGATGTCACATGGATCAGAGAAAAACAATGCCAACTGAGCCCTTCCTGAACTCCAGAGCCACGATATCTGGAGCAAAATAAATGGGCGTCTTAAGGTCTTAAGTCTTGACATAATTTGTTATGCTGCGAGAGGTAACTGTGAGTGGCCATCGCCACTCCGGAAGGCCACAAGAGAGACCTTAGAGAGAAGCATTTTTCAGTTAGAGTCAGGAGGGAGTAAGAAATTCCACATCAAGGCTGAGAGTAGACTAGAGCTTTACAAAGAGACAGGAGCTCTGTGCTCAGAGGAGAAGGTTGGCTCTGAGGACGGCAGCAGCAAAGCAAAGGATCATGGGAGAGGAGCACATTGGCCGACAGGTTACTGGAAGGGATTACTTTTTGAATGATGGCTTGGGTTGGCAAAATGGAGGACTTGGACAGTTTCATGGACCTCAAGAGCCCAGTCATCGGGGAAAACATTGACATGTGGCCCTGTCTAAGTTTCTAATCACTTGTCAGGAGGAGCTGTTGTAGTGGCAGGCTTTATTTTCTCAGTCTTTGCATTGATGTAGCATAAAAACCCCATTTGGCTCCAGTGGAGTGTGGCTCTGAGAGTAGTAAGGGAAACTGACAGGTCTAATCGCCAAGAATGTATTCAGGGTCTATGTGAGACACTTTCAGGATCTTAACTCTCAGGGGTGAGGTAGCAGATGGTCAGTGGAGAACAGAGAAGAAGAAAAACTGCGAGTCATAGAAAACCCCTCTTAAATCCTGCATCTCAAATTTCAAATCTTCCTTCTGTCACTGGCTGAAATATAGTGCTCTCTCCAGAGGTGTTTGGGATTTGTGTGAAAGCACAACACAGCTTTCTTTTTTTGTCTGTTTTTTTTTGTTTTTTGTTTTTTGTTTTTTTTTTTGAGTCAGCAAAAGGATCCAGAGAAAAGAGGACAGAGTGTGCTGCATTATTAATAGGAAACGCATTTTCCATTTTATTAGGAACACCTGCACTCTTAAAGTGCCACTGAGTGCTGAGTTTTGCCAGAGGAAAGACCGAATGAGCCACCCAGTTGTTCACTATTGCCATGAGCTGGATTTCCAGAGTAGTCTTGCTAAACATGAAATGAATAGGAGTCTGGTTTCCAGAGCCACTGTAACTTTCCTCCGTATTGCACGAATGAAGTCTCAGGAACCGTGTGGTGATGAAGAACTCATCGAGCTGCAAGAGAGTCCCTGGTTCCATCCAAGGGACGAAATAATGGGCGCATAGAATGGAAATCAACCACAGTCCAAATTCCAGACGATGCTTGCTTCCCAGGGGAGGAAAACCTTGTGACTAGGAGACGTTCCAGTCTCTTCTGCTGACAATCGCTTCTGCTGATGCCTGGCTTTGAAAGCAGGCGACTTTAACAGTGGAATGCCAGTAGAGTCACTCAAGTTAATCAAGCTAATAAATGCATGGGCATTTCATTTAAAGGAATATTCCCTCATGAAGAGGTCTCTGCTCACCGAAATCTTAACTTTTTGTTATTCAACAATTCACAGAAACTTTGCCTTTCGCTCTTCTTCTGAGCGTTCTCTTCCGTGCTCGAATTCCGTCAGTCAGTGTAACAAGCCAATAGGCTTTGGGGGAGAACGGGAGACAACATGAGAACAAAAAATAGTGTTCAACTTACACCATATTTACAGGTAGCTCACATACTTACAGTGTCAAACAGAGGCACAGTCTGAGGCCTGGTTGCTAATTTGTTTCTAACTGTAAGTTTAAAAAAAATTCATCTTCCGAGTTGGAATATGCTGGGTTGCTATAGAAACAGACCCCTCTCCCACCTCATACTTTACTGTTCACAGCTTTCCATGTGAAGCCGCACTATGTCGCTTCTTTGACTGACTGAGGAAGCCGTTTCTACCATTTTTTCCCCCACCGCTCATATTACCGTTTGCAAAGCCTATAGAGGTTGATATTTCCTCTTCCTTCTGGGTGCAAAGTGAGATAATTCAACAGAGTAATTATAATAAACAATTTATCCTATTCAGGTTTACGGTCCCATCCTTGCTTTCTTTTCCTAGAGCATTAGAAATCCATCACCGGTTTGAGATCTCTTTAAAAATGCATGAAGGGAAGAGAATTGGCAGCACAGTTAAATGAATTTAATTCAGCCAGATTTTACATTATTAACTCACTTCCGAAGAGCTGAATGTGGGGCATGATGGAAGAAGAAAGTGGAACTAAAATTGGACCATTGATCCTGGCAGTCTCAGTGCCAAGCAGACGTGGGAAAACAGGCTAGGAAAACTGTAAATGTCTTTTGACACCATTTAGAGATACAGAGCATTTATTTATTTTAATCACTATGAGGCATGTATTCGGTGGATTCTCCCCCCACTCACTACCCATTGCACCCTGATCCTGGCTTAACTGATGCCAGGATTGGCAGCCTCACAGTCCAGGATTGTTTGAAATGGCATATTGGAGCCACGGGATTTTCCTCCCCTCTGTCGTTAATAGGAAACAGAATGCCTAGAAGCCAGGAGAAAAGGACACTCAGCATTCAAGTGATTACCCTCGTGCTCCAAGATCTGCCTTCGGAGGCAGGAGGAAGAAGTCAATATACATAATAAAGTATTCAGGCAATGAAAGACAGTGGTGAATGCATGGGCTTTACCTTTGTTCCATGGTTAGAACAGCGGAGATGTTTATCCCCTTGAATCCCCATTTGAATGCCGGATGCTGAGCTATAAACCTTCCAGTATCGAAGATATAACTTCTATCTTATTTGGTCTTTGCCTTCACAAATAGATTGTTTTTCTACAAGGATCACCACCTTTTCACTTCAGATGCACTGCTCGCTTGATAAATGACTCCGTGTATTTATTGTAAATGATGAAGAAGCCAGATGACCCCATTTTTAAAGCCACTGAAACAAGATTTCCAAAATGCGAATGTGTGCTAGTCATTAGGGCTGTTCACAGATAGCCTGCTCTCCTTCTCTCCACAGGGCAGGATGACACTTCCCTCCCCACTTTGAAATCAGGTAGCACCATGTGACTTGCTTTGGCTAATGAAAGAGTGGTAAAGTGATACTCTGGTGTGGAAGCTTTAAGAGCCAGTATGTGATTCACCACATTTCTTCCCCTGCTGAAGAGATAGTACCGGCATGTGAAGGCATGGAATCTCCATAAGCCTACAACAGTGAGATTCCTCCAACAACCAGTATTGGACAGATAGTAGAAATGAAAAACAGACTTGTCTAAAGCTCATAAAATGTGGGTATTGATTGTTACTGCAGCAGCACTTAGTTTATTCTGACCCATGTCTCCATTAGAATGCTCCTAAAAGGCCAAAATGAGATACAAAGCCATAAATAACAACAAGGAAAATGTGAGTGATGCTCAATTATTTGCTGCATCCTACAAGAAATTTCCACTAAATGCAGTGAAGATGGGACTAAATTTAGTAAAAGTGTTGTGGACCTCTCTGAAATAACAGCAGGATTCGAAGGACAGAATGTTAGTTGGGCCTTTGACCCACCGTCACCATCTTCCCCCAGAGTTGCAAGCCCTGTGGGAAAAAATACACATAGCCATCACAATACTGTAGTGAAACGTCCTTCTAAAGCAGATGGGAGACTTTCCAGCTCTCAGTCTCCACCGATGCTCTGTTGTGGGTCAATGCCAGATTGTGTGATTGTTGATACAGTAGCAGAAGTAAAAAATTACGTTAATCAAGACCAGGTGAACAATGCATATGTAGAGAATGATTCAGATAAATGAAGGGCTACATCATTTTGCATAAAAATCCTATAGCTTGAAGATTTTGATTATTCCCAGGTGATTGTGTTGTTTCAATGTAATTCCCAATAAAATTCCAAATGAATTTGTTTTTGAAACTCAAGATAATTCTAAAATTCATTAGGAAGAAAGTGAAGAGATGAGAATATTGGTTTTGAAAAAGAGTATTGCAGGAATTGCCATACCAGTTATCAAAATTTATTATGAAACCTATAATAATTAAAACATTATAAATCTGGTGCAAGAATAGACAAATCAATTAATGTCGTAATAGAGACAAAAACAAATGTGTGCATGTGAATTAATTCATCATAAAAGAAACACTGAGAAGTAACAGAAAAATTAAAAATTATTCAATGACAGTGGCTGACAAAATCAATTTAGACACCCCTCTCATACTGTATAATAAAAGAAGTTCCTGATTTGGCGAAAGAATAACATTTTTTAAAATTACAAATAAACACACACATATACACACGAAAGAGAGAAGAACTTATAGGGGAGTAAAGACATTCTAAGTTTAAAAATGACATGGACAAACAGAAAGGAAAGAATGATAGTTTTGACCACCTATAAAACAATAACTTTATAATACTTTGGCACAAATTAAATGATGACAAGAAGCATGACAAAGATTTAATGATATTCACATATAAAGAAAATATACAATAGTTTTTTTACGAAATTCCTATAGAATGATGAACAAAGTTCATGAGCAAATGATTCACAAAAGAGAAAATAAAAATAGCTAAAAAACATAAGAACGAAAACTTTACTGGTAATCAAATAAATGCAAACCGAAATAATGAGATGCCATTAATACCTACAAACTAAGCAAAGATTTTAAAAGGTATGCTACTTAATTCTCGAAACAGTGAAATTTGCATATAGTATGATTGCAAAAATATTATGCATATGCATATATATGTATATCTATATGCATGTTTAATATTAATACATAGACATATTTAGAAAAAAGACTGGAAGTAAATACGTCCAAATATTAATTATAATTATTTCCGGGTGGTGAGATTATAGCAAAGATTATTTTTTTCTTGATTCTTTTCTAAATTATTTTGTTCTTGACCTTTTTCCTGTATTTTGTAAGTGTTCCACAATGAATATGGATTATTTTCATAATCAAGGAAAAAATTTAAGTCTCTTGAATCAAGGTACAAAATCAAAGATTACCAAATGAGCTCTAGTGAAATTTCCTGATAGAAATGTATAGCACATGAGTAACGCACATCTGGTTGTCTGACTTAATGGTGTACGTCCAGATAGAAATGTAGAGAGAACAAAAAAGCCTAATTCCAGGAAGAATTAAAAATAATCAGAATAATCAGAGAATTCACAAGCTTTTAGCTGAGTTTATTGGTTTGTATTTATGAACTTTGGATCTCACATGCAGAAGGTTACATTCATCATACTGTTCAGTTCATGACACATCATCATCATTGGCTGGTGTGAGGCTTCTGTCTTATCTTATTTACATGTTTGTTCCCTTTTCATCTTTAATTGCTTTCCAGTATCCCACCCTTCAGCAACTATTCTCTTGATGATTCACTTATGCTCTTGTAAAATGTGGATCATTATTTTGTATGGATGAAATTTTAATTTATGAAACCAATACTTTGTTGTATATCTCACATTTTCTCCAACTTTTATAAAAACTTTGCACTGCATTTAGGATCCGTACATGTTGTAAATTCGTATTTCTACTCGCTGCTCAGTACTCCGAGATGAATATTCACTACATTTCTTTTCTCCAGTCTCCCAGTGAATGGACACTCAGGCAGCCATCAGCTCATTATAACTGCAGTACTATAATTAACAATATTGTTTCCCTTATGGAGTTGTGTGAGAACTTCTTTCTGATTAACCCCAGGTGAAGAATTGCCAGGTCACATTGTATGCATATCGGTACTTGGCCTAAGGAGCACCAGATTGCCCTCCAACAGAGTGGCTGCTCTGGTCCTCACTCTCATTAGCAACACATCCCCAAGTCACCAACAACACTTAACACTACCAAGTTTCCACATTTTTTTCCCAGCCAGGTGTAAAGTGGATTCTCATTATTGTTTTAATATGCATTTCTTTGATTACTCTTGATTTTGAGCAACTTTACATATGCTTGTTGGCTTTTTAGAGTTTCTTATTCTGTAAATTTCTTATTCATATGTTTTGCCCAATTTTCCATGAAGATTATCATCTTTCCTTATTTATTTGCTGGAATTGCTTGTATATTCTAGATATTAATTCCATGTCAGTTTTAAGCAAATACCTTCTTCCATTTTTTAAGCTGCTATTAACTTTTTTTCCATAGCGCCTCCAATTTGGATGTCGTCTGCCATGTCATTGTGCTTTTTTAAGAACTCCATCCCTGTCCCTAAATCACAGAGACGTTACTGGCCATTTTTTTCATTACCCTTGTCTAGCCCATATAACTTAAGGAACTAATAAAACTCCAAATCCCAGTAAATTCAATGAGGCCCAATTAAAATATGGTCCCATAGCTCATCGATCACCTTTTCTGCCTGTTTCCCAATCTCTTAACTGGATCCCATAGGAGTAGAGATCTCTCTGATGGATACCACCACCAGATCTTCCAGGATGATCTCTGCTTTCCATTCTGTCTCCATTTCATCTCTTCCAACTATCTATGCTTGTAACAAATTACCCCAAACTTAGGGGTGTAAACCATTTATTATGCTCATGGGTTCTGCAGGTCCAAGATTTGAAGAGAACACAGTGAGGATGGATTGTATCTGTTCTATGACACCTGTGGCCTCAGCAGGGAAGATGAAGATGTGAAGTCTTGGGGTTGATTTAACAGCTGGAGGCTGGAATCATCTGAAGATGTGTTCACTTACAAGCCTAGCGCCTGGGCTAGGATCACTCAAATCCTGGGTTTAATTGGAACTGTTGGCCAGGGAGCCCACACGTAGCCCATTTTTGTGGCTTGGGTTTCCTCAGAAAACAGTAAGTAGCCTGAGGGTTGGATTTCTCAAGTGGTATCACAAAGATCCAACAGAAAACATGGAGGGAGCTATATGGCCTTTTGTGACCTAGTCTTATCAATGTTGCTGTACTTTGTTGGATAACTCAAGGGGAGAAGACATAGACTCCACTTCTGGGTAGGAGGAATGTCAAAGATTTGGGGACAATGTTTTAAAACCACTAAACCATTCACTCTACACCTAGACCTAAAGTAATTCACTAGAGATAATATTATCAGATAATATTATCTTGGTCACCCAAACTTTGAATGGTTTATTGCCTTATTGACTTATTGCTAACAATTGAGGCCCCTCACAATTGAACCCCAATTTGCCTTTCAGCCATGTTTCTCCCGACTTTCCAGCATGCAGTCTTTAAATCCCAGCTAACTAGACTTTTAGGGGAGCCTGTGTGGCTCAGTCGGTTAAGCGTACAACTTTGGCTCAGGTCATGATCTTGCTGTTCATGAGTTCGAGCCCTTCGTTGGGCTCTGTGCTGATAGCCCGGAGTCTGGAGGCTGCTTCAGATTCCGTGTCTCCCTCTCTCTGCCCCTCCCATGCTCACATTCTGTCTCTCTCTCAAAAATAAATAAACATTAAAAATTTTTTCATCAAAAAAGTAAACAAACTAGATTTCTAGATGTCGACTTCCTATTCAAGTCACACTTTCCAACCTCCTACATATTTATTCCTGTGTTCCCTCTATCTGAAATATTACCTTTAAGTAATTCTCAAACTGTTCCCTCTTTTTTTATGCCTATTTCAAAATTCAGACTTAATGAGGATTTTCTTAGTATACCGCTCACCCATTACTTCCTTACCCCCCATACACTCATATTCCTGATACATTTTCTCCAGTATTTCCCCTGTCGTAGTTGGTGTGGGCTGCCATAACAAACTATCATAGACTGGGTGGCTTATAAACAACAGATATTTATTTCTCACAGTTCTGGAGGCTGACAGTCCCAGATCAGCTGAGGGCCCACTTCTTGATTCATAGACGGCCATCTTCTCACTGTGACCTCACGTGGCAGAAAGGGCAAGGGGGCTCTCCAAGGTCTCTTTTATAAGGGCACTAATCTCATTCATGAAGGCTCTACCCTCATGACTTAATCAGCTCTCAAAGGCCCCATATCCTAATACCATCACACTGGGGCTGAGGCTGTAAGATAAGAATTTGGGGAGGACACATTCAGACCATAGCACCCAGCTTCATTTTTCTCCTTGACACTTGACATGCTCAAACTTTACATACATGTTTACTTATTATTTGCCTCCTTTCACTCACATAAGCTTCAGAAGATTAGAGATTTTACTTTACCCCCTACTTATTGTAGCCTTGGCACCTAAAACACTGCTTGGGACATGGTAGGCCTTTAATTAATATTTGTCAAATAGATTGATGAGCCAATGAATAAGATATATATTTGGGAGTTATCAGTATATAAACTGTTCCCAATGGTTCTTCCCAGGCTAGGAGTCTTTTTGACCCCAAAGGGAATGACAACAAATGAAAGTTAAATTTTATTGTCCCTCTTCCAGAAGCATGGCTCAGGGTCAATTATCATCATGGATTTCTTTACATTTTCATGCCCCACACCGCTGTCTGCTCTACACTACACTTTAGTCCCAAAGGAGAGTATGCAGGAAGGAGCAATGAAGCCCTTTAAAATCTTCTAGCTTTTTGAGCAAAATTTGTGCAGAAAGTGTCAATTCTCATTTACTTTAGCCTTTCTTCCTATTTGGGGGAATCTCTCCTCTCTCTCTCTCTCTCTCTGGCACAGCGAATGTTCAAAACAGCTTTAGACAAAGCATGCTCACGCAAAATTATTGCCTTTGCCCAAGCACTTCAGGGTTTAATAAATCCCACTCTAGCTTTGAAGATAATCATTTTTGGTGAATTTGATGAAATCTTTAAAAATGACACAAATGGATGGCAGCAGTAAGACAGACATATGCCTTTATCTACCCATACTGAAAGAAAGGGGGTCTCCGCTCTTTTGGCTTTAAATAAATAAATCAGCAGGGCTGGTCCCCCTTCTGAGTTTAATTTGGTTTTAATGTTTTATGAAGCTTACACCAAGGAATATTAATGCCATATGCCAGAACAAGTCACTTGAGCCTTTCATACACGGGAAAAAACTTTTCATCTGATCTCAGAGATAATTTTTCTAAACAATATCAGCATAGTCAATAGAGGTTATAATTAATTCACACATTGAGAATGTAATTAGCATTCAAATGAAAGAAATGACTGCTGTACAGCTTTGTATGAAACCCCAACCCCCATCTCCTTATCATATTTGATACAAATGCAAAATGCTGAAAAATTTTCCTTATTAGTAGTGGGCACAATGTGACCATCCCTTTTTCTAGACTCCCTTCAGCTTAAAGCCAATAGATCCAATGGACCAAGTGGTCTAGCTTTCACAGCAAGCTTGTCCTTTAATATTTAGTGTTGAGTGCAACCTATCCTCTCTGCCTTTGTGTCTTTAAAAACAATCAAGTTCAAATTACATCTTTCACTGATTTATAGGTAGGAAACCTGAATAGCTAAAAGAGCCTAACAGGAGCACCTTTATTTATATCAACTAATATGTCATCAACTATGGGCAGGATTGTCCCCTAGTGATAAGAGTGTTTGTTTAGGAAAAAGAAGCAATATCCTGAAGCTTAGTGTCACCCCATTCCCTGTGAAATATTTCTGCAATAAGCATTGGGAGAGAAGACAGGGCTACCCGGGGACCATGGGTGGGGGGAAAAAAATCAGAAACTCAAGACCAAAAGTTTATTGATTCACCAACCACTTATCTGCTGCTTGATAATAACCAAAAGGCAATCACCGATTGTGCTATAAAAGTGGAAGGAGAAGGAAGAAATATGAGGGAAATAAAATCACAAATATCATGTGAGCCACAGTATTCTTAAGTGACTACTTCTGACATTATCATTTGCTCTTCTCAGAATGTCTGAATACATGTCACAATTTCACACAAGTGTTTATTTCTTTTAATTTTCAAAAACACTTTCGTATGCATTATTCCACTGGCTGCTCCCAATAACTCTCAACTCCCAAGAAAATATGTTGAACTGGTAATACTGATCTTGATTATCAGATGAAGAACCCGAGGCATAGAACATATGTGACTTGTTTAAGCACACTCAAATAATTTGTACTTAAACCAAGATGAAAACCCATTTTCCCATCTTCCTAGAGCAGGAGTTTCAAAGCATGCCCCCCCCCCCCGCAAAGAAGCAGCCTCAGCTTCACCCAGAACTTGTAAGAAATGAAAATTCTCTAGTCTACCCTAGACCTACAAATCAGAAACTCTGGGGATAGGGTCCAGTACTCTGTGTGTTACAAGTCCTCCAGGGTATTCTAATACATGCTTAATCTGAGAACCGCTGGTCTAGAGATATGCTCTCTATTTACACTAGAAAGACAAAGCATTCAGATGTTGTAAATTTCAGGTGATTATAAGACACAAAACTGTTATGACATTACTTTTCACACCCTACTTTGTGAACAAGGGTCATGTGTCACCCTAAGTTGAGAAGCAGAAAGTCATTCAACCTAAAAAGAGAGAGAGAGAAGCCAAAAAAAGCCAAAATATTTATTGCCAGATTACAAAACTGAGGGGCTAATTTCACACTAAGTCTAATTTCAAACTACATTAAGTGCCCGATAAAATTAATCATAAGTAGGCATTGCTAAATCTTGGAAAGTGAAGGGCTGTGGAAATATTCACCAGATAAAAACATATTCATCAGCAAGTGCAACCTTGGAAACTCAAAAAGATACAGAAATGCACGCGCCTGCACGCACACCCCCCTCAGGCAGTCTAGCATTGTATCAGCAGAACTAATTCTAAGCTGGGTGTTAAAACGAAAAATGTGGTTTGAATAGAGACTTCAGGGCATTTTAGTAACCATTTCCAGTGGATGACCTAATATACCACAAGAACAGGCAGAAGAAGCTTGATAAGAGACAGTGAGGATAAGAGCTACTCTTTACTGTCATTTGGTTCTTGTGGATCGTAACAATGATGTGCCCATAGGCCATGGATTTTTCTGCAGTGGCTTAATTTCAAATATTCTATTCTAGCAAATCCATAAGCCATCTAAATGTGCCAGACATTCAAAATTTTGAACTCCAAGTTATATATCTATGATGGCTTTTCACATCCAGAAATATTCCAAATTCCTTTGTTAAATCATATGCTCTAGAAAATTCTAGAAAATGTAATCAGTAATGACGATTAGGTGCACTTGGCTCTATACATTAGATATAATGCTGAAAAGACTGTGAAAGTTGATTTATCCCTTCTAATATAATAAGGTAAAAACATTGAATTTTAAATGTCCCAGAAAATTTATTTACTAAAGCAACTCAATCATTTTGTAAAATGAATAACTTCCTCTAATTTATCCTCACCAAATCTTAATGTTCATGTGTCTGTGTGTCTAAAACTGGGCCTCCTGGGTGGCTCAGTTGGTTAAGCGTCTCTCTCTTCATTTTGGTTCCAGTCATGATCTCATAGTTTGTGAGTTCAAGTCTGGCATCGGGCTCTGTACTGAATGCGCGGAGCCTGCTTGGGATTCTATCTCTCCCTCTCTCTGCCCCTCCCCTGCTCATGCTGTCTCTCTCTCTCTCTCTCTCTCTCTCTCTCAAAATAAAGAAATAAAATTTAAAAAAAAAATTTTTTAAAGACTGGGTAGAAAAATCACATGATCCTATCAATTGAGACAGAGAAAGGATTTGACAAAATGCAACAGCCATTCATGACAAAAACACTCAGCAAACTAGGAATGAAGGGAAACTTCCTAAACTTAAAGAGCTTCTACAAAAACCCTACAGCTAATGTCATACTTAATGATTAAAGAAACTGGACAGATGACATGATGATCTATATCATAAATCTCAAGGAATATACCAATACCCAGCTTCCTCCTCCCCCCAAAAACTCTTAACAACTATTAAGTGAGCTCAGCAAGATCACAGGGTACAAAATCAACATACAAAATTCAACTGTATTTCTATACACTAGCAATGAATACATGGAAACCAAAATTTAAAACATGGCATCATGAACTATAGAGAACAAACTAGTGGTTTGCCAGAGGGGAGGTAGGTGGGGGGATGGGTGAAATAGGTGATGAGGGTTAAGGAGGGCACTTGTGATGAGCACCAGGTGATGTACGCAAGAGTGGAATCACTATATTGTACCTGAAACTAATGTAACACTGTATGTCAACGACACTGGAATTAAAATCGAAAAAGAATCATAATTTGTAATCACTTAAGAAATGAAACACATAGGTATAAATCTAACAAAAAATGTACAGGACTGGTGTGCTGAAAGCTACAAAATAATGATGGAAGATCTAAATAAATGGTGAGACATACTGTGTTCATGGATTGGAGCACTGGATGTAGCAAAATGTCAGTTCTAACCCAAATGAACTATAGGTTTAATACCATTTCTATCAAAATGCCAGCAAGGTACTTTGCACATATGTAGAAGATTATTTTAAAGCACAAAAATTGAATGTAAAACTCTTGAACTAAAACCTGGCAGGTAGTATAAGATATAAATGTTAGTTATTATTCCCATACTGTACTTACATGAAGGTTGCTAGGATAGTTCATGTATAAGTTACAGATTGCATTAATGAAATGAGACAAGAGAGGAAAAGATATAACAAAGATACCCTCTCAAAACGAATTTACAAAACAAAATTTCAAAGCAAATGGAAACTTTTGGCAGTAAAGAAAACCAACAAAACCAACAATTAGCAAATGAATATCACATTCTGGGACAGTTTGACAAACACTTTAACATGAGCATGATAGGGCGCCTGTGTGGCTCAGTCGGTTAAGCATCCAACTTCAGCTCAGGTCATGATCTCACTGTTTGTGTGAGTTCAAATCCCACATCGGGCTCTCTCCTGTCAGCACAGAGCTCATTTCTGGTCTTCTATCCCCCTCTCTCTCTTTCCCTCCCCCCACTTGCACATGTTCTCTCTCTCTCTCTCTCAAAAATAAATAAATATTTAAAAAACTATCATAAAAACGTGATAAATAAACATGGTTCTGTTTTTGACATGGCAGCCTTATCCCAGTGACAGACCATCTCTCCTGCTGATTACAACTAAACATTGGTAACACACACACACACACACACACACAACAACAACAACAACTTAGAGACTCTAAAGAATAAATAGTAGCAGGCAGATTATGAAGTGAAGTAAAAATGTAGAGAAATGACCAGGAGGAGAATGAGTTTCTCAATATTTACTTATTTATTGATTTAAGTTTATTTATTTATTTTGAGAGAGTGCACAGGCTCACGCACACATGAGTGGGGAAGGGCAGAGAGAGAGAGGGAGAGAGAGAATCCCAACCAGGCTCCGCACTGTCAGTTCAGAGCCCCACAGAGTGTTCAATCCCGTGAACTGCAAGATCATGACCTGAGCCAAGATCAAGGGTTGGACACTTAATGAACCTAGCCACCCAGGTGCCTCCAGTTGCTAAATATTTAAAATCTCCTTTCTCATATGAATTTGCCTCCCTGCCCCAAAGTAGACCTATTTCTTTTAACTAAACAGTAACCAAGTCTTACTGGCCAGAGAAATCAGGAGAAGGAACCTTTGTGGACCATGGTGTGTAGGGAGAACCCTGGAGAGAAGAGAACAAAGAAAGAGATCCCCTAATTCTGTGTATGAACCCACACAGTCTCAGGCTCACTCCTGGGCTCTGCACGTGTAGAATAGGTCCAAACCAGCACAGCAAAGTCCTAGGAGACTGAACCAATATTGAACTCACAATCTATAGCAGGTAAGACACAGATTGTGGCTTGAAACAAGTGAGTTAATACCTTACTAAAACAAAAATAAAATCAAATAAACCTTTAGAGGATTATAATATGGCCCACAGTCTGTATACCAGAACGTTTACAATGTCCACAATACAATCCAAAATTATTCAATATGGGAAAAAAACCCAGAAAAATTTGAATTAATTCTTAAGAGAAATGACAATATTCAGATATCAATCCCTAGATGACCTAAATGTTAGAAGGCTTTAGAGCAGATGTTTTAACTATGCTCCATGGTATAGGTGAACACACCTGAGGTGAATGGAAAGGCCATGTTCTCAGCAGAGAAATATAAGCTGTAAAATATAACCAAATAGACCTCTTAGAACTGAAACTATAATATCTGAAATTTTAAAATCACCAGATGGATTCTATAGCACGATGGAGATGACAGAAGGAAGAGTCAATGAACTTGAAGCTAGCTCAATGGTAAATATACAATCTAAGGAACTGAGAGAAAAAATAATGAAATTTGCACAGAGTTTCAGGGATTTGTGGGGCAATACCAGTGGGGTCACATAGGTGTCATCGGGAGTCCCAGAATGTAAGCAGGAAATGGTTGATATACAAATGTATTTGAAGAAGTAATGAGAGAAATTTCCCCAAATTTAGCAAAAGGCATACGTTTATAGATTTAAGAAGCTCATCAAACCCCAAGCAGGGAAATTCAAATAGGAATATGCTTAGACCCATCATAATCGAATGGCTGAAAACCAAAGATAAAGAAAAATTCTGGAAAGCAGCTAGACAAGAATGACATTATAGCAGAAATTTAAATGACTTAAGATTTAAACAAAAATTTTAAAGTTCATTTATTTATTTTGAGAGAGAGAGAGAAAGCAGGGGAGAGACAGAGACAGAGGGGAGAGAGAAATCCCAAGCAGGCTCCACAACCAACGGTGCAGAGCCCAACACGGGGCTCGAACTCAGGAACCATGAGATCATGATGGGAGCCGAAATCAAGAGTTGGATGGCTTAACCGACTGAGCCACCCAGGCTCCCCAAATACCTTGCCTTTAATGACTGGTGTGGACCTGTTACTCAGACTCTAGCTAGGTTCCCCCTCCTGCTGCTACTTCCTCAGTTACAGCCTCCTAGTTCTCCCTACAGTACACACTCAATTCTCCTGTCTTGGGCAAACCATGACTCTATTTCAAATCCTTCAATACCTCCTCTTAATCAATAGCATTAATTAACCCGAACTAGCATAGCAAGGCTAGCAAGTTCTTTCACAGCATTACCCAAACTCAGTTTCCCTGACACCTCTGACTGCATGCACCCCAGTATGCAGGTATGCTTTCTATCCTTATGAAAAAATCTCAACTAAGATTGTATTTCCTAACAAATGCTGAACATGCCCAGAGTTAATCACTGGTGCTGTTCTTCTTTCTCTTCCACAATGTTATTAAGAATAGCTACCATGTTTTGAGGGCTTACTTTGTGCCGGGTACAGTACTAAGGTCTCTATATATGGTACCTTATTTTCTCCTGCAAACAATCCTATAGGAGAGGTGGATATTATTATTGGCATTTTTTCAACGGGAATAATAAGAGTCAGAGAGGGTAACTGACTTATCAATAATAATACAGTCAGTTAGTAGTAGAACCGGGATTAGAAGCCTGGTTTATTCGTGTGCATCCCGCTGCCGCATTTAGTAATCACAATCCTTTGAGACGTCTCAAAAAGTATAAATATCAAATAAATATCAAATAAAAAGTTCCTTAGACTCCCTGAGCTTTAGTTTCTTCTTAATGAAGATTAAGTTTTATTAAGATTAATACAAGTGATTTGTATGTATTTGTATATATATTTATATACGTATAGTGTGGTAAAATATATAGTGCTCATGTATGTGTTTGACATAAATGGTACGATTCTATAAGCTGCTTTTTCGACTCCATATTATATTTTGAGATTTATCCACGTCAGCATCTATAACTCTATGCACTCATTTGAGTTCCTGTATGAATAGACAATTAGCCATTCTCTTGTTATTGGACATTTAGTTCATTTCCAATCTCTCACTGTTACAGATAACTGCTGTAGCAACCATCCTCAAACACGCTTCTTTGAGCGCATGTGCGAGTATGGCTCCGGGGTAGATGCTAAGAAGTGAAATTGCTGAGTCCTGGGGCATGCATACTTCTGGTTTTAGTAGATACTACCAACCTGCCCTCCAGTGCAGCGGATCCGATTTGCACTGCCATCACGTACCGCATAGCTCTGTTTTGAGGATTAAATGTGATCATTCACACATAGCATTCAATTAATAGATGTTATTATTATTATTAGCATTATTATCACTACTACCCGTTTCCACTTTATGTTGTCAACTTTCCAATTTCTAAAAAGAATAAAAAGTAATATTTTTGTTATTTTAACTTGCGCTTCCCTGATTGAGCATTTTCTCACTTATACTTCCGTTTATATTCCTGTTTCTATGAATCAGGTACTAGCCTAGGGTCTTCATTTTTCTATAGTGGTTTTGTTTTCATATTCATTTACAGAATCTTTTTGGTATATTCTTTTTTTTAAGTTTATTTATATATTTTGGGGGGTGGGGCAGAGAGAGAGAGGGAGAGCGAGAATCCCAAACATGCTCTGAGCTGTCAGCCTGGGGCCAGATGAGGGGCTCAAACTCATGAACCATGAAGTCGTGACCTGAGCTGAAATCAAAAGTCGGACACTTAATGGACTGAGCCACGCAGGCGCCCCTCTTTTTGTATATTCTTGATACTAGGGCGTTTTCTCTTAAATCTGTAGCCAATATTTTTGCCCAGACTTTATCTTGCCTTTAAACTTTGTTAGTGTGTATTTTCTTATGCAAAAGGTTTTGATTTTGATGTATTCCAATATATCAAAGTTTTCCTTTCGGTTTTTTTTTTTTTTCATTGAAGGATAGTTGACACATGATGTTACTTTAGTTTCAGATGTACAACTTAGTGATTTGACAAGTCTATTCATTTTGCTATGCTCACCACAAATCTCCTTTAAGTTTTGTACATTTTGTATTTTATTAAGAAGCCTTTTTCATTCCCAGGGTCATAATGACATTTTACCAAGCAGTGAAGCTTCTGTGAATTTCCATCTGTTTTTCTTTTTTAAGAGTCCTCAGATTCTGATCCAGATTCTGATTAAGTAGGCTGGGCCTCATAATTGGAGATTATTAAAGGTTTCATCTATGCTTTTTTTGCAAAATTAAATATCTTCTTACACACACACACAAGCACAAATAATACTGGAAAAATGTAAATTAGATTTGCGGATTGTATCAGTATTGATATCCCTGGTTATGATATTGCACTGTACTTTTGCAAGATGTTATACAATCAGGGGAAAGGATATACAAGATCTCTTTGTATTATTTTCTGCAACTGCATGTGGATCAACAATTATCCCAACATAAAAACTTTCTTAAAAATCTTTAAACCACAGGATATTCTAAATTACTGTGTTTTGAAGATAATCCCCAAAGAGAAATTACTGAAAAGTCTTAGCAATGACAGTATCTCTGAAATAATAATATAGCTTTTAAAGGGCACTACTTAGAAAAGGAACTCTAATATATTAAAGTGAATCCCCTGGCCTTATATTTTCAAGAAGACTCTTTCCGTACATGGGCAACTTCACAGATTTCTTATATTTTCCCCCAGTTTTATAGAGAAATAATTGACATATATCACTGTAGAAGTTTAAGGTATACAGCATGATGATTTGATTTACATATCTTATGAAATGATTACCACAATACACCCAGCTAGCATCCATCTTCTCATACAGATACAATAGAAAGAAAAGAAAGAAAAAAAAGAAACGACAAAAGTTTTCTCCTTGTGATGAGAACTCATAGGATTTTTACTCTCTTAACAACTGTCTTATATATCATCCAGCAGTGTTAGCTATAGACATCGTGTTGTACATTCAATCTCTAGTATTTATTTATCTAATAACCGGAAGTTTCTACTTTTTGACCACCTTTCTCCAATCCCCCCCACCTCCCACTTCTGGTAACCACAAGCCTTATCTCTTTTCCTTGAGTTCAGTTTCTTTTTTGAGATTCCACATATAAGTCAGATCACAAAGCATTTGTCTTTCTTCTTGTCTAACTTATCTCACATAAGATGATGCCCTTCAAGGTCCATCCATTTTGTTGCAAATGGCAGTATTTCCTTTTAAAAAAATTTTTTTAATGTGTATTTATTGTTTTTTGAGATAGAGGGGGGAAGGGGCAGAGAGAGAGGGAGACACAGAATCCAAAGCAGGCTCCAGGCTCTGAGCTGTCAGCACAGAGCCTGACTCAGAGCTAGAACTTGTGAACTGTGAGATCATGACCTGAGCCAAAGTCAGACACTTAACTGACTGAGCTACCCAGGCACCCCGTATTTCCTTTTTAATGGCTGAATAATATTCCAATATAGATATCAGTTGTTATATAATATTATATAATATATATTATATTATATATATTATCTTTATTCACTCATCCATCAGTGGACACTTGTGAAGTTTCCATGTCTTGGCTGTTGTGAATAACACTGCTATAAACATGGGGGTGCAGATATCTTTTGAGTTAGTGTTTTTGTTATCTTTGGATATATTCCTAGAAGCGGAATTGCTGAACCGCAGGGGAGTTGTATTTTTAGTTTTTGTTTTGTTTTGTTTTGTTTTTGTTTTTGTTTTTTGAGGAACCTCCATACTGTTTTCCATAGTGGCTGCACCAATTTACATTTCTGCCAACCATGCATGAGATATGAGAGTTCCCTTTATTTCTATACCCTTGCCAACACTTGTTATTTCTTACCTTTTTGATTTTAACCATCCTGACAGGTGTGAGGTGGTATCTCATTGTGGTTTTGATTTGTATTTCCCTGATGGTGAGTGATGTGGAGCATCTTTTCATGTACCTGTTGGCCTTTCATGTATCTTCTTTGGAGAAATGTCTATACAGGTTTGTCCATTCTTTCTTTCTTTTTTTTTTTTTTATAATTTACATCCAAATTAGTTAGCATATAGTGCAATAATGATTTCAGGAGTAGATTCCTTAGTGCCCCTTACCCACTTAGCCCATCCCCCCTCCCACAACCCCTCCAGTAACCCTCAGTTTGTTCTCCATATTTATGAGTCTCTGATGTTTTGTCCCCCCCTATATATATTTATATATATATATATAATATATTATTTTTGTTTCCCTTTCCTTATGTTCATCTGTTTTGTCTCTTAAAGTCCTCATATGAATGAAGTCTTATGATATTTGTCTTTCTCTGACTGACTAATTTCACTTAGCATAATACCCTCCAATTTGATCCACGTAGTTGCAAATGTCAAGATTTCATTCTTTTTGATTGCCGAGTAATACTCCATTGTATATATATATACCACATCTTCTTTATCTATTCATCTGTCGATGGACATTTGGGCTCTTTTCATACTTTGGCTATTGTTGATAGTGCTGCTATACACATGGGGGTGCATGAAACAGCACACCTGTATCCCGTGGATAAATACTTAGTAGTACAATTGCTGGGTAGGGTAGTTCTATTTTTAGTTTTTTGAAGAACCTCCATACTGTTTTCCAGAGTGGCTGCACCAGCTTGCATTCCCACAGGTTTGCCCATTCTTTAATTGAGTTTTTTATTTGTTTGTTTCCTCATTGGCTGTTGTGAGCTTTTTTTAATATGTTTTGGATATGAAGCCCTTATCAGGTGTGTGGCTTGCAAATATTTTTCCCCATCTCATAGGTTGTCTTTTCATTTTGTTGGTGGTGTCCTTTGCTGTGTAGAAGATTTTTGGTTTGATAGAGTCTCCCTCATTTATTTTTTATTTCGTTGCTTGCACTTTAAGTTTCACATCTAAAGACGTCATTACCAAACTCATGTCAAGCAGCTTTGTTCCTATGGGTTTCTTTTCTCAGAGTTTTATGGAGGGGGCTGTGAGGGTGGAGGGATGGGAGCTGCTCTGGCTATTCTCAATTTCCCAAACAGGCTCTCTGATTGGAAGGATCAGGACTTACCCTAGGCCTGGCTATGAATTAATCCTCCTGCCTGTGAATGGCATAAAAAGCCTCCATGCCTGGTACTGGCTTTGCTCCAGGGGCAATCAGTTCCATCTGCCTGCCTCCCAGGCTCAACTGCTACTGGGCCACACAGCTTCCGGGAGCTGTCACCAGTCCTTCTGGTCAGATAGAGCTAGAAAGCACTCTCCACAGTGAGACTATGACTTGGCTCCTTGCCTGGATGTGGGCAGACAAGGCTCTAGGGTCGACAGACTTCTCGTTGGGGATCCAAATCAGGTGGATCTGTACACAGCCAAGTTCTGTGGTCAGAGTGCACCCCCGACTTGATCCTGCAGAGGGGCAATGATACTGGTTGGGATTACCACTTGGACACTACAGGTATAAACTTGGTCTGTCAAGATCCCTGTGCTGGTTGTTGCAAGCTTCATCAGTTAGACTCCCAGTAGTTGGACTCCATAGTTTCCTCGGCAATCCCATGGTATGAGATCAGAGTAGAGGTTCCTGCAAAGTAAGCCACAATGCTGAGGGAGCTGGTTGTGTCCCCCTGTCCCCCATTCTCTTTTCCCACAGAAACTGGAAGTGCAGGGGAGGGTTCTCTGAGTGGTGCTGTGGTGGCCTGGGGGAGGGCCAATGTGGTCTACATGTAGCCACTTCTCTTACCCTTCTAATGCAGTCTTTCTTGGTCTCTGTGGTGCAGGGAAGGCTTTAGACTCACCCTTGTGTTCTAGGATTCTCTCAGTGGCATCATGTTCTTGAATAGGTGTTAGTTGTTCTTGTGAAGAGAAGCAAAGTCAAGAACCACTTAGTCGCCATCTTGGTGACATCACTCTGTTGCATTTTTTAGATTGAGCATTTTGCCAAACTCTGCACACTTATTCTCATTCATACCTGGCAAAAATCTCTAGGACATGCATTATTACTTTTTTCTTATGAGGAAACTAGGTCTCAGAGGGGTTAAGTAACTAACTTTAAGCACACACAGCTGGTCACAAATGATTTGGTTCCTCATTCTTTATATCATGATTATGCCTCTGTTGGTCATCTCACTTTCCATTTCCAAGGTGAAAGCAATTGTCCTGTTTCATTTTCTCACTTATAAAATCTTACCCTCTTTTCTCTTTTTCTAGAACCATTCCAGTGGGAAGTTGTGAGGTAAATACTTTTCTTACTCATCAATGCTGTATGGAGGCCCAAAAGCAATTATGAGAGATGCAATTTTGAAATTGAATAAGTAAGCAGGCCAAAAGTTCCCTGAACATGATGAAGAGAAGAATAAAATTGATTACTCATTTAAACATCCCCTCTGGAGACACTACAATTGATGAATTTCTATCACTCCTTTCTCTAATTCTTCCTTCTTTCTTGGCACAAGGCTTTCATCAACTTCAAAGAATGCTCTGGGCATTAAAAAGAGCTGAAGGAGTGTGTAATGGAGATGAATAGAACATAATATACTTAGGTTACAAGACAATTCTTCAGGTCATGAGGTCTTCCAATGTTTATGTTAGTGTATCTTCATAAAGCTTTATTAAATTAAATACTTTTTCAGATGTTTTTAAGTTGACATTTAACTTTTTTCATTATAATGTAAAATATGTACAAAGAAACGGTGGAGGGGGATAGAGTGAGAGAGAGAGAGAATCTTAAGCAGACTCCACACTCAGCATGGAGCCAGATGTGAGGCTCGATCCCACGACCCTGGGATCATGACCTAAGCCGAAATCAAGAGTTGGTCACTCAACCAAATGAGCCACTCAGGCGCTCCATTAAGTTCTGACATTTTAAAAATTTTTAATATTTTTTAATGTTTATTTATTTTTGAGAGAGAGAGAGAGAGAGAGAGAGAGCACGAGTGAGGGAAGGGCAGAGAGAGAGGGAGACACAGAATCCGAAGCAGGCTACAGGCTCTGAGCTGTCAGCACAGAGCCCAATGTGGGGCTCGAAGTCACGAGGCACGAGCTCATGACCTGAGCCGAAGTCAGTCACCCAGCTGACTGAGCCACCCAGGTGCCCCAAGTTCTGACATTTTAAAGCAAGCTATTACATCACTCCTGAAGGTACCCAATGGAATTTGTTACAACAGTGCCATTCCCCATCATCTATTTTAAAAAATTATGTGAACAAGCTCTTTTTTAACTGTCATAAACTTTATAGTATTTCTTCTTCTTGACTTTATTTTTCCAGTTACGTTTCCCTCAGAATTTTTACCTACTATAATATATTTCATCCTTGAAAGTCTTTTACTTACCAACCTACTTATCTTCTATGCAATAAATGCATGTATTTAAGTGGAAATCTAATTTCAATATTAAAAATTTCCTTTGATCAGGTAACATTACATATTAAAAGTGTTTTTAGGTTTGAATTGTCATTACAGTTACTATTAGAAAAATGATCGGAAACAGCAAATATATTATAGGTTTTGATACATAATTATTAAACATAAATTAAAATCTTAATGAAAGTGGCACTTCTTAATAAAGTAAATAATATTTTTACATAGTTTATATATCCGAGAATGAAAGATACTTATCCTTAGGATAAAATAGGAGATGGCATAAATTCACTTGCTCTGTTCTATTTATATGCTAAGAAAATTCTTAGCATTCTTCAATTCAATAAGAGAATGGGAATAGAAGGAGCTTTGTTATAAAATTGCCATGCAATGCTTATAATTCCTTCCAAGTTGTATGACAAAATTCACATTAGTGATCTGTCATCAAAAGTTATTTTTTAATAATCTATCAGCCAATAACCTGTTTAGGTCTCCTTTATTTTGATTGATAATAAAGGATTAGAAACCCCTAAATTATAAACCATACATTATAAATTTAAGACCCCAGTCTTAGAAATCATTTGCTTTCTCAACACTATTACGGATACTTTAAATTACCCTGTGGTTGGCACGTTGGACTGCTTTAGACCCCAGGGCAGTGAACCATAATAAGATTTCAGTATGAGGGCCTTTCTTCTGGAAAAAGGGAAAATGGCTATTGCGAAAGGGGAGGTGGGACAGGGAACCAGCCTCAACTACAAGTTTGTGCTAGGCAGACCATTTTTAGGAAAGAGAGCTCAGTGAGGCTGAGGATCTGGAAATCCATCCCTTAACTCTGTTGGAATTTTCAGTACCTCCCTTCTGCCACAGTCCATATAAGTAAATTTGAAGCCTACTGCTCAAAATCACTGTTGCCCAAAACTTTGGGGCAAGTCTGGAGTGCAGCATAATAGGGACTACCTAGGTTCAAATCCTGCTTCATCTAGTTTCTAGCTGTTCGATTTGGGGCAAATTACTTTCCCTATCTGTGCTTCAGCTTCTTCATTTGTGAAATGAAGATAAAAATAGCACATATGTCACAGGGCCTACTGTGAAGGTTAATTGAATTAATAAGTGCAAAGTGCTCAGAACGATGTTTATTACCACCATCACTATAACCATCCTGAAATGACTGGGGATCTGGGAAGAAGAAGGGGAACAAAAATATGATTGAAAGAAAAGGAAGGTGGGGAGCCTGGGTGGCTCAGTCCGTTAAGCATCCGACTCTTGGTTTCGTCTCAGGTCATGATCTCACTGTGTCATGAGTTCGAGCCCCGTGTCGGGCTCTGTGGTGACAGCGTGAAGCCTGCTTAGGATTCTCTCTCTCTCCCTCTCTTTCTGCTCCCCCATGACTTGCCCTGTCTCTGTCTCTCTCAAAATAAATAAATAAACTTTAAAAAATGTTTAAAAAAAGAAAAGAAGAGAAAATGAAAATGGCAGGTATGAGTGTGTGCTTGTTTATGTATATGTATATGTGTATGTGTATAGGTATATATCAGAAGAAGATCCTTCTTCTTCCCAGATCCCCAGTCATTTCAGGGTGGTGATAGTGATGGTGGTAATAAACATCGTTCTGAAAAGTATCATTACTCAAAAGCAAGCTCCTTGAAGGTAGCTGATGTTTACTGTTTCAGCAGTCCAAGGTCACTTGGTTTTCTTTCATATTTCCTAGCACATGGCTGTATCCATAATAGACTCTCCATGAATATTCAATAAATGGATAAGAAAATAAGGAGAGAAAATCACACTCATGGTCCTGGAAGCCCAGTGTTTTCTCCTGAAACTGATTTTCGGGGTCCTGTTCCACTTCATTCATACCTGCTACTCCATTTGTACTTGCTAATTCCTCTGACCTAAAGTTGGCTGCATAATTTGTGGGCCCCAGTGCAAAATGAAAATACAGGGCCCCCTGTTCAAAACACAAGAAAAAATGCCTGTACTAAAAGATAAAGCTTTTTCCTTTCTTCTGCAGTTTCTCTCTGGACTTGCTATGACTTTTTATCAGCCGTTTAATGTCATTTTAAACAAAGAAAAATAAAAAATTCAAACTGTTGCTATGAATTTTACTCTTCAGGTTTACATTGTGCAGTGCTGGTTTTAAATGCACAAGAGCATTTAACTCTTATGCAGAATCACCGAAATGACACAATTCATGTTTTATAGTTCATACATAACATATATATTTCACTCCTTCCAGAATAGTGGGAACACTGTACAAAGCCACTCCACTGTTTTCCCTTCACTTCTTGATATACATATATTCTACCAACACTCTACCTTCTGCTTACTGATGAGTTAGGAAGGTCTAAGAGGAGAGGAAGGGAAAAATAACTATGGAGTGCCCCATCTGTCCCATTCCTTCTACATCATCATTTTCAGCATAAGTGTTTGGCTACCACAGGGAAATAATGTAAGGAAGAATATAGTAAAGTTCTTTGGCCATTTGTGTTTCCGAGAATGCTACTGCCTTTTTGCATTCAAAGAACGTTCTAACTCAAATAGAAAACATGGGCCCTTGAGGCTGTCAGTGCCCTGGCTTCTCAGTCATAGATGTAGCCTACTTAACATCGTATTCACTTTGAGTCTCACTGAACCCCCAAGCAGAGTGGGCCCACTGAAATTCCACGCTCTCGGGTCATCTCACACCATTCACGAATGGGGACACAAGAATCGGCGGACGCACATATGATGTGTGCACCTCTTCTGTTCCCAGGCACGCTCCACTGTCCCGTCAGACTTCACTAACAAAATAAAAGATCGAAGATAAAATTATTCCGAATTTCAAGACAACCACTGCAGAGCATGAAGCCAAGTGCAAGGCCCTGCTGAGCACGAGCCCTGCGTGACTGCAAGAGTAGCACACGCATAAGCTGGCCCTGCTCTGAACCTCTCAGGTTATCGTATTTTTTTCCGTGGATATATGCTCGCACAGTTGGCTGAAAAGAGCTCTCTCGTTCATTTATTCACTGGCAGTTCCAATGCGAGGTACCAAGCAGCCAAGTTTCAAGCTGCTAGAGTTCCTTTGCTAAAACCCTTGTTTGAAGCTTTAAGTTCCGCGAAGGCTTCCCTTCCTTAACTGTTGTGAATTGGTGGGGAACATGGATGTATGCCTCTAAGATCTCCCTTCCAGGAAGATTTTGTGCCCCGGCTCCCCACTCCTTCGGGATCTATGTGAGAGAGGGCTGTCCGAGCAGGGTCTGCTGCAGAGAGCCATGCTTCCCAAGTTCATTTCTCTCCTGGGCTGGCCCACAGATAGAGACTGATCAAAAGTGGGGTATAAAGACCCAGACATTTTGGTCCAACTGGGGAAAGGTTGTCAGACAAAATACTGCATGGGATAAATATCGCATGGGATATACTTATGCTAAAATGTTATTTGTAGTTCATCTGAAATTCAAAGGTAATAATAGTTGTTCCATATTGTCATTTGCTATATCTGGCAGTCTTAAATGAGGGGCGATTCTGATGGGCCCTATGGTGTCCAGAGCCCCTGGTGGGTCCCCCTAGACTTTGTCAGGTGTGCTTTGCTGTTCAACTCTCCCTCTGCTGACTCGCACTTCCTTCCCTTTCCTAACAAGTACCTCTCATGCCAAATTCTATATCAACGCCCGCTTACAGAGAATCCAAAGTGCATCAACACTGATATTTAAACCCAGGTAAAGGCATCTTGTCATCTCTTGGGAAGGTTGCTCAAACGTGGGCACAAACCCAGCATCATTCACCACCTACTAGTGTCTAGCAGCTCTTGAGACAAATATTGAAGCTGGAAAGACCCAGAAGAAAGGCTTCAGAACAAAGATAACAGATTTCATAATTAGATTTTATGACTTTTGCATCCATATAAATACATTTTCACACACATGCATGCACATCCATTTGTAGTAGAAATTAGTGAGAGAGGGGTGCCTGGGTGACTCACTTGGCTAAGCATTCAACTCTGGATTTTAGCTCAGGTCATGATCTCACAGTTTGTTAGTTCGAGCCCCGTGTTGGGCTCTGCACTGACAGTGTGGAGCCTGCTTGGGATTCTCTCTCTCTCTCTCTTTCTGCCTCTCCCCTGCTTGCTCTGTCTCAAAATAAATAAACATTAAAAAAAGAAGTTAGCAAGAGATGTTTAAATAAAGAAAAATTTTAGCCTAAAAGCCACTGATAGTGGTACTTTTCTGATTTCTTGAGTTGTTCTTTTTTTTTTTTAAATCAAGTGGAAAGTGTAAATAAATGAAGATACATTACCTTCCAAAGCAGAAATATTGACTATCAAATTTCTATTTGGTTTTGGCTAAGAATCAGTACATAATAGTGATTACATATTTGGCTTCTGGAGTTAGATGGAGATTAGTACATAGCACGACTTTGTCACTTACTACTGCAAGACTTGTGCCAAAGTTATAACTTTTTTAGTCTCAGTGTACTAATTTGCAGAACGTTGATAATAATCATACTTACTCCAGAAGGTTGCCATGACATTTAAGAAAAATAAAGCATGTACAGCACTTAGCTCAGGGCTTTTCCATAATATTGGTATTAATCATATTTTTTATTGTTTAAAGAAAGTGAGAATCTTTCTTAGTGCCTGGTTCCTAATAGGCAATAACCATGAGGGGGCCAAGTATATTTTCTTGGCTAGATTAATATTGTGTTTATCCCCTTTACTTTACAGAAGTCTTATTCTATTAATGTAAATTCCTGCCTCTAGCCAAAATGCCCAGATACATATTGAGCTGAAAAAGTTATTAATACCAAAATGGTCATTAATATAATGACAACAGTTATTTTTATTTTCTTCTCAAAATAACTGTAGAATACTTGTTAAAGACAGAATATTAGTTTAGCCAAGGAAATAAACCCAGTTCAAACAGTTAATGCCTAATGGCAACTTGGGAGTAGACTCAATTCTTCTCCTTTAAAACAATGATATACATTTTTTCCACATTTTGATATATTTTTTTACTTGATATATATATATATATATATATATACGTATATATATATATATATATACACACACATATATAGTGGAAAGAGTCTCCCACCAATTTTTTTTAATGTTTATTTATTTAAAAAAATTTTTTAATGTTTATTTATTTTTGAGAGAGGGCAACAGAGTACGAATGGGAAAGGGGCAGAGAGAGAGAGAGAGAGAGAGGGATACACAGAATCAGAAGCAGGACAGCTCAGAGCCTGACGTGGGGCTTGAACTCACAAACTGTGAGATCATGACCTGAGCCAAAGTCGGATGCTTAACCGACTGAGCCACCCGGGTGCCCCTCCCATCAAGTTAATTAACACACTCATCACTTTGCTTATTTTATTTTGGTGAGAACATTTAAGTTCTACTATCTTGGTAAATTTCAATTATATAATACAGTGTTATCAGCTACAGTCACCATTTTATACATTAGATCTTTAGAAGCTATTCATCTCATAACTGAAAGTTTGCACCCTTTTACCAATCTCTCCATAGTTTCCCCACCTCCTGGCAACCACCATTCTAACTATCTGTTTCTATGAGCTTGACTTTTTAAAAATTAAAACAAAAACAATGTTTTTTTAGATTCCACATGTAAGTGATGCCGCACAGTATTTGACTTTCTCTCTCTGGCTTATTTCACTTAGCATGATGCCCTCTGAGTTTACCCATGTTGTACAAATGACAGGATTTCCTTCCTTTTTAAGGGCAGAATGATACTCCACTGTTTGTATACACCGCATTTTCTTGATCTGTTCATCCAGTGACAGACACTTAGGTTGTTTCCAGACCCTGCCCATTGTGAATAATGCTGCAGTGAACATGGGGGTACAATGATTTCTTCAAGATGATGGTTTTGGTCCTTTTGGATACATACCCAGAAGCGGGATTGCTATATCATATAGTAGTTCCATTTTTCATTTCTAGACTCAATATTTTTTAAGTGGAAAAATATATATTAGCCTGTTTTCAGGGAAACAGTAACACACACTTTGGGATCTACTGGTCAGTGTGGGCTGGCACAGGTCGCATAAGAAAGTTGCTACAAAGTACTTGTCAAACTGTGACTTAGTGCTTCATCAGTAGAAGCATTGCAATCTTAATAGATTTGTTAGTGTCTGTAGGATAGTTTTCAAAACTTTGCATGAAATATATAGGTTTGAAAATTCAACCTCTTGTGATGCTCATAGAAATTCCTTGATGTGGTCTGGAGAGATATTGGTATCTCTATATTAAATAGCAGAAAACAGAAGGTAAGGGAGATCGTTATCCCAAGTAAGCCCCATCAGTCTTCTGATAAGGTAGATGATTTTGTCTGCTATCCTAGCCTTTGCCCAACCTGCCTGGTCATAAGAAGCACTTGGTTATATTGCCTTCAGAGACTCTCAGATGATGGTTAGGAATTTGCATTTTTAACATATATGTCACATGATTCTTAGCCCAGTTTGGGAAACTACTACCCTCCTTCATACCGCATTTTGTTTTAATAAATAGCTCCCCTTGGCCTTACAAATACTAGGCTCAAATTCAAGGTACCTCACAATCACAGAAGAAAGCTTTGTACATGTCAGAGACAACCGCTTGTCAACCAATGAACTAAACCGAAAGAAGGAACAGAGAGAGGCAGTTGAATTTGTCAATAGAGTCCAGTGTGAAAGACATACACCTTTAAACATGTCTATAAACCCAAGACAACATTTGCACTGGGAAGGGAAGTAGCGCCACCCCCACAAGAATTTATAGTTGGTAACTCTTTATGCTTTCGTGATTTTATTTGTTCATTTGTTCATTTACTCATTCATTCAACAAACATTTACTGGGCATTTACTCCACACCAAGCATTACACTGAGTATTGGGGAACAAACCCAGGACTCTCTTTTTTTCAATTTTATTTTAATCTTTATTGATTTTTGAGAGACAGAGTGTGAGCAGGGGAGGAGCAGAGAGAGAGAGAGAGAGGGGGAGACACAGAATCTGAAGCAGGCTCTAGGCCCTGAGCTGTCAGCACAGAGCCCGACACGGAGCTCGAACTCACAAACCATGAGATCGTGACCTGAGCCGAAGTCGGACACTCAACCGACTGAGCCACCCAGGCACCCACAAAACCAGGACTCTTAAGATACTTCAACTTGAAATCATTGCCAGTGGCCAGCCCCATAAGATGAACTGGGCCCATGTATTCCTAGAGATTTTCTTAGCTAACACACTCTTTAACGCTCAACTGCAGTGCCCAGAAAAGCAGAATTTATCATAAATACATGCACTGAAAAGAATCTCTAGATGTTCAGCCCAATTTGTTCTTTTAAAAAATATATAATATGTTAAGCAATCTATTGGATAAAATAATATCTCTGTTGTACTATAAAGGGGTTGTTTTTTCAAGAAAATCAATCAAATGCTTTCATAACTTGTTACTAATAACACTAATACAGAATAATGGGTAAACTAGTTTGGGTAACTTCCCAAAATAATTGGGTTTTCCAGGAACATTACAGAAGATAAACAGCAAGATCAATAAGTCCTGAGGTTGCAAGAGTCATTATTGATTTATGACCTTGCTTACTTCCCAGCAAAATAATTGCTATAGAGAAGCTGGCTCACGTTTACAGATCATAATAATCTTATGAGAAAGTCTTTCTTAGCCCAACGTTTAAGCACTCAAAATAACAAGTGATAAAAAATAGCTTATTATTGTGCTAAAATTTATAATTAGTAATACCTACCATTCCCTTTTCACCTACCTTATGGCACATGCTTTAAGTGAATATAAAATTTTTTTTAAATCATCAAAACAATTCTATTGCAAGAGCTATTGTTAACCTTACTTCATAGGTTAGGAAAATTGTACTTCAAAGATGTCCAGTAACTCGTCCAAGGTCACATACACCCAGAAATTTGCAGAGCCAGGATTCAGAGTCAGTGTTCTTTTCCCATGCTTTAGTGCTTCTTAAGATCATATAGGTTTGGCCTAGAGAGAGCTTAACAGACTTTCCAAAACTTAGGATGCTTGGCAGAAACAATCATTTGCGTATTTATGACATCAGTACAATTTTTACCTGACGGTGGAATTCCCATCACCATTTCCAGAATACCAACATTCTTGGGAAGGTATATCTGAAGACAGACAATAGTCAAGCAGTCAAAGACCCATGAGAATAGATAATGCATGGCTTGATCAGTGGAAGTGTTGATGTTAATATTGATTCAATATTCAATATTAATTAAATCTCTTCCTGCCCTAGGATTTCCTTCTTTAATTCATTGCTTTTTGTTTTTGTTGTTGTTGTTACGTACACCTTTGGATGGTTATTCTTTCTTTAGGGCCCGTGGAGTGGTGCTTAACTCATCCCAACCATAGACAAACCTTCTGGAAATCATGCTAATGCACAGCTGTAAGTAAGAAATTTGTATAGTTGACCTTGTTTCACTGCTATGCACACGAGGTACTAAGAAATTAGATGGCTTTCTAAAAGTCTGAGGCACGGGTGAACAGTGAGTGAAGTCTTTGTCTTTCATGCCATTCAATAATGAGAGCCATTACATTTCCTACAAATGGTTTGCAGCCACTCCGATAGGAATGATATGAGAGCCTAAAAGAAGACATCTCACATGGTACCTATTCTCTTATTATCCACCACTGATGATTCGTTGAGTGTAGAAGACTATACCTCCTCTATGTTGTCCATAGTCCAAAGGAGCACAAGACTAGATATTCTAAAAGAAAGAACAAAGATTTGGAGAGAAGTTGATTTCTCCATTTCTACATTATCCACTTCTTGAAATTCTTGCCTTCTTTTTCTCTCATTTTTCAGGAATAAGAAGAGATCAGAGATACCAAGGCCATGGATGGAGCTTTAGAGAAGTACTTTTCAGGGATCACCAGGGCTCTGGTGCCAAGGTATGTACAGGATGGTAGATGAATTATTCCATGACTTTTCACATACCTGTTTTGCATAAAGATGCAATGGTAAGTAAGTTGTCTATATCCTCCATTAGACTTTAAGATCACTGACGACAAGAGACTGTGTCTGTTTTACTTACCATTTTATCCCCATCACATCAAATAGTAGCTAGCACATAATAGACAATTAGCAAATACTTGTTGAATAAATGAATACAAGAGAAAGTTATCATAGCCATTAGCCACAGGCGCTCCGCACACCCACTGGTCTAAGCTACCATGAGTGGTGAAAAGGAAGGACTGAGAACTTGAATTTCCAGATTCTACCTTCATTCTATGGAAAAAGCAGCAGAAGTAACTTGGCCTTGGATCCTCTTCCTATTACCTCGGTGGGTGGAGGGTGAGGTCCTGTCCAGTTTATTTCAATTACCTATATGTGGATTTATCATGAAGCTAATAAAGCTTGCACAGTTCCAAGTCCATAGAAGAGGCCTGAGCAAGATATTCACATCCCGTATTTTAGTAAAAATTGCAAAATAAGCTATTTTAACCATAGTCGGTTAAGCCATTGACTCCTTTCAGGACAACTTTCCTTCTGTCACATTTGCACTCACGCCAGGTAGCAATGGAGTGGCCACAGACATTTTGGGGAATTCTGTTAGAGGGAACTTGAGTTGGGCTTAATTTTAATATAGAGTTAGTGAAGTATATTTATGTGGGAATATATATGGGACAGTCAGTGCCATGTAGAGTTAAGGTATTGTTAGCCAGTCAAGAGTAAGAATGGCTTCCAGAAATACTCCTGGCACTGCTATGCCAGTGCAAGGCCAGAGATTGTAATGTAATAATGACACAATAGTCTTCAGGCCCCACGGATCTTAGATCTGGCTCTGGCCAATAACTCTCACTCCAAGGTAATGCGCCCATGTCCCCATGTTGGGAGTGGCTCGACAGGAATACAAATGTAAAACTTCCCCTTTAAATACTTCCGCTTTCCTTATCAGTTTCCTTCTTTCCCAGCTATCTCTCCTGTCTTCATCTGGTCATGTTCCAGGATTCCCTCTGCATCCAAAGATATTTCAAATCGTTTTATTAACATTCAATGATTCAATGATTATGGATATTAATTATGAAAATTAAATGCTAGAGTCAGCAGTCATCAGAGGAATTATACTCCACCTGTATTTTATAAAGAATAACCCGTAGCAAAACTAAATAATATCTATTTCCATGATTAAAGGACAACTATATATGTACTATGAAACATGTGTTTGAGAAATATGCAGGTGTAGTGTTTCAGGTAGGTTGTGGATTGATGGGTAGAAAAAGTGCACAGACAAACATACAGTTAGGATAGATGTTCCTAATTATTCTACCGAGGCTATAGAAAAAGGTGACCGCACAGAGCACGAGCAGAGATGCAGTTTATGTTTACATGGATTTCCTTTCATTCTGGCTTTACTATGGGATACAGAACTGCCTATGTCACTCTCCATGCAGGTAGAATCCTTCCAGAATTGAGAAATAAGCCAGATCTTGCTATACTACTACCTTCTGAATTTTATGTCCTTGTGTTACATTCCAGAAGAACTTACACCAATTACTCTATTTAAGAAATTTATTTTACAAACATGAGATTTTTATGATGTGCTGGGTATTTTCCATTGCTTGACCCACATCCATTCTGACCCCGCCCTGGTCTGCTCCCCAGGAAACTGGCTTGTACGAACTGTATCAATGGGCTTCATTACCCTCTGGCTTCACGTTGGGCTCAGCCAAATGGACGCTGGCTGAAATGGGAAAATGGGAGAATGAGGATGGGATATTTTATTTCTTGGTCTTCCTTTCTACAGGATCACCATGGGTCAACTGCTCCTCTCTATTGAAGCCCGCAGCTTCTGTCAGGAAACCCTCTTCCTATAGCTCTCCTCTCTGAGTTCCAACAACTGTGCCCTCCTCTTGACTTTTTAGGCCAAAGGGTGGTTATAGGTCTCACTATTGCCAGATGTAGTGAACTACGCTACCCTTTGTTGATTTTCTTATCCCTTGTGCCCATGTACTTGTAAATATCCCTTTTATTAAACTCTCCCCAAATTGCCCAGTTTGAATTATACCCTTTATTCTGCTGAAATTCTGACCAAAAACAGAAAACAAACAAACAAAAAAACCCACTCCACAACAGCAAGGCCACATCCTCATCTTCATGAGAGAGAGCAGAGTCAGCATCTCAGGATCCCCAAGCCCCATCTCCTCTCAGAGTACTCCAGGGTCACAATAAGCCCGTACTCCCACAGAAGCACCCTTTCCGGGGAGGGTTTTAGAGAATGTCAGAACTCCACGTTAGAGAAAACAAAGGTTATGATGTACAGCTGGAGAGCACAGTGGTATAACTAGGGAGCAAATGTGAACAGGAAACACTAAGGTAATTTGGTTTTAAATTTTGAACATGAACCAACAAGCTTGCTATTTCTTATGTAGCTGATTATTTCGTTTTATTATTCAAGACTGATGATTCAGTTTTGCAATGTAGGAAAAAGGTAACTGGCATCATTAACACATTATATTTATTTGCCATACCACTAAAAGTTGGATTATCTCAGCAAAATTAATGTTCCTGTCAAAACACTTTTAGTCCATCTTTAGCAAGCAAGACGTTTTTAAACTAGTGCAATCGTCTAACAATCATTAGTAAATGAGACATTAATAGACCTTGTAGAAAGAAGTAGAGATCTGACACTGATTTGCAAGTTCTTTACTCCAGATAAAATCCTTCTGTGGCCAGCCTGTCACAAGCCAGTGACCAGCAAGGACTGTGGCTGGAATTACGTTTATAAATCAATAAATAAATAGCTCTCTACTCTCGAATCGAATACACTGAAATCTCCAAATCTGCTTTTTATTCGTTTTTCTTTTGACTCCTTTTACCACACATCACTGGGTATTTGAGTAAAGCAAAGAGATCAGGATACATGCGCAACAACAAAAATAAACCTCAGAGAAAAGAGACAAGTTGAAAAGCAAAAGCACTTAGTATTTTTAAAAGATTCACAATGCTATTTTATTGGTGAAACAGGAAAAGAAGACAGCAAAAAAAGAAGAAAGAGCAAGCACCAGCTTTACGAAATAAATGAAGACAATGACTGCTGAATTTTTTTTCTCGCATGTGGACAATGGAATGTGAAGTCAAGAAAATATTTCTGAGGGGCACCTGGGTGGCTTAGTTGGTTAAGCATCCGACTCTTGATCATGGTCATGATCTCATAGTTATGAGCTGCTAAGACTTTGGGCTCTACACTGAGTGTGAAGCCTGCTTAACATTCTCTCTTGCTGTCCTTCTGCCCCTGCCCCTCTCTAAAAAGAAAATCTCCCAGAAAACGTACCACAAAGAGGATGGGGTGGGATGGAAAAGGCAAGAAGGGTCTAGCATGTATGGCTTACATCCATTTGGTCATATGGTCCAGTTCAAAATTCTCTACTAAGAGAGTTTCTTTTCTTTTGTTCTAGTGACTTTCACACAGACACAGAGCAAAGGGAAGTAACTGTCTTTTGATTGGCAGGAAGAGTGACCTGTATCTCAAATATCCCAAGCAGCTTCTTTTCCAGCTTCTAGTTCTAGGTGGGAACTGCTAAATGCCAACATTCAGCCCTGAGGTTTCTCCAAAACCTACTATACATTAATATGTATATTAATACCTACTGTACATTCTAATTTTCCATAGTAGTCTTCCAAATACTCAAAGTTGGGGTGCCTGGGTGGCTCAGTCAGTTAAGTATGCAACTCTTGGTTTTGGCTCAGGTCATGATCTGATGGTTCATGACTTTGAGCCCCACATCGGGCTCTGCGCTGACAGTGTGGAGCCTGCTTGGGATTCCCTCTTTATCCTTCTCTCTGCCCCTCCCACTCTCTGTCCTTCTCTCAAAATACATAAATAAAAGTAAAAAAAGAACAAAAACTCGAAGACAGAGGATACTAGGCTATGATCATTTTCTTTTTGAAAGTCATAGTTTTCCATCTTTACCCACTTACCTTGGAAGAAATTGAAGAATTTCTCTAAAGACTTTGAAAGCAATACTGTGAAGGAGCAGGGGAAGTACAGGACTCTAGGGCTCAGGGGTGTTTCTATCCCTTTTTACTTTCTTGTTTGGGTACCAGCCAAGGGTTTTGAAAAGTCTTGACAAGTTCTGTAGGAAGGCAGTGTCATACAATATGCCATGTCAGATGGTATGTAAACATTTCTGTATTCCCCAGAAAAAAGGTGCTGCTTCTTCACTCATTTTTGGTGTTGTTGAATCAATACTTATTGAATGTTTACTATGCATAAACTTTTATTCTAGGCATAGGCTAATCAGGAGGGGACAAAGAGGACATAATTCCCAACCTCAGGAAACTCACAGTCCTTTCAGATGGGCACTGGATTACTCACGTTTGCTGTTACCTGTATATCTCTTTCCAGACTTCAGAACCCTCTTCTGTTGGATATTCCAAACATATCATCTTTTTTTTTTTTGTCTCTTCCCCTTTCATGCTTCCATCCTCCAGTGTCCTGTCCCCTGGCCTGCATTTCCCTTCACCTGCTCACATGTACTTTTCTTCCTTAATATTTCTTCTCCGTCATTTAGGAACCCTTTGTCACTTCACAATCCCTGACATATAGTTAGTGCTGTATACAATCTCAGAGAATGAATGAGTATCTAAATGGACTAAGGTCGCATATAAATGAGTTTTGAGACTGCGGGCAGAGGTTTGCAGAGGTAAAGGAAAGAATATTTTGGTTGGAGTAAGTTTGGAAGGTCTCATCACACACACACACACACACACACACTTTTGAAAAACTCAAGTAACATTACATCTTCCTATGATCCTTGAGACATAAAATCCTTTGCCTCAGTAGGCATTCAACAAATATCTGACTGTTTGATGCCCTAGAGTTCACATGACTGTTACAAAAGCATTGACTGACTGAATTTACGTAGATTGAGTATTCATTCAAAAACAAAAATTTTTTTAAGTTTTTTTTAATGTTTATTTATTTCTGAGAAAGAGAGACACAGAGTGCAAGCAGGGGAGGAGCAGAGAGAGAGGGAGACACAGAATCCAAAGCAGGATCCACGCTCTGAGCTGTGAGCATGGAGCCCAATGCGAGGCTCGAACTCATGAACCGTGAGAACATGACCCGAGCCGAAGTCGGATTTTTAACTGAGTGAGCCACCCAGGCACCCCTTATTTCAAAAATGTTTTGAGATGGATTTTTAATACACTTTGTATTAGCTTTGAAATCCAAGTGGCCACTGCAGCTTTGTGGCTTTTAAATCAAGCCTTATTTGTTACTCCTCATGAAGTGATTTTATAGGTTGTTGACTATTTTATGGGACATTCTTGCTATCTGTTATTCTCTGAATTGCATGCTGATCCCTGCTGGAGAAGGGTAACAGTGCTGTAAGTATATTTTATCCTCTTGTTGTGTACTTTTATTGTAGACAGGCCTAAGAAAATCAGATGATGTTAATACATCTATACACTGAACAATTCCTGGGGCCAGTGGAAATGCCCAGGTTTCTTGGGATGAAAACAGAGATCACAGCTTTCTCTGACAACTCTATCTATCTATCTATCTATCTCTGCCTCAGAGGGTCCACCTCATTAACTGCACCGTCTCCCCTAGATTTCTTCCTGATGTGCAGCTTGAAAATCTCCCACACCTCTATGATGCAGTCTTTATACTTGTCTCCTGAGCTCTGCAGGACATAAGCAGGTCATTCCAGCTCATAATACTCGTGACAGATTCAAACTTTCTAAATAACTCTTCCATGAATCTAAGGGGAATGGAGAACTTACAGAAGGATAACAAGCATCTCAATGTACAGACTCCTGATCCTGATACTACAAGTCTAGCCAGAGATCAACTTCTTTGACCATATTAACTCAGGACCTGATCTTCTTCCTTCCCACTCTCCAGGTTTGGAATGCTAGAAACCATACATTCAGCAATCTAGAAGGTTAAGGTTAAGGTTAAAGGGTAGCTTCTGACAGGCACCTCTATGAAACCTGCTGGAATTCTCCATCCTCCCCAAAGCGACTGCAGCCAACAAGCCATTCCCTGTGACTTGGTACTCTCATTTATTCATTTGTTCAGTCCACAAATAATTTTTCTTTGTTTTGAACAACTGTCAAATACATCATGATCACGGCCCTGGAGGATTTCACAGTCCAGTCGGGGGCTTCTCTGCATCCTATGACTTACAGAAAGAAAATTTCTCCCCTAACTTTCTCTAGGATTCCTTCTCTGAGTTTCAAGTCAGTTTTCACACATTCTTGAGTTGTCTCTGGCTCTGGACACTTGGGTTCTAGAAGTCCTGCCATCATCCTCAATTCCATTCCCTCTCTCGTTGTCTCTTGCCAACTATTAAGCCTAATGGTTTTTTGAAAAATCTTTTTGTTGTAGAACAATTATAGATTCACAGGAAGTTGCAAAGACAGTACAGAGAAGTTCCACATACACTCACTCTGTTTCCCACAGTGGTTACAGCTAATGTAATTCTAGTACAGTAGCAAAACCAGGAAATTGATGTTGATACAATGTGTGTGCATGGTCTCTGTCATTTTAGCACGCGTGTGCATTCACGTAGCCACCGCTGCAATCAAGATACAGAACTCTTCCATTGCCACAAAGACCCTCCTTCACTCTACGCCTTTGTAGGTACACCTGCTCCCCTTCCTCCCCCATCCCTAGCTTCTGACAACCATGAATCTTTTCGCTATAATGCTGTCACGTAAAGAATATTATACAAATGAGATCATACAGCATCTGACCTTTTGAAGTTTCTTTTTTTTTCACTAGGCATAATGCTCTTGATATCCATCTAAGTTGTTGCAAGTCTCAATAGTTCATTTCTTTTTATTGGTGAGTAGTATTCCATAGTATGGATTGTACCACTTATTGTGTGTGATTCACCCATTGTGGGACATTTGGGTTGTGTTTGATTTTTGGCTACTACAGATAAAGTTGCTCTGAACATACACAGGTTCCCAGTTCTTTTCTTTCAGCACCTGAAAAAGACTGTTCAATTTCCTTCTTGTTTCCATGGCTTAGACAAACTTGCAGGCATACAAATGGTTTCTCCCCTATAAGCAAGGTATACTTTTTCTGTCTACTCTCAAGATTGTTGTTTCTTTGTTTTAGTTTTCAGAAGCTTAATTATGCCATGTCTTGGCATGGATTTCTTTGGGCTTCTCCTGTTTGGGGTTTGCTCAGTTTCTTGACTCTGTAGGTTTGTGTTTCTTGCCAAACATAGGACATTTCCAGCCACTGTTTCTTCTAGTTCTTTTCAGCCCCACCCTCTTCCTCCTCTCCTAGGATTCTCGTGAAATAAATGTTACAGTTTCTGTTATAGTCCCACATGTCCCCGGAACTTTATGACTTTTTTTAGTCTGTTTTTCTTTTGATTCTCTTTAGGGAATTTCTATTGTTCTGTCTTCCAGTTTACTGATTCTTCCTCCTTCCTGTTAAAAATCAAGCTCTAGGGGTGCCTAGGTGGCTCAGTCGGTTAAGCGTCCAACTTCGGCTCAAGTGACGATCTCGAAGTTTGTGGGTTCGAGCCCCGTGTCGGGCTCTGTGCTGACAGCTCAGAGCCTGGAGCCTGCTTCAGATCCTGTGTCTCTCCATCTCTCAGCCCCTCCCCTGCTCATGCTCTGTGTCTCTCTGTCTCTCAATAATAAATAAACGTTAAAAAATTTTTTTTAAAAAATCAAGCTTTAATTTCAGCATCAGGGATACCAAACAAAATAAGATTTAATGCTTGCCTTCCAGAAGTTGACCATAGAAGAAGGGAGGGAGGTACTTACATTGTGTTACAATTGTCAATGGGCTTATGTGGTTACTGTCATGTGCACAGAATGCCACGGGAGTGAGCATAAAGGCATCTACTTTAACTTCAAGGGAAGGAAACGTGCATCTCAGGGTGTGGAGATGATTCTCTGAAGAAACTTACTAACAGTGGGTAAGCACTAGCTACCAAAGGGGCTCGTGGGCTTTTGTCTATAGAAGAAAAAGGAAGAGGAGTTTCAGATAGAACAGCCCATCCAAAGGTAAAGAGATGTGAGGCACTATAGCAGAATAAATATTCTAAAACAATGAAAACTACGTCTTAAACAAGTGCTTCCTACATTTTAGCATGCAGGTGGTTCTCCTAGAATATTTGCTAAAATAAAGATAACTGGTCCTCTCTCTCCCCCCAAGATTGCCATCTAGAAGATGTGATTAAGGGCCCTAGAGACTGGAACAAGTTCCCGAGTGATACTGATGTTGATGGTCTGAATACCGTTCATTTGAGTCAGTCTTGGTAGGAAGGACTTAGATCACCATGAAATGCCATCCAATAACTGGGTGTCAATCACATCTCCAGGGGATACTCCCATAGATTAAATGCACACTTCAAGTTACCACATCATACATCTCCATGTTTTCAGTTTAATAAAATGCAATTTGAGTAACACACAATACAGAAACTCTGACGAAAGCTGAAGGGTCACTGTATAAAGCAATGGGAAAGGAACTTATTGAACAAATGAATGTGTTAAGGAAGATTAGATGAGAAATTATTCATTTACTTATTAAGGGAATGGATTGCTTTTTGGTGGGGACTCATTAAAAAAGCATGTACATACACGAATTATAAATCATTTGGATTTGCTCATTAAAGGAGACCTTACACCAGATGATACTTGATTAGTCTATTTTTGCTTCTATGTGAACTTGAAAGGACCATTCACCCCAAGGTAGACAGGAAGCATGAAGTTGGACCACCACACAAACACCGCCAATATCCTCTCAATTGGGGAGGGGGACTGAGTCAAAGTCCTTGAACTAACTACTGTTTCTTCTGGTTAATTATTGTTAAGGATATTTTCAAAGAGATCCACAAAACCATTTTTGTAATTTGGTGTGTTGTTTAAGAATTCATGGCCTCCTGATGTTTCCCTGCAGTCTGAAGATTTTTCTCTCAGCTGATGTTGTCAGGTGAATGTTGTGAAAATATGTTTAGGGCACTGTAAATGATGTCCCAGTGGGAAAACACAGCCTGAACTGATGAGTACAAAGGGCTGTTAATGAGATAAACTGTTAACTGGGATCTTTATGGGACATACGCAAGCTGGGCACTTTGAAGCCCAAATTGTGTGTATCTTTTGAAGCTGTTTTGATTTTCAAAGGCAGAATTTAGCACGTAGAAGTATTAAAGATGATATACTCCTTAAACCATTCTTCCTTCAGTACTACTGGATACTATGTGACTCTGGTGAGCCTTGGAAGACATAACTTCTATTTAAAAGCCAAGCTCATGAGGAAAGGAAGGGATTCTTCACAGACTTTCTACATTATACTGACAAGGCCAATGCTATACACACACAGGACATGACCGAGTGGCATTTGATAGATGAACAAGTGTTAACTGATTGAATGAAACAAGCCCCAAAATACAATTTCATGCCATTGTAACTGTCTACATGTGCATGGCCTGATCATCCTACACATTACGATGTAATTTATAAAGTAAAACATAAGCATCCAATTTATAATCATCAATCATTAAGAGAAAATACAGATTACAGGAGCAATATAAAAGTTTATGAATTATGTCCAAATTTAGCGTTGCTTTTCTGTTTTCCATGAACCATGAAATCATGTTTAATCTGTTAATCAGTTTTACCTTTCCACTCTTGTGTGAAGCCACACGTTTTCTTCAGAAGGAACTATCTTTTAATGCTGTCTAATTTTGCTGATACATTTCAAAGCATTAACTGGATATACTCTTGTTTATAGCGTATACTGTTTAAAGCGAGCAAAAATAATGATTATGCTAATACTAGTACTTATTAACAGTTGGAGCTAGACTATAAGGAGCCTGATTGGTAGTAATGACCTAAAACTCCCAGATTAAAAATAATGCTTTCATTATGAAATATACTGAAAATTGCTACGACTCTAAGTGAAGATCCCAGCATGATCGAGCCTGTGCTTGGTTTTCTTCAACCACTCCCATGAGACCTGATAAGAACTCAAGAAGCTGCAAAGTGTGAAGTCTGCATATTCTTTACTGACACTGAAAAGGATTTGCCTGAGAGATGAACAAAAAGCAAACAGAAGAGCCGAGACCTGCATCAAGGAGATCCTGGCCCAATCCAGAGAACATCATGCTTGAGGTTTTGCTTTCCAAACTGTTTACTTGGATATCACAAAGAGGTGATTGGTCTGCTGTTTTATTTCATGCATATGAAGCAATGTATCTATTTTCCTTGAATGGACTGGGTATTTAAAAAGAAATTTCAGTTGGGATTTCGTTCTCATTCACAGACCTGGGGGACAAAGCAATCTGTTGTAGAAGTCTGTATCATCACTTCCATTGAAAAAGGGATCTGGGTTTCTCAGTTATAAAAGGGTCACATACAGTAAAACGTTGGTTTGTGAGCATAATTCATTCCAGAAACATGCTTGTAATCCAAAGCAAATTTCAAGAATCATTCGCTCAGTTGTGATCATGTGATGTTTGGCATCATCTATTACTCGGATTGCAAGACATCGCTGGTTTATCAAGTTAAAATTTATTAGAAATGTTTGCTCATCTTGCGGAATACTTGCAGAACAAATTACTTGCAACCCAAGGTTTTACTATACTTGGGAGAATGCCTTTACCACCATCAACTGAAATAGGTTTAGAATGAGTTGAAATGTGACTTTAAAAAAAACTTGCTTCTAATAAAACTCAAACAAATAAAGAGGACCTATGTTCCTGAGTTACATCATTAAAAAACAATGCAGATGATGTAGAGCAATAGAATTCTCATATATTGCTGATGGAAATGAACATTTGGTACAGTCACTTTGGAGAACTGTTTAGTAGTATCTACTAAAGCAAAATATACACATACCCTCTGACACAGCAGTTCTGGTCCAACCCCCCCAAATGTGTGCTTATATCTACAAAAGATATGTACAAGAATATGTATAGAGCAGTATTCGAAACAGTAAAAAACTGAAAACCAAGCCGACTGTCCATCAGCAGTAGATTGGATAAGTAATTTGGGCTATGTTCATCCAATGGAGCATAACACAGCAACAAAAAAAATAAATTACAGCTACACACAACAATATAAATATTGTGGAGTAAAAGTATCCACACACAAAAGAGTAAATAAGGTATGATTCCATTTATATAAAATTCCAAAAGAGGCAAGATTAATCTACATCACAAGAAGTCAGGAAAGCAGTTGCCTTTGGGCAAGGTTTTTGACGGAGAGAGAACAGGAGGGAGTCTAATGAAACATTGTAAATGTGTTATATCTTAGCGTGGGTAAAAAAATTCATCAAGTTGTATACACTTAAGATCTGTGTACTTTACAATTTGTAAATTATACCTAGTTTTAAAAAATTAATTTAAAAAACAGTGTGCTTGGACGTTGGCAAGACATGTCTTCAGCCAGTTAATATATAATACTATAGCCCTAATTTTTATAAGGGGTTAAAAAGAAGAAATATATCGTTTAATAAAGGACATTAAGTAACATACTAAACAATGTATTTGATTATGTTTTTGCAAAAGACCAAAATGTTATTTACTTAATTACCAACATGCAGTATCATCCTTTCACTTACTTTTTAAGGCAAAAAGTTTCGCTTAGTATTCATTCATTCATTCATTCATGCAATAAATACTAACTTATTATTTTCCAAGAATTTATTTCCTCAGAAAACGTATTTTTCTTTTTTACTTAGCTATAAGGAAACAAAATAAATCCAAGTAGTGTTTAAATCTTTTAAGTATTTTATACTAGGTGTCTGTTAATGAATTTCCATTCTTTTCTTATGTTCTATTGTCAGCCTTTATAGCTTTTAGCTTGAACAGAAAATACAGAAGATAAACATATTCAAATCTCTCTCTCTCTCATGCATAGAAGCAAACACATACATGGAAATAATAAAGAAATGTGAAAAAATTCCACCATAAAAACAGTTTAGATATATTTATGTCGTATGAGTTTGTCTTCAGACTCTCAATGCAAATTTTTCTTAAAGACCTAAGTGACAGATTTTGCTTTTTTACGTAAGCACCATGGACCAAGTTCCCTGCTTAATAATTTTGTCATTTATCTCACTGGGCAGATGCCTGTCCTTGATTTCCAGTGGTCTGTGTCAATTTCTATGAAATGTCAAAGCTGGATAATAGCAAAGATGTTGGGAGTCAAACTTGCCATCATTTGCTAGTTGGACTCCCAGCACATTTAATATTTACTGAATGCCCATAAGGAGGCATGAAATTGTATTAGAACTTATGTCTTATACCAAATTCTAATTTTGGCTCTTTTTGGTATATAATTCAGGTTGACATGTCAATGAAATATTGAAAGAGGTAATAATATTCATGACTTTTGGGGGAAGTTTCTAGCTGGGAAGGAGGCTAGATCTCTGGTTTGAGAGAGACAGAATAAAATACAAATAATAAATAAAAAACAAAATAAAATATATGGCTATAAATATAAATAACCACAGTCAAATAATAAATAATAAATAATTTATGCTATTTACTTAAATTTTATAGTATTATTAAAAAGTCCTTTATTGAACACCTGCTATGTTCCTGGGATTTAATGAGATGGGTCACAAGTCACCTGGTCTATGGAGCAAAAAATCAGACAGGAGAGAGAATTATTAAATTGAGTCAGAGAGTATGAGGGCAGGGGAGAGTTTGGTGTTAATCTTGTGAGTCACATTCCTAAACTTTCAACTTCTAATCTTTTTATTCTTTTCACACCCAGCAGTGCCAGATTAAAACAGATAATTATAATTAGATTCTACTATCATTCTAATGACTCCTCCATCTGCTTTGCCAACTTAATTTTCTCTGGCCTTGAAATGAAGCTTTTAACAGGGACATGGGAAGAAGGAGCAAATTTGTGGAAAGAAACTATTCTATTTAAAATATATTGAGTTTGAGGTAAGCATCGAGGGAAAATCGGGTGAAGGTCAAGTGAAATGGGAACACAGATGTAGCAATCAATCAATATTAGACGAACGGTCATGATGCCAGTAAGAAAGGCAGAGTGTAAGGACCTCCACAAAGCCAATCCCCCTCCCTCAATAAAAGTAGTGGGATTTCTGGCAAAAATGTCAAGGGGCACCTGCACGGCTCAGTCGGTTAAGCATCTGACTCTTGATTTCAGATCAGATCATGATCTGCACTGACAGCGTGGAGCTGCTTGGGATTCTCTCTCTCTGCCCCTCCCCTGCTCACACTCGCTCTCTCTCTCTCTCTCTCTCTCTCTCAATAAATAAGTAAAATTAAAAAGTCAAAATCAATGTTTTCAGAACTCTGGAAATTAACCAAAGGCTTGCAACTATCTGAAGAACATTTAATTTCACTGTTCACATTCCAGCAGCCACACAATCATAAGGAAAACCAACAGCCTCGCATACACTGGACAGGGTAGATTGTGTTAGGAACCCCTTCAAAACACCATTTTCAGAGAATTGTCATTAGTTGATCTGTCTGGCAGATACATAGAAATCCCCATTCTCAGAGCTTGTCTTTATTTGGCTTGACTCAGACTTCACTAAGTGCAAACAGCCTTTTCCCTGGAGGCCTTTGTGAAAATAATCAGCAGCAATTGTTGAACAATGAGGCTGCCGAGGTAGTGATGACAATTGGAGCAAACAAGAAGCTAGCCAAAAAAACAAAAAAAAGAAAAGTTAGAGAATAAGATGGTCATAGGGAACTTCGAAAAGCTCCAGCACTTTCCCTGAGAATCCATAAGGCCATGCACATGCACGGGGCATATAATCCCAAGGGTGTGCTCATGTCCAGGAAAGATCTGCAAAGGCTACAAATGCTCACCTTTAGCAGGCATTGAAGTTCTGTACAAGCAGAAAGTGAAAGCTGTGATAACATCATAAGACACCTGGCTAAGTGTTGAAGGCACAGCTCAAAACACATACAGAGTTCGTCTGCAAAGACCAGGAGAATTATTGGCTCCAGGCATTTAAGGAAATTTCAGTCTAATCATTAGCTGAATATTAAGCCCACAGAACAGAAACTTCTATGGCCACACATGACAAAGAAGACAGACTTTACAGAATTGGTTTATAAAAAGGACTAAGCAAACAATAACAACTACAACAAGTAGCGACAACAATAACAATCCCTGGGGAGAGGGAAGAATCTGATTTCCAGTTACCACAGTCTATTACTTCCAGTTTTCAACAAATAATTATGTGACGTGAGAAGAAACAAGGAAATATGGTTCATACACGGAAAAGAAACAGTCAATGGAAACTGTCCTTGAGGAAGCTCAGACATTGGACCTACTCCCCTAATTTTCAATCAGCTACATTGAACATATTGAAAGGACCAAAGAAGACCATGAGAAATGAACTAAAGGAAAGTATGGGAATGATGTCCCACCAAAAAGAGAATATTAACGAAGAGATAGAGTTTATTTTAAAAAAAGAACCAAATAGGGGTGCCTGGGTGGCTCAGCCGGTTAAGCGTCTGATTTTGGCTCAGGTCATGATCTCATGGTCCATGGGTTTGAGCCCTGCGTGGGGCTCTGTGCTGACAGCTCAGAGCCTGGAGCCTGCTTCGGGTTCTGTGTCTCCCTCTCTCTCTGCCCCTCCCATGCTTCTGCTCTGTCTCTCTCTGTCTCTCAAAAATAAAAATAAATGTTTAAAAAAATTTAATAAAAAGAACCAAATAGAAAACTTAGAGTTGAAAAGCACAATACTGAAAATGGAGAATGTCATAGAGGAGCTCAACCTCAGGTCTGAGCTGGTATCAGAGAAAAACAGCACACTTGCATAAAGGCCATTTGAGTTTCTCAAGTCTGAGGAACAGAAATAAAAATATAATTTAAGAACACTGAACAGGGGCACCTGGGTGGCTCAGTCAGTTGAGTGTCTGACTTCAGCTCATGTCATGATCTCACAGTTTGTGGGTTTGAACCCCACATCGCACTTGGCACTGACCTGCTTCAGACTCTCTGTCTTCCTCTCTCCCTGCCCCTTCCCCTCTTGTTCTCCTTCTCAAAAATAAATAAACATGAAAACAAACAAACAAACAAAAACACTGAACAGAGCCTTAGAGAGGTGTGGGACACCATCATACACATCAACATACAGATACTGGAAGTCTCAAAATAAGAGGAGACAGGAAACAGAATGAAAGACTATTTGAAGAAATAATGGCTGAAAACTTCACGAATTTCATGCAAAAGGTTAAAATACACATCCAACATGCTCAATGAAATCCAAGTAGCATAAATTCAAAGGTATCCACACCTCCACACACCATAAGCAAACTGTCAAAGGTCAAAGGCAAAGAGAGAATCTTGAAAGCAGCAAGAGAAAAGTCAATCATCACACACAAAGAGCCTCAATAAGATTAACAACTGCTTTCTATCATAAAAACAAGGAGGCCTGAAAACAGAGAGAGGACATATTAAGTTGCTGGGCTGGGGGGGAAGATGGGTCAACCCAAAATTCTGTATTTGGCAAAACTATCAGAGAGACAAAGGGTATCAAAATGGAAAAGCTTAAGACTGTGAAGCCAGGGGGCACCTGGGTGGCTCAGTCTGTGAAGCCTCTGACTCTTGACTTCGGCTCAGGTCGTGATCTCATGGTTCGTGGGTTCAAGCCTCGCATCAGGCTCTGTGCTGATGTCTGGGAGATGCTTGGGATTCTGTCTCTCCTTCTCTCTGCCCTCACCTGCTTGTGCTTTCTCTATCTCAAAATAAATAAATAAACTTAAAAAAAAAAAACTGTGAAGCCAGGCTGTAGAATTATCATGAAAATGGATGGTAAAGTCACCAGGAATAATTACAAAGAAGGGAATGGAGAGGGAACGCTGAGCCAGGTGCTGGAAAGACCAAGTAAAGTAAGAAAATATTCCGGAGGTTCAGAGATGCTACGTGCTCTTCCCAAGTTTTCCCTAGAAAGAAATTGACGAGGTAGCTGAACAAGGAAGTCACCTCCTTCCGACTCCAAAGCCCATGTTTTCGTCATTACACAGTGACGTGTACTTAAAGTATGTTAATGTTTTAATTCTGAAGGAGGTTACACAGATTGTTTTTTGTTCCATTTTGAAGGTGCTTTGTGACTAAATAACATAGCTAGGCAGTCAATGAGTGTGATGACGTAGTGTTCTCTTCCTAGGATGAAATTGTACAATGCAGTCACTCTTTACAGATAAATGCAGGAGAATCGCACTAATAAACAAGACTGAAGATTATTTTCCATCTTCTTCGGTTTCTTCTTATGTATAAATGCTTTTTGAGTGTACTTATTTTGTGTGCCAGAAAAAATCGTCAGAGATAATGTAGACATGCAAAGAATTTAGAGGAAACACGAATGGCCAATAAATATAGGAAAAGATGCTCAGTCTGACCAGTAATCATGGAAACATGGATTAAAACGACAATGAGAGAGCATCTTTTACCCACCAGACTAACCATAATTAAAAAGTATAACATTCAATCACCAGTATACAGGAGGAGGATGGGTAAACAGATAATCCTATACTGGGCTTGTGGGAATGTAACCTGGAACACAGCCACTTGGGACACCAGTATGACTGTAAAATGAGAAAGGTGTTAACCCTGTAACTCAGCATTTCCCATTCTGGGTACACACCCTACAGAAACATCTGTACATGCACACAGGAGGACACACAAATAGATGTGTATCACACCCTTGTTGGAAGCAGCAAAAAGTTTAGGAATGGCCCAAATGTCAACTAACAAAGAAATGGATGCAATAATTGCATCTTCATGCAATGCATTGCTATCTACATAAAAGAAAGGGACCCCGGTATGTGAATCAATAAGAAGAGGTCTAAAACACTTAATATTAAATTTATTATCTATTTGAGAGACAGAGAGGGAGAGAGCAAGCAGGGGAGAGGGACAGAGGAAAAGAGAGAATCTTAAGCAGGTGCCACATGCAGCACGGAGCCTGATGCAGGGCTCGAGCCCACGACCCTGCTATCATGACGTGAACTGAAATCAAGAGTAGGTTGCTCAACTGACTGAGCCACCCAGGTGCCCCAATATGATATTTATTATATATTTACTATTATGTTTATAATGTTATTATATTTATTAAATATAAATTTTAAAAAACCAGCTGCAGAATGAAATGTATAGAATGACTCTTTATATAATGTTTTCAAAATCCCTAGAAATATTACATCTTGTTTCTGGATTTCTATTGATGTATGTTAAGGTACTCAAATGGATGAATATCAACTTATCATAGTGGCTGTCTCTAGGAAATGGAGAAAACAACAGGTTTGGAGATAAGATCAAAGGGGAATTTTACATCTTACTATTTTTTTTTCTAAAAATAAAAGATGCACATAAAACGTGTTTAAAAAATACACACACATACAAAGGCCAGAAAGAAATATAGAAATTATGAACAGTTTTAAAATTGGGGACATGATAATATGGGTGTTTGTTATATATCATTCTTTTGAAAAGTATGACTTTCTTTTTTTTTAATGTTTTCATTTGGTTAATTTTTCTTTTTTTTTTTTTTGAGAGAGAGAGAGAGACAGAGCATGAGAGGGGGAGGGGCAGAGAGAGAGGGAGACACAGAATCTAAAGCAGGCTCCAGGCTGTTAGCACAGAGCCCGACACGGGGCTTGAACCCACAAACCATGAGATCATGACCTGAGCTGAAGTTGGACACTTAACCGACTGAGCCACCCAGGAGCCCCATCAAATACACTCAACACAAATTTGAGTCAATTAGTTAGTCCTGCGCCACTCTGGTCAAAGGCAGTCATGTCAGCAAACATATACAGTATATAACCCTGTTGCCCTTGCCTCTCAGAGATGCCCGACTTTCAAACAGCATCGAAAACAACAACAAACCCTTACATTGTTTTTAATCAAAAAGTTTAAAATGATGCCAACAGGATACCAGCTGCATAAACACCAATGTTTGTTTACACCCTCATCTCATTTTCATTGGGGTAGAAAATTGAGAAGGGCTCAAAGCAACTTCGGTCATGGCCTCTGCCTACGGGGGAAAGGCAGAGAGAGAGGGAGACACAGAATCTGAAGCAGGCTCCAGGCTCTGAGCCATCAGCATAGAGCCCGACATGGACCCGTGAGATCATGACCTGAGCTGAAGTCAGACGCTTAACCGACTGAACCACCCAGGTGCCCCAAATGTATGACTTTCTAAAGAAAACTCAAGTCACCTAGCATTATTCTGGAAACATAGTTATTCTATCTGTCTCAAGGGAAGAGAATACTAAGGCTTTGTTAGAAGTGGTCAAGTAGGAAGAATACACACTGAATGTTCATGTTCTGTGGCTGGTTCAGACCTGTCCAGGCTGTTGTGTATACTCTCAAGGTAGCTATGTGTACTTCCTTTTTCTGTGGAAATCCCAAAGGGATCTTTAGAGAGTGATTTCATCACAAACTTAGATATTTTTAAAAGTCACCATTAAGGAGTAGAATATGAAAGAGCTAGCTGCTCCGATAAAGACCACACAAAAGAAATTCTCCCTTGAGAGAAGAAAAGCACAGAGGATAATAGAAAGAATATTTAGGTTACTTCTACTTCGCACAATCCTACTTCCAGCTGGGCAGTTTCTTCTAACACACGCTGTTCTTGTCACCGTTCTTGGAATAACTTTTGGGTCTCAGTCTGACGCTCTGTCTGTGACTATAAACAACTCTTCCTCTATAGTTAGCACAGCCACAGAATAATGACACTGCATTAGAGACATGAATCACAGCATAAATACTTTTTTATTATGATAAAATAAATCACTGGTTGTCTGTTTCTACAGGCATAGGCAGAAAATGCATTGGGTTTTCCATTTTCTTATTATGCACTGGAACTGAGACCATCATTTGTTGAATAATATGCATTTAAAAATGTCTCAATGCCTGTAATGAAAGAGATAATATGTAATTTTGCAGATCCTTGGGCCAAGCATGGGTGACGCTTTCCTACAGAATAAAAGAAATAGTCTTAACATCTCTAACATGATAGATGAAGAGGTATGGTAGAAGATAGAGAAAGAACAATGGAAGGGAAGGGGGGAAATGAAGCGAAAGTCACCATAGTCTTTGCAAATATATCACCCTATGTTGAAATTAAAGCAGCAAAGGCGGGGGGCATAATCTATAGCATTTCTTTAGTTGGTTGCTGAGTTGGTGGGTTACACAATCCTGCACTCAATAGAAGAGTTTTGTGCCAATCAAGATAAACCAGGGTACACCACAGTAATAAACAACCTTCCAGCCCCAGTAGCCTAAAGGTCGATTTCTCATTTTTGTGACAATTCTAGAAGGATGGCTTGGGGCTATGCTGTTACCATCAGCCTCACTTTGAGTCTCAGGCTGATGGAGCTGCCACTAATGTAGAATATTGCCAGTCACCAGGGCAGAAGGGAAAAAAAGAGCCTCACATGGGTTCCTAAAGCTTCTGCCAAAGGTGATTCACATCATTTCTCCTAGACACTGGTCAAGACAAGCCTGACAGCACAATGGGAAGGTGTTCGGCTCCCATATTCCCAGCCTGCTGTACCATGCTTCGGTGGATTTCATACTTACTAAGAAATCCGGTTTCCAGGGGAGCATCTTCCCATCAGGAGAGACAAAATGTGGGCTTACAATGAGAAGCAATCAAGTGGTTTTGTTAGCGATAATGCCTCTTCTCAGGGCTATGGAAGACTCATAGCTCATTCTATCCATGTATAGGAACAAGGGTATTGTTAGAAAAGGCATCGCTTTGGAAGAAAATACCTGAGAAACTCTGAGGCAGGTGGAAAAAACTAAAAGACTCCATCCATCCAAGACTTAGCCAGAGTCCCCCAAACCTACTCCGCACCCTTCCCACCTCCAAGGGAAATATGTAATTATAGCCTGAAATTCTCTCTTAAAATATGAAGGACCTGAGTTACAGAACTGAAGTAAATAACGTAATTAGGGAACGCAGCACATGAACAAAGGTGAGTCCACACTCTTGGAATTTCAATCCAGCCTGCATTCTCTCACCTATCACTTTCTACCACCTCAGAGGATGTTTGTGTTTAAAGTCATCAACTTCATTCTGTCTTGTTTAGGAAGAGCACGTATATTTCTTCCTTCTGGATGCTTTGACATCTCAGCGCCCACCTCTCCCAACTTGCAGGAGAGGTCCTTCATCAGTTCCTCTTTTCCCAAACATCTTCCATCTCTCTTTGTTGGACATTATTTGTCCTTTATTGAACAAACACTCAGATATTGAGAATGAATGGTCCAGATCTGGATCACATATAAATTGATATGTATATATAGATATATAGATATATAGATATATAGATATATAGATATATAGATATAAATTGATATATATATTGATATATATATCTGCAATTTATCCAGATATATATATATATATCTCCAGAATCTACTCCCTCTCACCATAACTACCACTACACTGTGATCCAAATTGACACTGTAATAGGCAGAATAATTACCCTCTCTCCAATGATATCCACACCCTAAGCCCTGGAACCTATGAATATGTTACCTTGCATAGCAAAAGGGATTTTACAGATGTGATTAAGAGTGTGAACCTTGAGATGGGGAGATTACTTGGATTGTCTGAGTTGGTTCAATCTAATCACATGCATCTTTCCTAGGTGGGTCAGAGAAAGATGTGACAGTGGAAGAGGAGTTAGAGAGATGGCCGCATGAGAAACATCCAACACGCTGTGGCTGGTTCTGAGATGTAAGGGGCTATGTGAAAAGACTGGAGAGAGGCCTTTACAAGCTGGGATAGCCCTGAACTTACAGTCAGCAAGAAAACAGGGACCTCAATCCTACAACCACAGGAGCTGAATTCCATCAACAACCCAAAATGAGCAGGAAATAAATTCACCCACTAGAACTTCCAGAGAGGAACTGAGCCAGCCAACATCTTGATTTTTGTCCTGTGATACCTGTACCTGACTACTGACCTAGAACCTGTAAGATAATAAATCTGGATAGCTTTAAGACACTAAGTCTGTGATAATTTGTTATAGTAACAAAAAGAAACTAATACAGCCATAATCTCTTGTTTAGATTATTGCAAAAGCCTTTTCAAGTTAACTGATCTATCTGTTTCCATCCTTATCCCCCTGTAGTGTATTCTCAACACAGAGGTCAGAATGGTCTTTTTAAAACATGTCAGACTGGGTGCCTGAGTGGCTCAATCAGTTGAGTGTCCAACTTCGGCTCAGGTAATGATCTCGAGATTCATGAGTTTGAAGCCTCACATCTAACTGTCAGTACGGAGCCTGCTTGGGATTCTCTGTCTCTCTCTCTCTCTCTCTCTCTCTCTCCCTCTCTCTCTCTCTCTGCCCCTCTCCCACTTGTGTGTGTGTGTTTTTTTTTCTCTCTCAAAATAAATACATAAAATTAAAAAAAAAAAAACATGTAAGACTACATCACCTGTCTGCTTATGTCCCAGTGGTCTTTCAGGTTATTCAGAATAAAAGCCAAAGTCATTACAATGGCCTTTAAGGTCACAGTCTGATCCCTTATTATTACTCTGGCCCATACTCTTACTACTCTTAACCTTGCTTACTCTTTTCCAGTGCTATTGTGTCTCCCTTAATGTTCCCTATGTATACAGACACGCACTGCCATCTAAGACCATCGAGTCTGTCTGCCTGTAATAGTCTTCCCTCAGATATATACTTGGCTCTCACATTCTTTAGGTTTTGCTCAACTGTTACTTTCTCAGTTAGGCTTTCCGTGACTATCTTATTTAAAAGTAAAATACCCTTTCAGTGCTTTCCGATTTTATTTTTTCTCAATAGCACCTGTTGTTTTCATATATATATAGGTATATATATATATATATATACACACACACATAATATACATATATATATACCCATATATATATATACACATATATATCCTTATATGCGTGTGTGTATATATATATATCTATATATATCTATATCTATCTATATAGATAGATATAGATATATTTATATCCCTCTTATTTTACTTATTTTGTTTGTTCCTGTCTTTCTGTACTAGAATTTGAGCTCCATAAATGAAGGCATATTTGACTGTTTTTGTTTACTGATGTATCCTCATACCTGAAATAAGGTATGGCATTTAGCAGGCACTCAATAAATATTTGTTGAGGAAATGAATTTATAGATAAGTGAATAAAGGAGTTAATGGAGTTAACTAGGAGCCTCTGGATGGATCAGAGTGATCAGAATTTAGAGGCAAAAGGCTTGTGGACCCTGACAACTCATTCCCAGGGACGTCCACAGTCTGCTCATATTCATGGTTATACACACACTTTGCAGATTCTTTCTTAGTTATTTCCAATATTTGCATATCTATATCCAGGTGGCCAGAGAGTTTCTGATGAGTGATTTCTAAACCCCATTTGTTTTAAGCAACGTCTGTTATCATCCAGATTTTTTGATAAAGGGGAAAATCAGATCATGGCCATGTAAGATCAGTGTAAGGTACAGTGGTTAAGAATATAGTCATATGAGAGTTTGAATCCTGTTTCTGCCACTTATTAGTCATAAGACCTTAGGCAAGCTATTTAGTCACTTAGTTAACCCCCATTTCTTCGTATGTACTGTGTGATTAATCATACCGACTCACAGGGTTGTTGAGGGACTCCATCAGCTAACACATTTAGAGCATCTAGAGAAGTTCCCAGCACACAGTAAGTTATTCAGTACCTGATAATTATTGTGGTCAACACAAGGGTGTTTCTCATTCGTGACCACCTCAAGTTCTGCTCTACCTCTGGTGCCAGTCATGAGCTCCACCTTTCAGCAGACCTACCATCTGACACAAACATCTGCTTCCTCTTACCGCCATTATGCCCACTCTTCCCCCTGCCCCTAAACTAAAGCTGCAGGCTGTTTCCCTGGGAAGTGCAGCATCAGCCCTAGTCCTGAAACTCCACTGAGTCCCGCAGGAAGCTTGATAAGAGAAGCCCATAGAGGCACCAATGAGAGAATCGGAGGTAGGCTCTTAGGGCCCAAGTTGCATTTTTCTATCTCCTTCTCTTCCCCTTCTTTTATCTTTTCTACTCATTTGTGAAGGAGGCCAGAGGGCTGGGAGACTCCTTCATTATCCAAAGAGAGATCCTTATTAGGGTTATAGGAATGGATCACAGGATAGCGACTGTCAGAGAAAAAGACTCTCTCACCAATATCAACCAACAACCCCTTCTTGCTACGGGTGAATCAACTTCACAGACATTTATGGAGGAATCAGGCATCAAATCTAGACCATCACAGTTATCCTGCTGGCAGAGCATAGGAGCATAACAGACAAGAAGAGACCTCACTCGTTTCTACATTTCCCAGAGCTATATGAACTGATCTTACCCTTTACTGGTTTTTTTCTATTACCTTGGAACAGTAAAAAAACAAGAGCCAAGGCATAGAAACGAATGGAAATAACAGATATTTTTCAGAAGGGAACTTTAATAACTCACTTTTCAAGACCCAAACCACTGTGTCATCACCTCTGAATTAAGCCCCAGCTGTTGTGCCAGACAAACTCCAACTTCAAAAATAAGAGGCTTGAGTTTAATCAATGTATTTTGTCTGAGTCAGTAGACAATTTTCCTCCTTATTTAAAGAATCTCTTTGTCATCTACAGGTAAACCAGACTGATGGAGAGGGGAGAAGGTGGAGAATTCAGTACGATGTACCACAACTGCTTAGACCACAGTTCAGACACATTTCCCTTATTGTTGGAGGCAGTGGTTGCATTAGTGGAGTGTGAAGAACAGGATTTACACACACATGCGAGAGCGCGCACACACACAGGTGTTTAAAACAGCACAGCAAGTCCTGTATAGTATTTTTGTAGTCGAAAGCTCTACCACTGAGCCCTACCCTGATGAATATATAGGATTTTTGAATGAGCCAATATCTCTAAAGTTTTCAGCAGTTCAAGTTCCAGCAGACCCTGGAGAACCTAAAGGCAAGGTTCAACTGACAGTAGAGTTGACAATAGAATCTAAGAGGCTGATACCTGAGCCTCTGTTGATGCATGAAAATGGTTATAATCTCAATTCTAGTAAAATAACTGTTTCTAAATCACCATCATAGGATGCATAGGGCCTTCCATCAGTTGAAAAAGCTGTTATTTTCATAGCTTCCACTTCTCCAAGAGAGTAATGGTGTGGGGGTTTTTTGTTTGGTTGGTTGGTTGGTTGGTTTTTTTGTCTTTTTGTTTTTGTTTTTTGGGTTTTTAAAAATTTTTGTTTGTTTGTTTTTGGAGAAAATCTTCTCAGCATCCAGGCAGAGAAGTCTTGTAACTGTTTTGCAACTCTGTATTTGGTGGGGTAAGGAATTCAGATATGCAAGACAGTTTTTATCAACTGACTTCAACTTAGAGAAAGAACTAACTGATCATGGGCTGTGACCGCCCTGGTTACAAACAATACACTGTAATTCATTCCAACCCAATCACTTTTCAGGGCATAAAGGCCTGGAAAACTATGCTAAAAGGGCATTGAATTTATCCCCTTAGCGGTGAAGAGCTATCAAAGTTTTTTGAAAAAGAAAGTCCAGAGATCACGTTGGAAGCTCTGTGGCCATGGGATTAGAATGTTAATGCAAAACTCTAGGCAAAGGAGGATGACTAGGTACTATCAATTTTTAAAAAAAGAGAGAGAGAGAGAAAGGAGAGATTCAGAAGTCAATTTTGTGGTAGAATGGACAGGAATTAGCAACTGATTAAATTGGAGGGCGTTTAATTTATGGTGTTATCAACTGCATTGACAACATGTGAGGCCATTCAATGCAAGAAGCACACAAAAACATTTTTTTTTCTATTGAGTAAGAGAAATCCGGACCAAGAGTCAACAGATCATTGGGCTGCAGGAAACCTTGAGAGCTTGCCTCTCATGTAGGGCTACCTTTGGAAAAGGAGAAAATCTGTGGCCCAAAGTTGTAAAAGAAAGGAATGTCACAAGTTTCCTTAAGATATCACTGTTGGGTGCCTGGGTGGCTCAGTCGGTTAAGCGGCCGACTTCAGTTCTGGTCATGATCTCACATCTTCGTGAGTTCAATCCCTGCGTTGGGCTCTGTGCTGACAGCTCAGAGTCTGCAGCCTGCTTCAGATTCTGTGTCTCCCCTTCTCTCTGCTCCTCCTTCGCTCATGTTCTGTCTCTCCCTGTCTTTCAAAAATAAATAAACGTTAAAAAAATTTTTAAGATATCACTGTTTGAAAATCTTTCATGGTAAGAAAGATCAGACAAACTAAGAAACTGAAAAGACATTTATCATGTGGCCTGAGAGTCATATTCCAAGGGAGGGGACCAGCATTTCATGAGTGTCCTCAGAATCTCTGATCCTAGCAGTTCAGTGTCGTTAAACACACGAATGCACTGAGCCCCAGTCATATATTAGATGCTGGGGATACAAAAACAAGTGAAAGCAGACCTGACAGTCCAAAAGCATCATGAGAATATGTCTAGGTGGCCTTTGGGGCTATCTTCAGTCAGGACATCTCTCTGACATACTGCAGGGCAAGGTAGATGGTTTTCTCTGTGTTCTCAAAGTCCTACATATTCCTTTCACTTCATTAACCACATTGATTTAGCACTATTTGCTTATGCGTTCATCTCCTCCTAAGGACTGTGAGATTGCAGGGTCCAAGGGCCATGTCTTTCCCACCTTTGCATTCCCAGCACCTTGAACAGTGCCTGGCATATACTGGGAGCTCAGTAAATGAACTGGTCTTGACTTAATCTTTAGATAAATTTATTTCTTCTTATTCTGGAAATTTCTTCTTATTCTGAAAATTACGATCACCCTTCACAGACTTCCCTTATTGAAGCTCAAAGATACTGGAAGTTTTAGCAATTTATTCTGGCTTATTCTCTCAACAGCTTAAACATATTGATAGCTTTTCTCTTCAGGATGGTATAGAGCAAAAGAGCATGGGACTTGAAATCTGAAGACATGAATGAAATACCAGCTCTATCATTTACTATCTGATAATGATGGGACACCTTCAGCTTTGCCATGTGGGAATAGCAGGAGAGAATAAGAATGCTGTCTTCATAAGATTATTCTGAGGATCGAATTAGGCAATGTATGTTGTAAATTGTCAAGTGATATGGAAATTCTTATTACATAGCATATTGATTACCTGGGATGCCCACAAAGAAAAATACATAGTTCTTTACCTTCACATAAAAAAAATCTTCTTAATTTGATACATATGGAGGGTTGGGGAAACAGTTGGGTCTTTCAACTCTGAAATACAGTAAAATAATATTTAATAATTCCAAACATTTTCAGCAAGAACACATCACCAAATGACAAAATTGTCATAAGTTTTCAGGATTTACTTTAGAGAAACTTTACAAGTTCTTAAATTTGGTTCTCTTCTGGGTAGAGAGCATTTTTATAGCTTAGTTGACAAAGAATGACTTTGAATGGGAATGAGAGCCTTAATCTTATTTTGAAAACATCAATTGTCTAATTATTATAGGCTTTGTATATTCTTTTTCAATAACTGTGGCAAAGAGAATTTCATAGTCAACGCCTTCTGCAAATATGCTTTTGTGGTAGAGAGAACAAGTACATTTTGCAAAGAAAAATAACCAGATTTAGAGAATTAGACTGACTTGTTGACTCACTGGCTGAATTAAATAATTCCCCCCTCAGACACTTGGCAGAGTGCAAAATCAAGCCCTTCGACTTCATGGCTGATTCTGTTTGCTTTTACTCAGTACATTTTCTCTTAGGTCCTGAAATGTGAACTAAAAGTGTTTTGCTACCTGGTGACAGTTATAGATGAGAAAGTTCTTAAGTTTGAACTCCATAAACATAGAAGGAGTCAGGATTCTGTCTGTTTACAGCTTGTATTCTAAATGAATACTTTCATTACTGTCTTCCCGAAGGTGATAAACAACTCAATTACACACACACACACACACACACACACACACAACACCTTCCATAGCAGATTGCATTCTACAGGAGGAAAGAAGTGATGGCAAAGGTAGGGAACACCATAACTGTGCCTAAACTGTGATTTTATTTGCAATAACATTTAGAAGTTTTATAAAATATCATACATTTAGTTACAATTAATGATGAGTTTCTCAAGAAAGTAATTTGCCTCATTTAGTAAACTTCTATAGTGTTCCAGTTACAGGCCAGGCATGGTGCTAAGTGCTCACGAGCAAAAGAAGGGGTTCCCTGTGCTTGTGGAGGTTCCATTTCTTTTTTTGAAAGCTTATTTGTTTATTTAGAGAGAGAGAGAGTGAGAGAGAGAGCAGGGGAGGGACAGAGAGAGAGGGAGAGATGGAATCCCATGCAGGCTCCTCACTGTCAGCATGGAGCCTAATGCTAAGCTCAAACCCATGAACTGTGAGATCATGACCTGAGCTGAAACCAAGAGTGGGCATTCAGCCAAGTGAGTTACCCGGGCGCCCCTGGAACTTACCATTTCAATGAGGAGATAGCATGAATCAATTGATTATGCTGATGAATATATAACTCTAAATAGAGAAAAACGTTGTGAAAGAAAGGAGTTGGGCCTTTTTGGCAAATTAAAAAGAAACCTGTTGCAACCTGGGGGTGCAGAAAGCTGGGGTTTTTTGAGGAGGCAGCATGTGACCCAAGAGCTGAAGGAAGGGTAAGAACTCTTAAGTTAAGGAGGACTACAAATCCATACTGAAGAGACTGTATGTGCCAAGATCCTATGACTGCAGAGAGCAGGGCTTCTTTGAGAAGCTTAAAGCCCTATTTGGTTGAAGCACAGAGTTACTGTGTGTGTTACAAAGAATAAGAAGCCTTGAGGAGGAACACTGATGAGAGATATTTCTGGAGCACTAGACAGGGACAAGTGATGTAGCATCACATAGACCATGTCAAAGGTATTGGTCTTTAACATCTTAAGGGGAAAGGAGATGTTTATTTATGTATTCAGCAAACATTGAGAGTGCTTACCATTGCCAGATACTCTTCTAGATTTGGAGGATAAAGCAATGAATGAAAAAAATATATGATCACATTTGTGTCCATCTTGGCTCCAGTGGATTGGCTAGCAGTCAGCACTGATGTCTAGAAATTAGTCTGTAAGTTTTTGTAGCAGTTCACATACAACATGGTAGTGGGTTAATTTAGGGTGATGGTGAGGTTGGTGAAATGGAGAGCAGTGGACAGAGCTTTGAGATATTAAGAGGTAAAAATCAGCAGGACTTGGTGGTAGATCCAAAACTGGAGTGAGGAAAGGGAAGTATAATCTCTATCTCTGTGTTTCTTCCTTGAGACCCCGTATTGATAAAGGTAACATTCACTAAGACAGAAAAGTCTGGAAGACAGATAGATACATTTACTTCTCTTGATTGAAAGATCGTGGAGAGTGACGATAAATTCAGGTTCATAAGTTCAGTCTTGGACAAATTGACCTTCAGGTGGTATTCAGGTGGAAATATTGAGTTTCATCAGATTAGGGATGGAACTTGAAATCACCAGACTATAAACTCCATGACAGAGGACACTACATCTCTTTTTGCTCATAATTGGAATTTTATAACAGTGAATCTGGCACATACTAGGTGGTCAACTAAGTATTTGTTGAGTGATGAATACTCAGCAGATCAACCCAGAATTCTTTGAAATTTTCTAATGTAAGCTTATGAAATTGCTCTCCTTTGGGTTCTTCCAGAAATATTACAGGACATTTTGCCTTTCTGTGCAAAAATGGTGAGCAAAATATCAACATAATTAATTTAGGTTAATACAAAAAATAAACGTGATGGAGCATGAATGTGACTTAACCTTGGCAAAGATGGGTTTCTACTTTGATAGAGTGTATTTCCAATCAAGTATATTTCACTATGTAATAATATTAGACAGTGATTGAAAGACATAGGAAGAAAAACAACAAAATAGGGGAAGAGTAAGGACAGGAGGAGGAAGTGATGGGGTCAGGGAGGAGATAATGAATGATACAAGGGTTGTACAGAACAGACACCTCTGAAAAACAAGCCAAGAAGTTTTGCTTCCACTTGGCTGTCTTTGGCATAAATTCCTTATGCCTGACTCTGAGATCAGATGAACGCACTCAACCGTGTATGCGTGTGTGTGTGTGTGTGTGTGTGTTTGTGTGTGTTTTGTGTGGTTCCTCTTGTTTGAAGGACTTAAACTAAAAGCTTGCCACCTTCCTTAGTTTTGTCAGCTTAAGCTACTATAACAGCATACCATAGATAGACGGGGTGGCTTATAAACAGCAGACATCTGTTGCTCATAGCTCCGGAGGCTGGAAATCCCAGATCAGAATGTCAGTGCGGTCAGGTTCTGGTGAGAGTCATATTCTGGATCACAGACTGCTGCCTTCTTCTCATATCCTCCCTTAGTGGCAGGGGCAAGGGAGTTCTCAGAAGTCCTAATCCCATCCATGAGGGTTCTGCCCTCATTACTCAGTCACCTCCCAAAGGCCCCACCTCCCAACTCACCACCTTTGGGGGTTCAGATTTCAATATATGAATTTGTTGGGGGGTTGGGGAATAAACATTCAGACCTCTGCAGTCCTCAACTCCAATCGTTCATCACAGCAAATTGCTCCTCAGTGGAAATACAAAGGTGAAAAATCTGGAAGACATCTAGGCACCGGCATTCAGCATTTATTGAGTCCTTTTGTGCATAGAATTGTGTGCTAGGCTACAGAGCCACATGGAAGGAGACACGTGCGGTGCCACGGAAATATTTAAAGTCTAATATTAGCAATAGGCTGCTTAAAAACATTATTGTCATTACTATGCTTTATTGATATTAAGATGCAATGTTTCATATTTTACAATCTCTGAAATTTGGATATAGCCCATAATAAATGGCATCTTACCATTGCTGTCAGGCCGCATTTGCAATGCAGTTGTCATTATCCGTACATGGGAAAACCTGGTTGTTTTCCTAGTGACGTGACTGGACAACTCCAACCTTCTGGCAAGTCAAACAACAGGCTGTTTAAAGACCGTCTGAGTAAGGAATACGAGTCCTGGCTGCTGTCTAAAAATCTTCCATGGACATTGTATGGTCAAATCATCACCTACAGAATGTGTGTAATGCTTTGGAAGAAAATTGTGAAGACAATAGAGCAGTGCACCTGTATAAAACTTTTGCACCATCACTGTGCCAGCTGGCACAGAGGACATTACTATGTGAAGGAAAATTTATAATTTAAATCTACCTAGGCTACATCATCTATTGTGTTGAACCATGTTTTCCAAGCACATAATCTTTCCTCCTGGGCATGGATACTGAAAACAATTTATGGAAAATACTTTCAAGGCTAATTCCTGTGAATCAACACAGTACTTTAGGAGATAGAAATGCAATTTATTTTTTCCAGTCAACAGTAGCCTTAGAGTAACAAGTGTCCTTGGGTGACACTGGGCAAAATTCTCTCCAAGGCTCTATTATGACTGGAAAGGTAAGTGCGGACACCAGTAACTTTGAGCCAAGAAGTGACTCAAAAGACTTTCTCGAAATGTGAAGATGTTTTAGGAATATATTAATCAGTTTATTTCACTCATGTTCCCCCTTTTATGCACGCGCAAGTGTGATATATGATAAAATCTATATTCACATAAGTCTAGAAGACTTCTTTCAGATGGTACCAATAGAAATTCCAGGTGATAAGACAGATTTATGCCCTCACTTAAAATGGCAGCATTTTACCATTACATAAAAGAATGGCATGTCTTACAACCAACGGCATTGTAGATTCAGTGAAATACACTATGATAACCTACACAAAACACCACACCAGTGACCATCATAACAAATAGACATCAGGGCTTTTTACAGTGCAACCAGAAAACCTGAAGATAAGCCCAATTTAACAAAAACAAGATGCAATGCAGAACAGGCATGTTTGCCATTAATCCGAGGTTGATTCTTTTAAAATGAAATAAAACTTTCCAAGAAAATTGGAGTCAATAAGGTTTAGCATGAGTGATATTCATAGAATATTGCATTACTGTTGTTGGTTTTTTTTTCCATTGCTCTTACCTTTCCAGTCACAATAGAGCCTTGGAGAGACTTTTGCTCAGTGTTACCCAAGGACACTTGTTACTCTAAGGCTACTTGTTGAGAAAAAATAAATTGCATTTCCATCTCCTAAAGTACTGTGTTGATTCACAGGAATTAGCCTTGAAAGTATTTTCCATAAATTGTTTTCAGTATCTATGCCCAGGAGGGAAGATTTTATGCTTGGAGAACATGGTTCAACACAATAGGTGATGCAGCCTAGGTAAATTTAAATTATAAATTATAATATGCTCCTTTTATAGCAGAACTGGGCAAAGATAACATTCCTGGGATACACTATTTACTTCTTTTCTATGTTGGATATTCTACATGTTAACCAAGATCACTGAGACCAGAAGAAGAATATTAAGAGCTGACATTTTTGAGCAATTATATTGCCAGTCAGTAGGCTAAGAGCTTTTCACATATTGCCTCCCTTAAACATCATGGCTTCTTTAGGAAATACATGATTATACTTGTTTTGGTTGAGGAAACTAAGTCTTTTGGAGGTGAATTTTCATAAGTTCTCTTTGCGGGTAAAAGGCAGAGCTGGACTTCTTCTCCAAAACAAGTTCAACTCCCGGTCTTCGGACCTTAGCCACTAGGCAGTACTGCACCTCGTTCTAGAGCCTAGTGTCTAGCTTCTTGGTGAATAGCTCTCACTGAATTTTTATTTTTAAAGTTACGCTCTCAACTTTTAGCATGGGTGACTATAAAAAATATCTAACCTTTTGACTGTTGCTTCTGCACAAGCTGCTTATCAGTTAATACCCCTACACAATGTCTCCTGTGGGGAACTCCTCCCCTGCCCCACCTCCAGACTGGCACCAGAAAAAAAAGGAACCATTCCCTTCAAAGAATTTTAAAGATTATTATCTCAACATATAAATTAATCCATTTCCCTGTTCAGCAGATTATTCCTATTATTGCTTACATTTTTCCTTAAGTACCCCCTTTCGCGTACGTTGGAATAAGGCAAGGAGTAAACAAATCCTAAGTGTAAGAGCTTTCTTCCTACCAGATATTGACAAGCCTGGTCAATATCCTAAGGAGTCCACAGTAAATCTGAAGCCAACAAATTTGCAAAACATTACTTAGAATTAAAGTGGGGAAATCACATTTATCCTAGCTAGAATTCTTCCACTTCAGAAACTTTTCCCAGCTCCCCAAAAGTTCAAGGGTCATAAGAACAAGTATTTAACCCAGTTGTTCAATCTACCATCAGGTAGATCTCAGGGATTTCTTGATAGTTCCTGACAGCCCAAAACATTTGCAAGGTCTCTGCATATTTTCTTCCCAATATTCTTTACTTCATTTATTTATATACTTGTTTAATTGATACAAATGTTCTTATTGAGCATCTTTTATGTGGCAGACTCTGGGCTATTGCCTGGCATTATAGAGGTGAATGAAACACACCCCTACCCAGAGAAGTTCACAGTCTGATTGAACAGGTAGACACATAAAAATCAAGTTACCTTTAGAGGGGTCTATACTTCATATCTGATTGCTTATCCTTCCATTTAAAATTATTGATTCCTTGGGGCATCTGGGTGGCTCCAGCTCTTGATTTCGGCTCAGGTCATGGTCTCACAGTTTCCTGAGTTCGAGCCCCACGTTGGGCTCTGCGCTGACCCTGCAGAGCCTGATTGGGATTCTCTCTCTCTCTCTCTCTCTCTCTCTCTCTCCCCTGCTCATGCTTTCTCTGTCTCTCTCAAAATAAATAAACTTAAAAATTATTAAAATTGCTGATTCTTCAAGTTTGAAACTGAATGGAGTCAAAACCTATCATCACAATGAACCCAAAGTAAACTTGACTACAGCCTGGGTTTGTTTCATTTGTCAGGGCACTTGGATCCTCATCCACTGATTGTGAGCACAGTTGGGGCAAATGGGATCTATCCTTTACAAATCACAACTTCTGTGCAAGGATTAATGGCCTTGGGAACTGGCTCCGAATATATGACATCATGAGTCCTCTTAAACCTAAACTGACTTTGACTCCTTATCTCCTTTGGCAACCATGACTCTGATTGCCCGATGTGCTGATGCTTCCCCACATGTATCTGAGGTTCCCTCTCTAGCAGCTTCTTTTTCCTTGCAAAAAGTGGTTGCAATGTTCTTGAAAGGAGCTACATTGGTTGCATTAAAGCTGAGTCATTAGAAACACAAGCCCTGTTGTGACTACTACAGAAAACAGGGCAGTACTGGATGAGCACACAGTGGGTCTTGTTCTGATTCCAGCCCTGGGGATCATATTGGTTCTCTCTGGTTGAGAGTTCTCACGGAAGTCTGAATGTCTGTCACTAGCACATTTCTGCCAGTGGAGCCCCGTCTAACAAGGTGTCATTCCTCAGAGAGCTGCCTGGCAATATCATATAAATGATAGTACCAAGGTGATAGCCCTAGAAAAGAAAAGGAGTAAAAAATGCAGCACTTAAAATATTTGCAGGGGCGCCTGGGTGGCTCAGTCGGTTAAGTGTCCAACTTCGGCTCTCAGGTCATGATCTCATGATTTGTGAGTTTGAATCCCACATCTCATGATTTGTGAGTTTGAATCTCACATTGGGCTCTGTGCTGACAGCTCAGAGCCTGGAGCCTGCTTCAGATTCTGTGTCTCCCTTCTCTCTGCCCTTCCCCTAATCTCTCTCTCTCTCTCAAAAATAAATAATAAACTTTAAAAAAATTTTTAAACATGTATTTGCAAAGCATCCACCAACACCCAAATGCTCTCACTTGCCTGTTTTGTCTTTCTGCAGCATAATTTATGGGCTCGTCTTAGAAAAGGAAGTGTGCCCACACAATGCAAGCCCGTGAAATAACCCTCACCATCAGTTGCTAGTACTTCTGCCCTCTTGGCATTTCACAGGCCTCGTTGATCTTTTTTTCTTCTTCCCTTTCATAATATCTAATTTACCAATTATGCAGAGCACAACAATGTCCTTGAGAAAGGAAAAACAAACCCAAGAAACCTGCCTTGAAATTGTTTCTTAAAATATTCAGCTCTAATATCTGTTAGCTATTTCCATGAAAAGATAGTTAAAATGAATCCCTTGGGGGTGCTTCTAAATGTTATGTGCATTTATTTTAAAGAGGTACTCAAACTCAAATAAAAATTAAGTGTCACTTGGTGTCACTGTTTGGGTCTATTTTGCATGCACACCTCAGGAAGCCCTGGGGTCTTCAGGCAGGCCCTGGGGCTCCATGAATAGGGGGATGTCTGGGCCCCAAAGGAGGGAATGCGTGTGGAATTTTGGAGCTTATGGTTTACACCCCACCCCAAGCACACACTGATCCTAGGAGAGCCCTAAGCCTGAGTTTTCTTACCTCGTGCAATCTCTGAGGATATGAATAACCAAACCTCAAAGTGCAACTGTGTGAGAGAAGGAAAAAAACTATTTGGAAGGTACACATCTTACCAGCAGAGATGACCCAAGGGAGAAGCAACTGATTGGCTCAAGTCAGTAGGTGGATGCCTGGTGTCCAACGGGTTTGAGTGCTACAGGAACCAGATTATGGTTGAGCAAATGAAAGTAGCACTAGGAGTGCCCATGACCTCATAGAATGAGATTTAGGAGCCCAATGTTGCTGGTTTCCTTGCTTTGAAAAGTCTAGTTTATCTATCATTCCACAAATGCATATTTTATCTACGTGTCTTCTGGCTAGAATATCCTTCAGCCTGTAATCTAAATCCCACCAGCCTTCTTCAGCCCACCTTTCCCAGATCATTTTCTAGTCCACTGTGATCACTCAATCCTCTGAGAAATTATTTCTTTCTTGGCATGCAGAATGATCATGTTATTAAAACACAGATTGCTAGGCCCCAACCCCAGAAGTTCTGATTGGATAGGCCTGAGTGAGGCCATGAATTTGCATTCTTTCACAAGTTTTCAGGTGATACTGACACTGTTGGTCTGGGGCAGACACTTTGAGAATCACTTATTGATGAGAGTTAAGGGATGCCTGGGTGACTCAATCAGTTAAGCGTCAGACTTGATCTCGGCTCAGGTCACGATCTCGCAGTTTTGTGAGATTGAGCCCCACATCGGGCTCCATGCTGATGGTGTGGAGCCTGCTAAGGATTCTCTTTCTCTCCTTGTCTCTCTGTCCCTCCCCCCCTCAAAAAAATAAATAAACTTAAAAAAAATAATAAGACTTAAGAATTTGCCGGGAGTATCTCCAGGTAGTCTGTTTACTTTTTTTATTTTTATGTGTTTTTTTAATGTTTATTTATTTTTGAGAGAGAGGGAGAGAGAGAGAGACAGAGTGTGAGCGAGAGAGGGGCAGAGGGAGACACAGAATCCAAAGCAGGCTCCAGGCTCTGAGCTGTCAGTACAGAGCCCGATGCAGGGCTCAAACCCATCAAGTGTGAGATCATGACCTGAACCAAAGTTGGACACTTAACCGACTGAGAGGCCCAGGAGCCCCGGTCTGTTTGATTTAGAGCAAGACAGAAGAAGTTGGATGTATAGGAGGCAAGGCAAAGTCCTTTGGTGAAAAAACATCAGTAGGATCCAGGCAAGATAGGCAGGTCCCAACCAAGCAAACTGGGACAAGGATACAACCACAGACCCAAAGGAACCTGACTGCATCAGAAAACCAAGGCAAGAGGAGCACCTGGGTGGCTCAGTCAGTGAAGCATCTGACTCTTGGTTTTGGCTCAGGTCATGATCTCATGTCTTGTGAGTTTGAGCCCTTCATCGGGCTCTGTGCTGACAGTATGGAGCCTGCTTGGGATTCTCTCTTTCTCCCTTTCTCCCTGCCCCTCCCCAACTCGCTCTCTCTTTCTCTCAAAACTTAATAAATAAACTTAATTTTTTTTCGAAAACCAAGGCAAGAGCTCTGGACCTGGCCTTCTGAGGCCAAAGTCATAGAGTGGGGTAGAAAGGGGGCCATACCCGGCAGGGCTGTCTACAAAGGCAGTGGCATCTCCATCTGGCCAAAGGGGCAAGTGATCAGAAGCTCGATAACCAAATGGCAGAAGGAAACAATGACAGCAAGCAACAGTGGTAAACTGGAGCACCCAAACGGTGTGGATGCCAAATGGTAACACTTCAGCAATCAGGAATAATGTGCCACAGAGAAGACGTGAGGCTCAGATTGGAAGGCCAAAGATTCCAGCTACAGTATGGGCCTAAGTCTCCACACACTATGCTTGGGTTTAGGAACTAGCTGATGTAGTAAGGGTCAAAGAGAAAGGAGACGGATCAGTGAGCATATTCTATGCCCCATAGGCTGAAGGAGAATTAAAAATGCAGCCTAGTTGTCCAGGTTTGCCAAGCATTGGGTTGGCAAAGGGCACGACTAAGACTGAACATCAAAGACTCTCAATGCCCACAAAGCAGAGTGGATGCAGGAAGAAAAGGAAGGAAAGGCATTAAGAAGGCAATTCATTTCTGCCTCCCATGGGGTTACAGGTTATGCCTCACCCAAGTTTTTCACTTGCTCTGTCTTATCGCTTTACCTAACGACAGCAGTGATTCATAAATATGTTCTCACACACAACTCAAACAATAAAAATGTATCTCAGAAAAATACTAAAATTTCCTTTTTACCTACTCATCACAATCAGGTATGTGTGTAAATACTTAGACGCACATGTCAGTGCTTAGGGTTTTTTTTCTTTTTTCTTTAGCAAAAAAAAAAATAGGATCATGCTCTATACGTTGATTTGCAACTTGGGTTTTCATTTGTTTGCTGGTTTTGCCTTTTTTTAAAAACATGACTACATCTTGGACATGTTTCCATATCAGCTCATATAGATTCTGTCTTAGTTTTCCTAACAGCTACATAGTATTCCATAATATGAATATGCCTTTTTAACCTTTATCCTCTTAATGGAAAATTAGGTCCTTTCCAGTTTTTTTCATGAAGAAATGCTATGCTGATTTTTTTAAGTTTATTTATTTATTTTGAGACAGAGAGAACAGCAAGAGTGGGGAAGGGGCAGAGAGAGAGGCAGAGAGAGAATCCCAAGCAGGCTCCATGCTGTAAGCACTCAGAGCCTGACATGGAGCTCGATCTCATCAACTGTGAGATCATGACTTGGGCTGAAATCAAGAGTCGGAGGCTTAAATGATTGAGCCACCCAGCCACCCCTATGCTGGTTATTTTTGAAAGCCTGTTGGAATATTTCTTTAGAAAGTATTGTAGGTCTACCTGGGTGGCTCAGTCAGTTAAGCATCCAACTTTGGCTCAGGTCATGATCTCACAGTTCATGAGTTTGAGCCTCAGGTTGGGTTTCGTGCTGTCAGCACAGAGTCTGGAGCCTGCTTTGAGTTCTGGGTCTCCCTCTCTCTCTGCCCCTGCCCTGCTCACGCTCTGTCTCTCTCTCAAAAATGAATAAACGTTAAAAAAAAGAAAGTATTGTAAAAATAAGAGTAAAAAGGTATGTGCATGTGCTAGATCTTTTGTTTGTTCCCAAAGACCCATTCTCCATCCTTCTGCACCCTGTTCTTTGCCCAAGGAGATGAACCCATATGGACTGTAACCATGGCATTCCTTGCCTCTGCCTTTTGGTTGAGTTTTGCTACTGGAAGGTGTTGACGAGACATTGCTAGAAGGGAGGAGAGTGAATTTGACATATTTGTTTGTCTCAGAACTCTCCCTGCCAGCAAAACTATGGAAATATGGCTGCATTCTTCTACTCAAGGCCATAGCTCCTGGAGGCATAACCTTTCATGCGGCTCCAAGTTCTGTCAACAACTCCCTCCTCTTGCCCATCAGTCCTAGGGTGGCAACAGTTTCCTGCTCTGGCCAGCCACAGGGACTGTATCATCCCTTGTCGATTTCCCTAAGCCTGTACTGTGTGCTCTCGACATCCAGACTGGAAGTGCCATCTGTTTCGTGCCAAGACCCTAACTGATGCCATGCATTTTAAGTTCTGATACATATTCCTAAATTGTCTATCAAGAGCCTATAGTCATTTTTCCTCCTACCAACAGTGCGTGAGAGTGCCCAGTTAAGCCAGTCTGTGCAAACTGCTAGAGGGAGTACTGTATAAACAAGAACTTAACAAGTAGTTTGAAAGTCAATGATGCACACAGTGATGGTCAATTCATCGTGATGGATAAAAGGTCAGAGCTGCTCACGATTTCCCTCTCCCTGTACCATTAAAGAACAATTGTTGAGCTGACCAAGAACCTTCAGGAAAGCTCTCTTATGTGACTTTTGCTCTCAATCGAAGGTTCCTTCTTCAAATTCCAGTGCATCATTTCTATGACTATTGGCAGGCTTTGCCAACATGTGTTAAACAGAGCTATTACTGAGCCAAAAGGAACATCTCTCTTGGCATCAGTTGACAGTTTCATGTGTTGGCTTCATCACAAATTCCACAGGAATCTCAAGAAAGGCTCTGAATAACCAACATAACCAGCAGGGCCTGTTTTAAGGGAGTATTCCTCAGAGAATCCTGGAAATAGAGCAAACTGTTATGGACCCACATACTGTCGAGTCTCAAAACGCTTTGTGGTACTTGGCCTTCTCTCCAACCACGCTTCCTACTTCTACCTCTCATCTTTAAATTCTCCAAGTGCTTTGTCTCACAATAAATAATCAACAAGTCTTCACAGCTGGTAATTACTACATAGACTGCGGAGGTTAAAACAAAATTCAGAAGGAAACGTTCTCTAAAATCTCACTGGGGCTGCTGGAGGTGTTTTTCTCAGCCGTGGTAGAAAAATGAATGGAACTGGGAGCTCTCTTGGAGGCCCTGTGTGTGCAGCCAGTTCATCTGGCTCTTCCCTTAGACCCCTCATTAATGCAGAATTCTTTCTCATTTGTTACTTAACTGGAGTCTGAAGTCCAGAATCTCTTCATCTCACACTCCTTGTCTGCTCACAGAATTCTGATTTCTCTTCATTATATCTTCTCTGTCGGAACATGATAATCTTTTTCTCCAGTCTATTACAATTGCCTACTATCTATTCATATGTATGTGTTAATATTACATGGAGAATTTTTTGAATCAGGCATACTGGAAGAAAAGAATCTCCTTTTATAAAGATTCTTAATTGGAATATTGCTTTCTACACTTTTTCCTGTATTTAAAAAGCTATGGGAGGAGGGGCAGTGTCTAGTCTTCAGTTTCCAACAGAAAAACAGTGTCACTTAGCTGTTGAAACAGCTGCTTCAGTTCTATGCCTTCTTTGTGGCAGGAACAGTGACGGATCAGGCAGCACACACGGTTTGTTTACCTAAGGTAAAATGGCAGATCTTATCACAATAATGCAATGGTCTGAATTTCATTTATAAAGATGACACTATTGACCTACCACTATTGACCTGCTGCCATGAATTGTTTTTTCTCAAATTGGGCTGAAGCATCCACGGTCTCCTCTTCATAGTTCCTTGTGGTCACAAACCAGCAAGATGGATGACTGGGGTCACAGAGGCCATGAGAAAAAAATTCCATTTGGTCAGACCTCGTGGCTGACGAGTGCCACCCCATACTACTATCATAATAAGGATGAACACTAATGAGCTTTAACAATGTGTCAGGCATTCTGCTATGGACTTTACAAACCCTGAGCCCTTCAATCTTCATGCAACTCTAAGAGGTCAGCGTTCATGTTATCCAAGGCACAAAATTTTACCGAGGCACAAAAGAGATTTGTGACTTGCCCAAGGTCATACAGTTAATAGATGGCAGAGTTGGTTGAATCCAAATGTCTTAGATAAGGTTCACCAGAAGCAGTTGCTGAGATGAGATTTATTTATTAAGCAAATAGTACCCAGAGAAATTACTAAGAGAGTGGGGGGGGGGGGGGAAGCAGGATGTATCAGTTTCTATTGCCACATTTAAAAAGTACCTCAAAATATAGTGGCTTAAAATAACAACTAACATTTATTGTCTCACACGTTTTTCCGAGGGGCAGGAATTTAGGAGCAGCTTTTCTGGGTGGTTCTGGCTCAGGATCTTTCATAAAATGCAGTCAAGATGTCATCTGGGGCTGTAGTCATATGAAGCCTTGACTAGGGCTGGATGATCCACTTCCAAAGTGACTCACCCACATGAATGGCAAGTTTGTGCTGGCTGCTGATGAGAGGGCTCAGCTCCTTGTCACATGGACTTCTTTATAGAGTTATCTGACTATCTGCCTCGAACGAAAAATGACTTCCCTTAAAAAGGACAACCCAAGAGAGAGCAAGGTAGAAGACACGATAACTTTTATGGTCTAGCCTTGGAAGTCACACACCTTCATTTTCACAATATCCTAATGGTTACACAGGTTGGCCTTATTCAGTGTGGGACAGGACTACACAAAGGCATGAATATCAGGAGATGAGGGTTGTTGGGCACCATTTTGGAGGCTGACTACAACACAGGGCAAGAAGAGGTAAAAGCCAAGCAAAGATAAGACTTCAGCCAAAGTCCCAGCCTCAGCCTGATTCTGTAGTGAACTCTGGATTGTTAATTACACCCCAAAGTCCATCTCACCCTAAGAAAAGGGATCTAGGCTTTCATAGTCCCACAACGGGAAGGTACTGGCATGGTATGTAAACTCGTAGGCATTTCTGGCTCCCTATGTAAAGGAAACAGCTCCATTAACCCAAAACACAGTAATGGGAAGAGGGTCTCTGAGGTTAGCTGTTTAAAGCACTCAGAAGCTAGAGATCAGGCTCAGAGAATCGGTACATGGAACAGAGGGGATCTAGGTGTGGTCCTAACAATGTTCTTCTATTTTCGGTATGCCTACTCTAGAATTCTCACTCCTGAATGTTTCCCATCTTGCAATCTTTGGCTTTTGGCTTGGTCAAGATCCTCTGTTTCGCAACTGTGACCAAAAAATGCACACCTTTCACATACCTCTCTAGAGAGAAATCTGACTTTTAAAAAGTCCCAGTTGATAGAATTCTGCTAGCCAACAATGTCTCTGTCTTGGCTTTTTAGTTTTAAAAATATATATGCATTCTTTTATAGTCTGAGTTGAGCTTCAGTTAAATAGTTTAATGGTCTCAACTTGCTTTTGGCACACTCTGCTCTTCCTTTTTTCTCTTCTTTGGGCCCCTCATCCTGACCTCTCACCAATTATTTATTCTGTACCCACTTCTAGCTCTGAGTCAACTTACAACTAAGCCCAACCTATCACTTCCCTGGCCAAGCCGGATAATGTCATAACACATAAACCCTTTCCAAGGACATTTACTTTCAAAGTAAGAACTCTTGAATATATATAGGTAGATGCCACAATTACTCTAGAAGCTAGAATCTCACATCTGTTGGTATTAGAGAAATTCGGTGCCAGCAAGTCCCAGCCTGAGTGCACCAAAACTGATAAGCGATCTCTGACATTTCGGCGTACACACACACACACACACACACACACACACGCTGAGGAAGCCAAGGAGTGCAATAAAGTGGTGCTGAAGGTAGGCGATATAATTTTAGGAACCTCAACGCTATCAGCCTCAAACTCCATAGAGCCAAATGTAGAACTCTCCAAAATCAGGCTTCTGTTTCCTTTGTCTCTTTTTGTATTTTCTTCCTTAGTGCTTGTGGGAGGGACATTAAGATTGATTCCATAATGATTTTGCTTTGTCAAGGGCAATTTAGATTCATTAAAAGCAAGTCACTTATTCATCTATACAGTTTGAAAATTGACTTTTAAGACTTCAGTCTATGCTTTTCTTATGCTTACTTCATGACTGAGTTCTGGTTCTCTTTTATAACCCACAGCACCTTGTTATATTTGTTAAGCTGTTTTATATGGTGTGGGGCATGTCTACACCACTCACAATAATACTGCCAAGTTGTCTCCAGATTTATTCTGAAATCAATTGAATTCAAATTGAAATAGTAATTAATGCTAAAGTTCTTACCTCTGTTTTCAGCAAGCTGGCGTCTGTTTCCACGGAAACAGGCTGTTGCTGCACCCCGCAATAAAAACATCAGCGATGGCTTATCAATTTTGGTGAGACTTGCTAGGACTGAATTTCTCTCACACCAACAGATAAGAGATCCCAGCTAATTTCTGGAATTAAGGATTTTTTTCTCACAACAAAGAAAAAAATGAAAAACCAAGGACTGTGACGTCCCGAGTATTAACTAATGACTGATGATCCAAACATTTAGCGGTAGCATCTATCTATAGGTGATTTCCCAGTGTCTCCTTCCATAATTTTAAGTTGATTTGTGTTATAGAAGTTAACTATTTGAATTTCCACCAGGCAGGGGGATAGGATGTTGCCAGGATTCTTTAACCATTTTAAAAGTCTTAGCAAAATGTGCAGGAATCTAACATTTCCAACAGGCTTCATTTCCTGCATTTGTCATTTAGGTAAGCAGATTTAATTCACCAAATCATTATTGAGTGATCTAAATTATAGGCCAGGAATTTTGCAAATTGTATAGGAATTCCCTGGTGGGGCACCTGAGTGGCTCAGTCAGTTAAGCACCAGACTCTTGATTTTGGTTCAGATCGTGATCTCATGGTCGGTGGGATTGAACCCCACATCGGGCTCTGCGCTGATGGTGTGGAGCCTGCTTGAGATTCTCTCTCTCCCTCTCACTCTCTGCACCTCTCTCAAGGGCACACTCGTACTCTCTCTCTCAAAATAAATAAATAAACATTTAACAAAGAGAGAATTCCCTGGTTATTTATTTCAAATGCAGAATTCCAGGCCTTACCCTCTAGAGAGTCTAATTCAGTGTATCTGGTATGGGGCCCAGCCCTCCGAATTTGAACAGCCTCTCTTCTCCTCTCTGTAGGTGATTCTGATTTCCATGGTCCTCATACCACAATTTGAAAAACACTCCCGAGACATTTTTGCTAGAAGCTGAGATTACAAAAAGAAAGCTAAATAAATAATTATCAATTAATCAATCAGTCAATCAAATCTGTGCCCTCAAAAATATATGAAATATACATTACAATACATATTCCTAAAATGCCTGGTAATCCAGGGATACCGAGCCCCATATTAAAAGGAGACTCCATGATTCCTTGTATCTCTTTGCTCAAAACTGTATCACAACTTTGTTAGTACATGAGACTTCCATTGACTCTGAACAAGGGGAATAATTGAGACATATGTTCCTGGGAATTAGCGGTCCTCATTCACCTAAGCAAAGTGGGGAGAGAAAGGATATCTTAAAGGTAAGAGATGAAAGAAAATTTTTACTTTTTTTTTTAAGTTTTATTTTATTTATTTTGAGAGCGAGAGAGAGAGAGAGGCAGAGAGAATTCCAAGCAAGCTCTGTGCTGTCAGCACGGAGCCTGATGCAGTGTTCGATCTCACAAACCATGAGATCATGACCTTAGCCGAAATCCAGAGTCTGATGCTTAACTGACTGAGCCACCCAGGCACCCCAGAACATTTTTTACTTTTAAGATCTTCTTTTTCTTTCCAATTTGCCTAGGTTGATGATGAGCCTTAATTCCTGGAAACATATGTCTCCACTAATGCCTTTATTTGTATTAATTGGAAGTCTTGCATGCTAAATAGATCCACCATTAAAAGGAGGGACAGAAAAATAAAAATTATGTATTAGAGTCTAGGAGATTCAACTACAACATTAAGAGGAAAATTCATGGCCTTGAATATTTATAGCAGTAAAAAGGAAACAGAAAACAAGTTAACTTAACAATAAATGCAAAAGGAAGGAAAACAGAAATTAGACAATGAATAAGAGAATAAAGCCAAAGAAATCAGAAGGAAGGAAATTATAAATATAAAACCAGATAATTATAAGTTAGGACTGAGAAAATGAACAGCACAAATACACTACAATATAAAATAAAACCACAACTGGTTAATCTAATCAAGAGAAAAAGGGCTGGAAGTACATCAAATGTGATGACAATAATCATTGAAACCAATGGAATTATAAAATATCTTAAGAGATTACTTTGTATATTTCTATGAAAATTAATACATTTGAAAATCTACGTAAAACAGGTGATTTTCTTAAAAAGCATAATTCCTTCAAACTGATGCCAGTAGAGACACAAAGTTTTAAAAGATCACTTTTCATATAGAGAAAGTTACTACAGAACTTTTCTCTAAAGACCAGCAGACCAAACAGTTTCCACAGGGAATTTCTACAAATCTTCAAAAGTCAGATAATCCCAATGCTACTAAAATAGTTTTAGAACTTAGAAAAGTTCCAGAACTTAGAAAAATGTTTAAGGTCTGATTTTGAGATGAATATAACATTGACACCTGGTGCTGATACCAATCTCTCTGATGCAAAAATCCTAGATAGAACATTAGGACATAGGAAACTATGCAATATTAAACATATTTTCATATTATTAACATATTAATTGATTAATATAGAATATTAAATGCATATTACACATATTACATATAATAAATTAAATCTATATATTTTTTGAACAAGTACTTTTTCCAGGAATGCAAGAAAGTTTCAGCATTTAAAAAAAAAAATCCATTGATGTAATGCTCTGTGTTAATATATCTTTATAATTACATTATCTGCTTAGATGTTAACAATATTGACAACAGTCAAAACCCATTCTTATAAAAACATTTAATACAATAGGAATTGCCCCTCCCTTATGATAAAATAAAATTAAATAAAGCCAGCATCTTACTTAATAGGGAATCATTGAAGGCCTTCCCACTAAGCTTAGAAACAGTACAAACATTCCTCTATTTCCACTACTCTTTTTTTTAAAGTTTATTTACTTATTTTGACAGAGAGAGAGAGAGGCAGGGAGAGAATCACAAGCAGGCTCTGGACTGTCAGTGCAGAGCCCAATGTGGGGCTTAAATTTACAAACTGTGAGATGCTGACCTGAGCTGAAATCAACAAGAGTCTGATGCTCAACCAACTGAGCCATCCATCCAGGCGCCACTATTTCCACTACTCTTAACATTGCATTGGAAATATTAGCCAAAGCAATTAGATAAAAGGAAACTTGGGAAGGCAAAAGAATGTTGGCAAGAAAAATGCGACATTACCTCTATAAACAGTATGAGAGTATAACCGGAATAAACAAGTGGATCCAAAACAACACACTCTACCAGTGAGGCTATGGCCAATAAAGTGAGAGAATAAAATGCACAGCTACTATGAAAAGGAATATGGAACTGTCACCTAAAATTACCAAATTATAGAATTACTTTTTTTACACAATTATTTAAAATTTTTTAATGTTTATTTTATTTTTTTTTTGAGAGAGACAGAGAGAGAGGGAGAGGTGGGGGGAGGGGCAGAGAGAGAGGGAGACAGAATCGGAAGCAGGCTCCAGGCTCTGAGCTGTTATGACAGCACAGAGCCTGCCATGGGGCTGGAAGTCACAGATCATGACCTGAGCCGAAGTCAGACGCTTAATGGACTGAGCCACCCAGGCGCCCCACAGAATTACTTTTTGAACAAGCGATCCCACATCAGAGAATCTACTCTGAAGTCATACCTTCCACCTCCATAAACACACATGTACACGCTTACGTGCACGAGCGTGCACATGCATGCGTGCACACATACTCATACATACAGGTTGGAATCAACCCAAATGTTCTTCAGTAGTGGCTGTATAATAAAACCATGCTGCAGCCACAAAATGGAGTGTGCTACAATTTGGAGGATAATGAGGAAGTTCTCCGAGTCGAAGTAGAATAACCTCCAGGATAGAGTGTTAAGAGAAAAATGCAAGGTATGTGACACTATATATAGTAGGCTGTCATATGGATATGAAAGAAGGGGAAATGAAAATACATATGCAAAAATGACTGCTGGAAAAGTGAACCAGGAAACTAAAAAAGGCAGATTTCTCTGAGTACTTCTTTGTGTGTATTTTGATGCATGAATTGTGTAAATGTCCTGCTGTATTCAAAAACAGAATTCAGGAAAACCCTAAAATGAAAACCAAGTAGAAGAAAATGATCCAAAACGTATGTCAAAATGGTTAAACAAGAAAAAAGAAAGAGAGAGAAAATTATTGCAAGTGGTTGTAGAACGTGGTGCTCTGCGTGTATGCCCTTATTGGGATATATAGTAAGAGCGAAGAGAAATGCAAAGAAATGATGAAAATCTTTCTTCAGTGAGCAGTAATATTGGTATAGTACTTTTGACATCTTAAGTTAATGTTATTAGAAACCACATTTTCCAAAGCAAAGGTCAGTTCAAAGATACTAAATAAAAAAATCTGTATTGCTAAATCTGAATTGAAAGTTTCAATGTGGCAGTGCCTGGCTGGCTCAGTGGGTGGAGCATGTGACTCTTGGTCTCGGGGTGGTGAATCAAGCCCCACATTGAGTGTAGAGATTATTTAAAAGTAAAATCTTAAAAGAAAATAAAAAAAGAAAACTGCAGTGTGAACTTGTGAGGTAGGTCACTAAAAGGGCCAAGAAGCGATCATACATCCAGCAGCAATGGGCATGTTTAGCTCTCAGATCTTGGTTTCCCCCCTAAAACGAATCAGAGCTCCTTGGAGAAATGGTTAATGTCAGGACTGGGCCAGGAAAGTTTTAAGTTTATTTATTTATTTTGAGGGAGAGAAAGAGTGAGTGGGGGCGGGGCAGAGAGAGAGAATCCCAAGCAGGCCCCACGCTGACAGGGGGGCTCGAACCCACGAACTGTGAGATTATGACCTGAGCCGAAGTCAGATGCTTAACCGACTGAGCCACCCAGGTGTCCCTGGGCCAGGGAGATTGTAATGTTAGTCTGATTCATTGTGTGCCAGAAGGGATGTGCTCAAAACTAATGGAAGTGTGCCAAAAGGATACAGGACAAGCAGGATTCAAAGAGTTCCCATTGGTCAATTTTGGGACTTTGAGCCTCAAAACAAATGACTGTAAGTGATGGTGACCTACTCATACATGCCCCCAGTCAGTAAACTTCAGCTGCCAGCACCCATCTGTCTTTGCCTGAGGGCTTCTCTCGAAGCCCTTTGGGCTGATAATGCCAGGGAATCTATGCTCCCGATGAGCAGTCTTTCAAAGAATGACGGACAAAAGTTGTGGATAAATGCCTCTCAAATGAGATGACTCTATGGCACATGGTACTACACTGGTCTTTGGGTTCTGCAGCAGGATCAGACTCCAGCTCATTGCAGGGAGAAATGGGTAGGCAGCTCTCCCTGAGTATCTTCCCTCTCTTCCTCGTCTCTTTTCCCTGCCCCTCCTACCAGTGTTTCTGAAATCACCTCTCAAATAACTACCTGTACTTGCATCCTGTCTCAGGGTCTGCTAATGGGAAAATCCATATTAAGAGAGCCTATAATAATGCTCAAAATAAGAAAAAGGAGAAAAAATTAACTCATTTGCCATCAATGGAGATGATTTACTCTGAAAATTGCTAATTAAAAAGGGAAGAATGAAGTAATCACCCTAGATGAGGAGCTGAAATTCATTCCCCGTTGATCAGTGAATGTTCTTTTTTGCAGCAGAATGGCGACTAATAAATGTAGAATAATTGGCAGAATTAGAAAATAACCATTCTATAACCACAAATGATATCATTGATTCGGGCATCAGTGTACAACCAAACCATTAGGCAAAAGGGTAATGGGTTAGAAGAACACTTTCAGTTTTCAGGAGACACATGTTATAAAGGTAGATGTTAAATAAAAACATGAGGAAAATGATTCAGAAATCCAGACGGTGAGCTATGTCACCAGTAACTGTCCTGATAACTTTAAAAACCTCAATATCCTAAGAACAAATTATAAGCATGGCTGTTCTAGAATTAAAGAGTTTTAGGAAGCCAAACCAAAATGTAAAGAGTGAAACTTGAGTGGATCCTGTGTAGGAGAAAAAATAGTGATAAAAAGACCTTTTGGGGAAAACTGCCATTTTTGTATGGACAGAATATTACACCGAGGTAAAGGAACGATTTATTTTCTTAGATGCGATAATGATATGAAAGTTATGTAGGAGAACAACTTATTTTTAGGAGAGGTATGTGGGAGTTTTTAGGGGTGAAGTGTCATGAATGATGCCTGCAACTTAATGAAGGTTTAAATGTTTCATGTATGTGTGTGAAGGGAAAGAGGTAGTAATAGAAGAAATGGGGGAGAGAGGGAATAATATGGCAAAATATTAACAATTGTTGGATCTCAGTAACAAATATATGGGTAGTTGAACTAGTGTTTCAACTTCCTGTATGTTTGAAAACGTTCATCTTAAAAACTAAAAAAAATATATACATCTGAGGTAAATATGGCAAGATAGCACTATCTTTAAAACAGATGGTGGGGATATGCTTGTTTATTATGTTACTCTTTATATTTCTCTCTATGGTTGAAATGTTTCATAATATAAGTTAATAAATTCATAACCAAAACAAGACAAAGCACTAAAGAAATGAATCGAAGTTGTATTTCAGGCTGAGGAAACAGAACCTACAAAGGCCTATGGCATATAACAACATGCTATCCTCATTCAATATGACTGCCCTGATTATTGGGGCAGAGTCTGGAGAAATGGACCATGAGGCTAGATTAGCTGGCAGGGGAACCATACAGGGCCTTGAGGACAGGCAAAAGGGCACAGAATTTAAGATGAAGGGAACAAAGCACTGCAAAAAGCCTTTAAGCCAAGAGGAGAAACAAATCAGAGAGGTGTAGACAAGAATGAGAAGTCAGGAATCTGTGGCCAACAGTCAAGGTAAGCAGTAACTCAGACCTAATTCCTGCTTGAGCCAATGGGAATGAAGAAGGTTTTATTTTATTTTATTTTTTTTATTTTTTACGTTTATTTATTTTCGAGAGAGAGAGAGAGAGAAAGAGAGCGAGAGAGCATGCATGCTTGCGCACATGTGCGCATGCGCCTAAGTGGGGGAGGGGCAGAGAGAGAGAGAGGGAGATACAGAATCCAAAGCAGGCTTCAGGCTCTGAGCTGTCAGCACAGAGCCAGACGCAGGGCTCAACCCCACCAACTGTGAGATCATGACCTGAGCTGAAGTTGGACGTTTAACCGACTGAGCCACCCAGGCACCCCATAAAGAAGGTTTTGAAGAAGGATAAAGTTATTTTCAAGAATTACCTATCCAACACAAGATAGCTCATAATACTTGCTAATTAGAGGAATCTAGAGAAACTGGATCAACACTAATGAGTAACCTCATCAGAAAGTGATTGTATTCTAAATTCACTAAGGTGAATACACAACTTTATAGAATCTGTGTGGGAGATATTTTTTCAGATGAAAACAAGAAAAAAGAATTTGAGCCCAGAGGGGATATTTTCAGTTGTCGTGGTTTAGTTATTGAGATTTCTCTTTTCCAAAAGCAGGCACATTCTAGTAAATATTATCAAAATGGAAGGAACTCCTGTAAAACTATACCATGATTACATTCTCCCAGATTTTAGTCACTTTTTGTCATCTGATAAAATACACTTCAGTCCCTTGGCTTATTATTTTAACACCACTTTGGCCAGAACAAAAAAGAGGGTTGGGATGGAAAAAAAAAAATGCCTCCACTAACCTGTGAGAGACCTTTATGTGGATTAGAAAAAAGGTTCTTCTTCCTCGATAATTTCTTAATAAATGAGTATATTGTAGCAGGCAGACATTAAGGTGGCTCCATGATCCCCAGCCTGCTGGAGTTCATACCTTTGTATGGTTCCCTCTTCTTGAGTGTGGGCAGGGCCTGTAACTTGCTTCTAACCAATAAAATATGCCAAAGGTAATGGGGAGTCACTCCTGTAATTGCATTACATTATGTAAGACTCTGTCATGCTAGAAAACTTGCTGTCTTTCCCCCTTGTTGGCTTTGGAGAAGTAAGCTGCCATGTGGTGAGAGAGAATTTGGAGAAAGACACACAGCAAGGAACTGTGGGGAGCTTCTAGGAGCTGACAGTGGCCTCTAGTCAATGTCCAGCATGAAGCTAGAGACCTCAGTCTTCGAGCCATTAGGAAATGAATCCTGCCAATGACCACAAGAGCTTGGTAGCAGCTCGATTGCCAGTAGAGCTTCCAGATAAGAACCCAACTCTAGCCAATACCTGGTTTGCAGCCTGGTAGAGGGCCCAGCTAAGCCATGCCCAGACTCCTGACCCACAGGAACTGAGATAATAAATGTGTGTTATTATAAGCCATAAGTTTCTGGTAGTTTGTTATCCAACAATAGAAAACAAACCCATGTATTAATGCACAGTCTCATCAATCATCCACAGCCAGCTGTTGATCCCTCCAGCCACATTAGGTGACCCTAACTGTCTCAAAACTCCCTCTGCTTCTCTTTTATAAGAATACTTGTGATTGCAGGGGGCCTGGGTGGTTCAATCGGTTAAGCATCCGACTCTTGAATTCGGCTCAGGTCATGATCTCATGGTTCCTGGGATAGAGCCCTGCACCGGGCTCTGTGCTGACAGCGTGGAGCCTACTTGGGATTCTCTCTCTCCTCTCTCTCTCTGTCCCTTCCCCCAATTTGTGTGCTCTCTCTCTTTCTCAAAATAAATAAACATTAAAAAAGAAGAATACTTGTGCTTGCATTTAAGGCTCACTAGGATAAGCAAAGATAAACTCCACATCTCAAGATTCTTAATCACATCTTTTGCCATATAAGGTAATATTCACAGGTTCTTGAGATTAGGAAGTGTATATACCTTGGGGGATGTCATTGTTCCAGGCTACCTCAGTGACGCTAGAAATGCCTCTGCATAAAGGAGACGGGGGGCCAGGAGAAGGAGACAAGGAAGGAGTGGAACACGATCTCTAGGGCTGAAGCAGTAGCATCCAGTGACGTTATAAGTTAAACCGCTTTGTAAGTCATCAGCTAGACACACGCATCCCACTAAAATTTGAACAAAGCCCGCTCAAATGTGCTCCATTTGTGCTCTTTCCAGAGCCGAGGGAAGCAGTTGCTTGTGCATAGGTACACACCCACCCTGCGTTACTGTGCACTTACACCCTGCCCAGCATATAAGCTGGAAGGGATGCACACATTCCATCCCACAATGAGGTGACTGTGACAAGACCAAGAATAAGGGGGACTGTTTGCTGAGGGCATCCAGACACTCAACGCACAGTCAAGAGAAGGCACAACCATGTGGACACCAGGTGTGTCCAAGTAAACATGAGAGTGGAGGCTTTGTGGGGGTGTGTGGGCACAAGTGGGGGAGTAAAGAATAATGGGATAGAGGGCTCTCTGGCTGTCCCAGGGCTCAGCCAAGAGTCCTGGAATGTCTACACTCATCCGCAGTGCTCTCATACAAGTTAATTCTGTATCAGTCCACAATGTGAATGATGCCCCCTGGTAACCTTGTGTGGTGCACAATTGAACTTCACACAGAGACTGGGGGCAAGGTGTAATGAGGAGTAGTGACCGTTCTGGAATCCTAAAATCATATCGCAAAATCAAATCTCGAGAAGCTTTGGCTTAGTTGCCTGCCCCAAAGGAGACAGACATCTAAAAAGCATTCCATAACTACTACTAATGCTCACCACATGGCCATGCCCACATCTTCTCAGTGGTGTGTGGCTGACACTGTATGTGTTAGCAAAAGTAAGATGAATTAAAAGATCGGCACTTCGGGGCGTCTGGGTGGCTCAGTCGGTTAAGTGTCCGACTTCAGCTCAGGTCACGATCTCACATTCCGTGAGTTCGAGCCCCGCGTCGGGCTCTGGGCTGATGGCTCAGAGCCTGGAGCCTGCTTCCGATTCTGTGTCTCCCTCTCTCTCTGCCCCTCCCCCGTTCATGCTCTGTCTCTCTCTGTCTCAAAAATAAAATAAACGTTAAAAAAAATTAAAAAAAACAAAAAGATCGACACTTCAGTATGTGGAAGACACTTAGATATCTCTTTCTAACTACTGGTGTGAGTCAATCACCCACTTTGGCTAAGCTTAAAAAATGCTTTGCTCTTTTGACATTGCATACATACAGCTTGACAACAGCCAAATCAGTGGAAAGAATTGTCATGGTTAGTTGTGACCACTTACGTCAGACTAAACAGGAGACAATGCTAATGCCATCTAGGGAAACATCCTAAATTCACTGAAGGATCTATAAACACATTCCCGAGGATAGTCATGCTGACTTTGACAAATCATAATTCGTTTTATAATTTTCATGTACACACTGGCCACCTCGATGACCCTTTACTGACTATTACCCTCCCAGTAGATATCTAAGAACAGCAGATGAATCTTCCTGTTTTTTGGCAGAGAATATCATTTTAATATAATCAGAGTTGCACTGATGTCTGTGTAGATTATATCTATTGCTTCCTTTGTATCTGCATGGCCTGTCAGTCTAACACGCAAAGACCTTCATTAATTCTAACACTATCGTCCCTGCTACTTTAAGTTGTCTAGTAATCGTAAATTTTTTAAGTTTATTTTGAGAAAGAGAGAGAGAGAGCGAGCAGGGGAGGGGCAGAGAGAGAGAGAGAGAGAGGAGAGACTGAGGATCCCAAGCAGGCTCCACGCCGTTAGCGCAGAGCCCAATGTGGGGCTCAAACTCACAAACTGAGAGATCATGACCTGAGCCGAAGCTAAGAGTCAGACGCTTAACCGACTGAGCCACGCAAGCATCTCTAATTGCAACTATTAAATTCTTTTGTCACCATCCCAATTGTTGAAGCTAAACTTACCAGGCTTAAGCACTTTCCTATGCGTGTACGAGCTGGATGCATGTTATTTTCTTTAAGAGTACGTGAGTCACAATACTCATCAGTCAGTCCTAGGTACCCAAACATATGCTGGTGTCCTGGTGATTTCATCCTAACCAAAAAAATAGCCCCAGAGAAAATGTCTTCTAAAATAGCATTCTCTCAGTACTCCACCTTGTTCTCAACCATAGTGAAAGCAAAAGAAGATGCTTTAGCAACTTTGGCCCGGATAAGGCACAAATAGGGGTTTTCTCTAGGCCTCAGAAAGCCCCGTTAGATTAAAGAGAGGCCCATTCGAAATGTCTCCTCCCCTTAGAAGTCAACTCAAATTGCCATTAACCGTATTTTTAGATATTCCACCAGATACTCTATTCTATTTGCATAGAACTAACTTCAGGAGACACAAAGTGTAATAGAAAGATACACCAAAATGAGAACAAGATAGTCCTGGTCATGCCCTTTCCCCCAAAGAGTAGAGCCAAGCACACTTGTAAAGTTTGGTTATTTCTGTTCTCTATGTCAGTTCCAAGTCTTTGATGGAGCATTAAGGTACGATGACCAGTAGAAGTAGTGAGGGCAGGCAATCTTGTCTTGTTCTCATCACAAAGTAAAAGCTTTCAGTAATTTCTGATGAAGTAGAGTTTTGTTGTAAGTGTTATTTTTGTTGTAGATAACTTCATCAGTTTAAGAAAGTTTCCTTTTATTACTAGGTCACTCAGTGGAGCTTTTACCTCCACAGATGGATACAAAATGTTATCAAATTTGTTTCAATGTCTACGGAGACAATCATATGATTTTTGTCCTTAAACTTGTTACTGTGGTGAAATGCACTGCTTTGTGTTCTATTTTTAAGTCAACCTTGCCTCTCTAGAATAAACCCAACTTGATTCGGATATATTATATTTGTATATATTGGTAAATTTGAATGGCTATCAGATTGTTTGGATATGATATTGCATGTATGTTCTCCAATGATATTGACCTGAAGTATTATGTCTTGTCACATCATTGTTAGATTTCAGTATCTGTAGTTCTCCTGCTCTCACAAAACGAGTTAGATAATGTTCCATTTTTTTTTCTATACTTCAGATGAATTTTTGACAGGTTGTCATTCTTTTTCCCTTAATTGAGTAGAATTTACTAATGAAGTCATTTAGGAATTTTCTTTGTAGAAAAATTTATAAATTCCATTTCTAAAAATGTTGTATTCATCAGGTTCTCTGTTTATTCTGTGTCAGGCTTATAATGTTGTATCTTTCTATAAATTTTTCCAGTTGATCTAAAATTTTGAAATTAATTGGCATAAGGTTGTATATAATGGCTTCTTAAAATATTTTATATCTGTAGGAGGTACAGTGATTTTTATGATTTTGATCAATTTTATTTGATTCAAAGTACCAACTTTTATCCTTGTTGATACTTTCTATTGTATTTTTCCTATTTCATTCATTTCTGCTTTTTATTATTTTCTTTTTCTACTTTCTCTGAGATTAATTTGCCTTTATTTTCCTAATTTCTTGAAATGAATGCTTATCTCATTGATTTTCAGCCTTCCTCTTGATACATGGGTTTAAACCCTCTAGCCTCCAGCTGAAGGCTAGCAAAAAATTGACACCCTCAGTCTTCAAGCCTGAATGAAAATGCATGGCGAGCTTGGAAACAGAGTCTTCCCCAGTAGTGCCTCAAACGAGAACCCAGTTCTGGCCAACACCTGACTGCAGCCTTGCAGAGGACCTTGCTAACCCACGTTCAATCTCCTGACCCAATAAACTATCAGATGATAAATATATGTCATTTTTAAGCTACTAAGTTTGTGGTGCTATGGTTATGCATCAATAGATAGCTAAAACAATGTGTTTGTCACCTTTATCACTGAAGGAAATGATCACTGAGTACAGAATTCCAAGATGGTGGTGGGTTTCTTTCAACCTTTTAAAGATGCCATTCCAAGGCATTTGGGCTTGTCTCTTTATGCATCTGGTTAATTTTTGCTTGCCAGGTTTTGTATTTACAAGCATTTATAGAAAGAATACGAGGCATAGGATAATGTTAGCCTTCTCCGGAGTGGGTTTCCATTTGCTTCTGCCAGGGTCTGGGGATGTAGGCAACCCAAGATCCCTTTAATCCACTCCAGGATTGGAGCAAGTTGAGCAGCAGTATCTGAGGGTGTACCCTCTCTCCTTGTAGACAGCCCTCCTATGGTCAGTTCCAAGACCACGGAATCCTGAATGCCAAACCCTGTATCTGTATCCTTGTAAGGCTCTCAAAAGCATCATTTAAGGCTGCTAAAATGCAAGCATTTTAGGTTCTCAGTCACCTGGTAAGGAATTGGCAAATGCCCTAGGAGGAAAATGGCCCCAAACTCTGATTTTCTCCTTGGGTGTCTATCTTCTTTCATTTTGTTCATGGCCCGGTAATTCTGCACCCTGGTTTTAGGTATATGACCTGGTATTTTCTAGAATATATTTTTAATATACTGGGGTGTATGTGTTTTGTAGATAAAGGTATAGATTAGATAGATACATAGACAGATTGATCGATCCTAGCTTCTTCTTTTAGGTGTCTTCAGCAGAAAGGTTGGTCTTAATTAACTGGTCCACCATTACCGGAAGAGGAACTTCTATACCCCGGATCACCCCAATCATGTCCTCAATTCTTCCTGACCTCCTTACTCCAGGTTCTCTGCTGTCCCCACTTGCCCAGCATCACTACCCATATGGTGTCCCTTCTATTCCATTCTCATTCTGCCCCCAATCTGCCAGAGCCCGTGTAAGATACAGGAGTGCTGAGAGCCTCATCCACAGCACAGTTCATGCGTTTATTTACACTGAGGACTATCTCAATTCTAAACTCCAATGAAGAAAACCTTAATTTTCTCTTGACTGACTCCACATACAGATTTTATCAATTATCCAATTTAGCTGGCACTCAGAGACAGAATTTAGGCAGAACTAATCTAAGTTCTATTTTTATTTTTTTTTCCCTGTGAAATGGCAGGCATATATCCAGCTCTCTGACAAGTGAGGAACTGGATGTAAAAATGTCTTTAAAACTGCAATGCTCTAAACAGAAATGAGGTTGTGTGTGTGATTCTAGGCCTTTCACATTGACTGCTTTTTTCCCCCTCCGTTTCTATGCAGACTCAAACAGTAGTGTGCAGCCTCTAGTCTTTCCTTCTCTCCATAGAAAATTCTTTTAAAGGACCTCACCCTAACCAGATAGTTTACAACATTTGTCTCTCTCCTCTTTACCTCCCTAATTTCTCTTACTCTTTTAACTTTTGAAAAGTGGTACTTCTAATACTCTTTTTGAAAGAGAGAGCACAAGCGGAAGAGGGGCAGAGAGGGAGAGAGGGAGAGAGAATCCTAAGCAGCCTCCACGTTGTCAAGGTGCAGAGCCGGATTCAGGGCTCAATCTCAGAAACTGTGAGATCATGACTGAGCTGAAACCAAGAGTGAGACAGTTAACCAACTGAGCCACCCAGGCACCCCCATCCTTCTAATATTATAACCCTCATCTTCTCAGGATTATTTTAGTTATGTCAAAGCATAGAAAAGTGAACCAAACTCCAGGTAAGAAATTCATCTCTCTACCAACTAAAGTCAAAGAACTATGATTTAGTAAGTTTGCTATTCATTAGCAATAAGATGGATTCATACATAGTTCGTATCATAAGCAAAGAACTTTTAAAGTCTGTCAAGTATGGTTTTTGGATATTTTTAACAGCAGGCTGTTGTTGTTGTTGTTGTTTCCTTCATGAATATCTTTCCAGGTCAATAGGTATTGATCGAATACATTTTTTAATAGCTGTGTAATCTGGGCATATTTTAATCTATTCAACACTTTCCCCAATGATGTATATTCAGATTGTTTACAGGTTTTTGGTCACTACAAATTCACCTCTGGTGAATTTCAAATACACTTTTTTTTTAAAGGTTATTTATTTATTTTGAGAGAGAGAGAGAGCACACACGAACAGGGGAGGGGCAGAGAGAGAAGGAGAGAGAGAATCCCAAGCAGACCCTGTGCTGTCATAGCAGAGCCCAACTTGGGGCTCGATATCACAAACCATGAGATCATGTCCTAAGCCAAAATCAAGAGTCAGATGCTTAACCAACTAAGCCACCCAGGCACCCCTCAAATACACTATTTAAAAAAATTTTTTTTCAATGTTTATTTATTTTTGAGAGAGAGAGAGAGACAGAGTGAGTGGGGGAGGGGCAGAGAGAGAAGGAGACACAGAATCTGAAGCAGGATCCTGGCTCTGAGCTGTCAGCACAGAGCCCGATGTGGGGGTTGAACTCACAGACTGTGAGATGATGACCTGAGCCGAAGTCAGATGCTTAACCGACTGAGCCACCCAGGCGCCCCATCAAATACGCTCTTAACACAAGTTTGAGTCAATTAGTTAGTCCTGCGCCACTCTGGTCAAAGACAAAGTCATGTCGGCAAACTTATACAGTATATAACCCTGTTGCCCTTGCCTCTCAGAGATGCCCGACTTTCAAACAGCATCGAAAACAACAACAAACCCCCACATTGTTTTTAATCAAAAAGTTTAAAATGATGCCAACAGGATACCAGCTGCATAAACACCAATGTTTGTTTACACCCTCATCTCATTTTCATTGGGGTAGAAAATTGAGAAGGGGTCAAAGCAACTTTGGTCATGGCCTCTGCCTACACTGCCAAGATTTAATTTATCCAGGCCCGCTGCTGATTTATTAGCACTGTCGATTCCCTGGGGAGGTGATGCTTCCGCTGGTTTCATATATCTGACACCTGTTGGCTCTTCTTGAGCAGTGAGTGGATTCAGCCACAAACCAGCTCTTGCTTGGCCCTGAGTCTCCAGTCTGGTGTCTTCCATCCTTTTTCTTCCCTTCCCTGCCCTCAATTCCAATGCCTCTCCCTTATCACGATAAAGTTCTAATTGGAAAGGTTGTAATTTTTTTCTCTTTCCAAAGAGCCGGTTCCATGACCTATGCCATCAGTGAATGCCATTTCGTTTGTTTTCCACCACCATTAAATAGTGAAGAAATACTGAGCTACTGAGACAATATGAGTACCATTACCGGCTCTTCCATACCACCTTTGATCTGGGCCCTCAAATTATGTGACACACCTATACTTCAGCATTCACACCACTGAGAGTCCAAAGTGCACCACTGTAGCATAAAAATTATTTTGAGTGGAAGGCATTTGAGTTCCTGAGATTTCTTATCCACCTAAAAGCAGAGCTTCCCAAAAGAACTCAAAAGAATTCAATTGTCGTATATCCCCTCCCTGGGAGCAACTGGGGAAGACTGACTCATCACTGGACATAAGAAGCCTCCACAACACACCTGAACAGACATTGTCAAAACACTATCATATCTCTCTCTCCTGAGGGCTCATTTATCTTTCTAAAAAATAATTCGTTTTCCCATAAGTGTTCATCTTCTCCCCTTCCTCTATTAAGATGACAGGTAAGACTCAATTCTAATCGCCCCTTGACTCACACTTCTTGGTGAACTCCCCTGTGTACGTGATTAAAATCTGCCTTTTCTTGTGTTAATCTGTCTTTTGTCAGCTTAATTCACGACCCCCAAACACTGAACCTAAGAGGATAGAGGAAAATTTTTTTCCTCTCCAATATCACAAATGAAGGGGTAGATAAAGGTGAAAAATGGAAAAAGCAATGGTTTCATAGCAGAGGAAATTAAAGCTTGAAGCAAATTTGCTATATGCCTCCAATCTACTTCTACTATTATCTTCCTGAGGTCCCCCTAAAACAAAAAGTTTAAATAAATCTGAGTCATGCAATGAGACAGGAAGAGAAACCAGAATGAATTATTGAAGATTCATGGATAAAAGATGTCACTTAAAAATATACTTTTTTTCCAGCTAAATGCCTGTAAAGGAGACTTATGGCCTACCTTCCTCGAAGGAACCAAGCAGGACAAATTGACACTTGCATTGTCCTGTTCCAAATAGAAACCATTAAGTTGATTTTTCAACAAATCTATTTTTCAGCGAATATCATTATTTGTTGGATGAAATGCCTCAATTATTCTCCAGAACTACTCTTGGCAGTACTTCTTTCCTTAGAAAATTCTATTCCACTCCACATTTTACAGAGGGTCTATTGTGAGGGCTTGACCCAGACCAGGAACTAACTAAGATGAACAAAGATAACTGTGACTGAGATGGAACTGAACATGGCCCTTAGTGGTGGGCATGGAGGTACACCATGGAGGTACACTATTCAGAGGTCCCTCCTCCCCTCAGAGGAGCAGAGATCACTGACAGCCCCCAGCTGCTGCATCTTCCCTTTGGGATCTGCTGCAGCAGTCCTGCTGAGGCCGCACTTTGTCCAGGCTGTTCCCACCCAATGACAGCACGACAGGGGTGGGGAGGGGTGGGGGGGCACCCAGAGCTGGCCATTCTGCCTGACGCAGGACTCCTCCGATGGGCAGTCTTTGCTCTGGGGCTCCACCTCGGCCTGCCAGAGACTTTTCCAGAACTGCACTATACCTGCGGCCCTTCTCACCCAACCGTCTTCCTTCCCTCTCCCTTCTCAAGGGTCAGACTTGCATTGAGGTCTGAAGTCTCTCCCCTGCTACTCCTGCCCCTCCCCCCTTTATCCTTCATAGCTTCTCTCCCAGTTAAGTGTCCTTTGCATCCTCCCATCCTCTAGGATGACCTGAATGGACTCAGCCCATAATTACTGCAAATCCTGAAGTACAGTGGTTCATTCTTGTACAACATCAGGTACAGCATTGGCCAAATGTATCCTTCTAGGGACTATGACAGTTCCATGAGGTGATAACAGCTATCATTCATTCACCAATTTCCATGTGCCCAACACTGCATTCAATTCCCTTTGAAAGTAATTTTACTTAAACCTCACAGCAACCATAGAATCCAGATTACCCCAATTTTATAATGATATGCCCAAGGACACATTACAAAAGAAAAAACAAAAACAAAAAACAACATCAACAAAAACCCGGGCACCTGGGTGGCTCAATTGGTTAAGCATCCGACTTTGGCTCAGGTCATGATCTCACGGTTCGTGAGTTCAAGCCCCGCATCGGGCTCTGTGCTGACAGCTGAGAACCTGGAGCCTGCTTCGATTCTGTGTCTCCCTCTCTCTCTGCTCCCCCCCCCCAACTCGTGCTCTGTCTCTCTCTCTGTCAACGATAAATAAACATTAAAAAATTAAAAGAAAAAGCCTACCAACAACAATGACAACCTGAGATTAAAATCCAATCCTATCAAATTTCAAAATGCATGTTCTTTCCTCCACTATACTGCCTTGCAGCAGGAATGATAAGAATTACTGTAAATGTTAGCTGGTATTATGTACCAGGCACTAGGCTAAGAACTTGACGTGTCTTCCCCCATGCAATCCTCACAATGGTGTCACAAAGTAAGGATTATTATTATTTCCTGTTGTACGGATCAGAAAGCTGAAGATAACAAATAAATAGCATATCGCAGAGTAGTGTTTCCTGGGACAAATGAAAAGGGTAGTTCCACTATAATAAATGATATGGTAGGTATAAATCGATAGGATTTTACTGAACTGTGATTTGGTTAATGGCAATGTCATTTAGATGCTTTTCCCCCAGATTCTGGCTTCATTACTTATATTTTAAGCATTCCAATGCCCTCTCTTAGCTCTCTTGGGCTTTCTGTGTTGAGCCTTCAACACTGTAGTCAAGAGGACCTCCCATCCATTGCTTTGCTAGTGTAACTTTCTAGCTCCAGGGCATTTCATAAACAATACATAAACTCTGAAAACCATCCCCAGCAAAGGAATCTGATTTCCTGGAGAATACAGCTCCAAGTTTGTTAACACAGGATAGGGTCTACACAGAGTTGATTTTGCTTTTTGCATAGCTTGGAAGCTATTCTATTATGTTCTTGCCTGAGCTGCATATTAACTATAAAGAATGCACCACCATATAACGGTTAATACATATTTTTCCCCCCTCAGAAACACACTTGGATTTCTTTCTCTTCTCTCTGATGTGATCACCACCCACACCCACCCACCAGTAAGATTAAATATTCTTTAACAAGAAAATAATAAAAGCTGAATAAATGCCCTCCAGCATCAAAAATTGCAGCAGAAGCTATAGAGAAAAAAAATTCTCTGAGTTCGGCTTTTGTGATTACGTTTAAGGCGTGGAGTGGGGGCTGCTCTTGTTCCTCCAAGAGGCTTCTGGATGCTTTCTGTAAACCTAGCTCTCTGCCCTGCCCAAAGAGTGGCAGTGGGTGGATAAGTAGCGGAAGGGATGGGAAATAGGAACACAAGTATATTTACAGGCTGAGTGGGGCTGGGGGTCTAGTCAAGGGTTCTTGAGTCTCTGTTCATGCATGAGCTACCATATTCCTGGTAGCTACAGAGCATCTCACTTTTGGCATGGCTCAACACATCTCAAAGTTGTCTATACCAGTTTCAGGCTAGAGTTTCAAGACCATCGCACCTGGGTGGCTCAGTCAGTTAAGCATCCCACTCTTGATTTCGGCCCAGGTGATGATCTCATGGTTCATGAGATGGAGCCCTGAGTCAGGCTCTGCGCTGACAGCACAGAGTCTGCTCACAATTCTGTCTCTCCCTCTCTCTCTGCTCCTCTCTCTCTCTCTCTCTCTCTCTCTCAAAATAAATAAATAAACTTAAAAAAAATCATAGGAGGTGATCTGATGTAGCCAACCCACAGACTCATGAGCTATATAAACGGGTATTAAGCTTCATGATATTTTATTTTGGGTAAGGAGTGCTTGTTACTTAGCAATAGTTAACTGACAGACAGATGAGATGAGATGGGGGGACAGGGGCAACCTTCCAAGTTGAGAAAAGTTGAAAACTGTAGAATTGCAAAATAGTCCTGTGTCTAATGAGACTGCTAAGAAGTGATATCCCTCATGTCCGCCCACTTCTCAGTGGGTTTTTTTGGCAAATTATATTACATGGGCTCAAACCAATTAACCTGGAGTTGTTCAATTTTTTTTTTTATTATTCTGTTTAGAAAGATGATACTATTTTAAGGAAGTTTGGTTTGGGCATGATTTCTTTATTTTATGATGTTTAAATCTCAAAATAATGTGTATCTGAAGACATTCACACATGTCATATTCAATCTGTATTAATTACGTTTTGTATTTATCATTTTTTAGAGGCTACAGTGCACATGAAGCGAGGGCAGGCACCTAACCAGATGGGTAGGCAATAAAGACAATACATGATTGTTAAAATATGCGTGCCCATGGCTTTTCACCCCCACTCAAAAAAGCACCGCCAATCCCAAAATTACATCAATCCCAAATTCGTCATGCTGCAATTTAATCTGATTTCCTCTTATGCTGTCCTCACTGGAAATCAGAAGGTTTAAGCTCCTTTGCTGTGTGTGTGTTTTTTTTTTTTTAAGACATTTTAAAATTTCCCCTTGATCTTTCCTTTGGTTGACGAAAAAGCTCAGACTCCCCAGCATGTTATTGTGTTTTATGTATAACCTTTAAATCACCCTCTGGCTCTCTGTGAACTTTCTCCAAGTTCTTCTTGCTTCTCATTATGGTTGTCTATAGCTATCTAACAAACCACCCCAAACACAATGGCATGAAAACAGCAGCAATCATTTCTTAATATTCCTTGTGGGCCTGGGGGTTGACTGGGCTCAGCTAGCTGGTTTATCCCTTGAGGTTCTCCTATGTGGTTGCAGTCAGACAGTGGCTGGGGCAGGCACGAGTCATCACTAAGGCTTCTTTTCTCACGTGTCTGTGGAGTGATGCCCGCTTTCAGCCAGAACATCTGCATGTGGCCTATCCCTGGGGTCTGGGATGGGTTCTAGGAGTGAGAGTGCCAAGAAAGACAGAGTCAGACCAAGCTGTCTGTATTTTATGGTGGAGCCTTGGTGATCATAAAACAGCACTTTTGGGGCGCCTGGGTGGCTCAGTCGGTTAAGCGTCCGACACTGGCTCAGGTCACGATCTCACGGTTTGTGAGTTTGACCCCCACATCGGGCTCTATGCTGACAACTTGTAGCCTGGAGCCTGCTTCTGATTCTATCTCTGTTTCTCTCTGCTCCTCCCCTGTGTGCACTCTGTCTCTCTCTGCTTCTCTCAAAAATAAATAATAAACATTAAAACAATTTTAATAAAATCTTTTTTTTTTTTTTTTTTTTTTTAGTTTTGGCTCAGGGCGCCTGGGTGGCTCAGTGGGTTAAGCGCCTGACTTCTGCTCAGGTCATGATCTCATGGTTTGTGAGTTTGAGCCCCACATCAGGCTCTGTGCTGACAGTGCAGAGCCAACTTGGGATTCTCTCTGTCTCCCTCTCCCTCTCTGTCTGCCCCTCCCCTGCTCACAGTCTCTCAGTCTCAAAAATAAATAAACATTAAAAACAAGAAAACAGCGCTTTCATTACATTTTGTTTGTTACAAGCAAATCACTCTGGCCAGCCCACGTTCAAGGGGAGGGGAAATTAGACTCCTCCCTTTGAAGGGACGATGAACAAAGCATGTTAAGACCGTGACCTTATCTCTCTAGTTGGGAAATCTCTTGTCCTTTCAGGGTGTAGGAAGCAGGTGGGACCAGACACAAGGGGCTAGAGTCAGAACTCAGGGGGACTGTCAGGGATTTTAGGGTCACTTGTGGCCACGACCAGAGAAAAGATGAAAAGGAGCCGGTAGAAGAGACGGGAAGGTAAGCACAAGTCGCTGCAACAGAACGGTGACCCCCACTAAAGGAAACTCTGACCCGAGGGTAGAGGCTGTTTAATGTGAACAGTGACCCATACATGGCAGGGAGAAGGAGCCCAGAAAGGCAGCAGGGCTTTTCCTGGGAGCAGACCTGTACTGAGTACACAGGAGGCTTCCTGCCACAGTGTCTTCCTCTGATCACGTCTCACTGATGAACACCACTGCCTGAAAGTGCAAAACCACCCAGGAGGAAATAAGGTGGCTCTTAGCAGGGCTGAGTTTCTGAGAAGTCACCATAGGCAGTGGTGGGGTGACTGAGTACAGCCCCTTCCACAGAACCGATGAGTTCCATGGTGATCTTTCTACTTATTCATCCAAAGAGAAAATGAGGTTGGCAGGAGGTGGAGGCGGTGAGTCCTAACTGAGATGCAAGGAGCCTGACTGGCCCCAAGGGGTGTGTGCAAGAAGAAGGGCAAAGCAGGAGGATTTTATTTTATTTTTTTAAAGTTTATTAATTTTTGAGAGAGAGGAAGAGAGCCATGGGGGGCAGAGAGAGAGGGGGACAGAATCCTAAGCAGTCCTCGCACTATCAGCGCAGAGACCCACAAAGGGCTCGAACTAATGAAACCGTGAGATCATGACCTGAGCTGAAATCAAGAGTCAGACGCTTACCCGACGGAGCCACCGAGACGCCCCAAGCGGGAGGATTTTAAAATATAAGATGCATCCTGTTTTTCTAAACTTCATGCTCATCCTAATAACAGAAACGACTCTTCACTGTGAATTCCTATTTAGATTAAAATCCCATCATGCCCAAACCTACACTCACAACTGCACACATACAACCACCCACAAACACATACACAACTACACACATGCACAAGCACACGCACATACAACCATATACACCATACACACACACACACACACACACACACACTTGCTCTGCCAATTCCTTTCCCTTTATCAGCTGCTCCCTCTGTGAAGTCTATGCAGGTCCTGTGTGAATGAGTTGTCACACTGATCGAACATGGGGACTCCATTCCCTTATTGTTCATCCATACTGTGTTTATGAACCACAGGCCAGGCAGGGCACTAGATGTGGCAGAGTTGGCAAAGATGCCTAAGGTAGAGTCCTGTCCCCCAGGAGTGACAACGGAGCAATAGGGCTTGAAAAATCATTCACACCACAACCCGCAAGTGTAGAGGAAATTTAGCTTCTTTGATTGTGTCTATAATCTGACACCCTCCTGTGAGTGAGCAGAAGAGCCCATTCGTTGACGGCCCAGTCTGGTTCCAATGTAACCCTGTTCATCAGTGCTTCCTCTTGCCACCCTCCCCAAGACGGCACAGCAGTGGGGTGCCAGCCGTGGGACACTAGCCAGCAAGGATCTTCTGAGAGTAAAAGGAGGGTGCTGCGATCCCCTTACACTGGAACATCTGGGATAGACTGGGACTGTCTGAGGGCAAACTAGGACAGAAAGTCTTTCTATGCAGCAGGAAACCACACGCAAAAGGGATTTGTTGATTTAGGGGGCTCTTTCCAAAGGTGTTGACAGGGTTAAGAGAAGCCAAGGAAGGATGGAGAAGCATCCAAGGCTCACAGCAGGAGAGTGCTACTGCCCCTAAGTTGAAAAGGGTAAAAAGAGGAAGAGATTGTAGAGCCTAGTGAGACTTGTAGTCAAGGGAGAGGGTTATCCATTGGACCGTCGGCAGGTGATGGCAGTCACTTGTAACCCATTGTGAGATACGGAGGGAGCGGGAGGCAAAGGACCCCTATCTCTCTTTCTACCCACACTCTGGACTCTGGAGAGTGTCTTCCATTGGCAAAAGGCATCCAGAAGTGGGAGGGTAAGGGAGCCCAGTTGACACAATCTATGAAAGTCAGGCTTCTGTTGTGCAGAGCAAGGCAGAAAGGGGTGGAGATGGTTTTTATGTTGGGGCAGGAGGTGGAGAATCGCTAATACATTATGGTCCAATGGGGGAAATGGACAGATGGGTCATCATGATACTTGAAAGGCTTGAGGTCCTCAGGCAAGGTGGCCCCTGCCTTCAAGGCAACAAGGGGAACACCTCAGTTCCCTTTTGGAATGTTTTACCTGCCCCACCTACACCATCCGTTGATGGCTGTGGGTGGTATAACCCCAGGCTGCTAACCCCCTCAGCTTATTTGAAGCTCAGTGGTGACTTGCCCTCACCCTCACTAGTTGCTGCCTGGGTTTCTGCCAAGTTTTCCATCTCATCTTCTGGCCCAACTGTCCACCCCAAGACTCAGCTGAAGGATCCCTCATCCTGCCATGCTGGGCCTCCTCACTTATTCTTGGTGTAACGCTAATTTCTCTAAATCACCTCCCTGTCTCCTCACTGGAGCACAGAGAGAAAAGAATCAGGGATTCAGAACTACTGGGTTTTTTTCTTCCATTTCTTTCTTGCTCTTTCTCCTTGCCAGTTTCCTCTGGGAAGGAAAGGGGCTTGGCTGCCTCTTACTTCCCCTGGGACACATTCTGCTTCTAGCACTGAGCTGCAAGACTCATGGCTTTGCTGTGTGGACTCCCACGATTTCTGTTCTGCTCTGAGTCCTTGAGGCTGGTGATACTACAGTGCAAAAGAGGAACGAGACAGAAGAATCTGTCCTAAAAATTGAGCAAATCCTTCCCGAAGACCATAGCTGAACTTACAAGGCTGTTTGTCCTACTGCACGGTATTTTGGGAACATGATCATGGTTTACGCCTTCTTTAACATTTCTACCACACATAAGCACACACATACACATACAAGCACAAAACGTCAAGAAAAATATCTAGGAAGTTCAGTATCCTGGGTCAACTAGGGTAAGATCACGTGCTCAGGAAGACAGAATAGAATATTACATCAATATTTTTAAAATATTAATCCCCTTAAAATTTTAATTTCTTGTTCCCAGCTACATTCTGGAAGCCTGAGCTTTAAAGTGAAGGGCATCCATGCCTGGGCTAGGGCAGGAGTACTTGAAGCAGTATGTGAACCTAGCTCAGAACACTGTCTCTGCCCCTCATTAGCCATGGAACCTTGAGCAAGCCACTTCACCTGTCTGAGCTTCACTTTCCTCTTGTATGAAATGAGGGTGCTAATGCCTTCCCATCAGTGTCGTGGTGAGGGTTAGATGAATTGGCAGACAGCCTGGCTCATTGCAGGTGTTTACATGACATTCATTTCCTGCCCTCAGAGCCAGCCCTGAGCAAGAGCCAAAGTACAGGCCCCCGGTGTCATTTGAAAAAGTAAGAGCTAGAATTCTGGACCTGCGACTCTTGGACTCGTGGAACTGAGCAAGGTAGGACAAGAACTAGAATTGATCATTTCCTATGGGACAGATGCAGTGGTAGAGCTCTGTTTGTCCTTACAAACCATCTCATCTCCAATGTATAGGAGAAAATGAGACTCAGAGAGTAATTGGCCTGAGTTGTTTGCTTCTTGTTTGTAGACATTGAAGCACTTTTTGCTAAAAAGATACCATTCTTTTTTTTTAATTTTTTTTTTGTTAACAGTTATTCCTTTTTGAGAGAGAGACAGAGTGTGAGTGGGATAGGGGCAGAGAGAGAAGGAGACACAGAATCTGAAGCAGACTCCAGGCTCCGAGCGGTCAGCACAGAGCCCAACATGGGGCTCGAACCCATGAGCCATGAGATCATGACCTGAGCTGAAGTCAAACGCTCAACCGAGCCACCCAGGCACCCCAAGATACCATTCTTTCTTTCAAAATTTATTTATTTAAATTCAAGTTAGTTAACATATAGTATAGTATCAGTTTCAGGAGTAGATCCCAGTGATTCATCACTTCCATATAACACCCAGTTCTCATCTCAACAAGTGTTCTCCTTAATGCCCATCACCCATTTAGCCCATCTCCCCCCACCTCCCCTCCAGCAACCCTCAGTTTGTTCTCTGTATATAGGAGTCACTTATGGTTTGTCTCCCTCTCTGTTTTTACCTTATATTTACTTCCTTTCCCCATGTTCATCTGTTTTGTATCTTAAATTCCATATATGAATGAAATTATATAATATTTGTCTTTCTGTGACTGACTTATTTTGCTTAGCATAATACACTCTAGTTGCATCCACATTATTGCAAATGGCAAGATTTCATTCTTTTTGATCACTGAGTAGCATTCCATTGTGTGTGTATATATATATATATATATATATACATCACATCTTCTTTATCCATTCATCAGTTGATGGACATTTGGGCTCTTCTCACACTTTGGCTATTGTCTGTAGTGTTGTTATAAACATTTGGGGTGCATTGCCCCTTCGAATCAGCACTCCTGTATCCTTTGGATAAATACCTAGTAGTGCCATTGCTGGGTCGTAAGGTAGTTTTACTTTTAATTTTTTGAGGAACCTCCATACTGTTTTCCAGAGCAGCTGCACCAGTTTGCATTCCCACAAACAGTGCATAAGGGGCTCCTTTCTCCGCATCTTCGCCAACATCTGTTGTTGCTTGAGTTGTTAATTTTAGCCATTCTGACAGGTGTGAGGTGATATCTCATTGTCGTTTTGATTTATATGAAAATGTATCATTCTCTTTTTTTTAATTTTTTTTAGTGTTTATTTACCTTTAAGAGAGACAGACAGAGACAGAGTGAGAGTGGGGGAGGGGCAGAGAGTGAGGGAGACACAGAATCCCAAGCTGCCAGCACAGAGCCCGACGCGGGGCCCGAACCCACAAACCGTGAGATCATAAGCTGAGCCAAAGTTGGACATTTAACCAACTGAGCCACCCAGGTGCCCAGAAAATGTATCATTCTTGAAATAAGTTGTCTCCACTCAGTGGATGCTGTGGTGCTCCATCCAGATCCTCTTGTCAGAGCTGGTGCTCCCATCCCCAGCTTCTGGGACTCTCAGCTGCAGACACAGCTGTGTACCTTGCTGGGAGGTGCCCTTGGCTACACGAAGCAGCCTTGCCCACGTTCACACCCCTCCAGCGAGTTCAGCCTCAGTGTCTGACTTGGAGATTCAACGGTCCGGCCTCCTCAATCTCTCAATCTGGGACAACTCTGGAGACCCTTACCAGCTCCAGTGTTCCCTGTAGGATCAGCTGAGGCTTATGTCCAGTCCTGCCCCCCTCACTTCCTCAGGGGTGTATCCCCTTGGGGCACTCCCCAATAAACCTTCACATGCAACTCTGTCTCACAATTTCCAGGGAACTCAGTTTGAGGCATGGACTTAAACTTGAGTGTTAGGGAAAACCAACAAGTACCCACCAGGCCTCAAAACCCAAGTCTACTGTGTTGATTAAATGGTGGTGTAAAGATTGACTAGAGGAAGGGGGATGGGAGTGGACAGATCCTGGGAAGAGAAATGCTGTGTGTGTGTGTGGCGGGGGGGGGGGGGTGTCAAAGCCCCAGGAGTAAGAGAAGAAAAGGGAGGCCCAAACATGCCTGTTTCAGTGGTATGTTCAGGACTTTTAAAATTAATAAATGGCCTCCTGGTTATGGCAGGCTCTGTCTGGTGTCCACATATAAAGGATTTAATTCTAAGTAGGGTTCTTAGCTATAAGGTAATGAGGAAATAAAAGTAGTAGTAACCAAAGGCAATATTAACAGTAACAACAATAGCTAACATTTATATAGTGCTTTCTGTGGTTGCAGGCATTGTTCCAAGTTCTTTATATGCATTAACTCATTTAACCTTAAAAAAAAAATCCTATGAAGTAGTCACGACTATTATCACTTTGATGAGCAAACAGAGGCATAAAAAAGCTTAGTAATTTGTCTAAGGTCATGCAGCTAGTGAGCTGGGCTTTTACCCAGATTATCTGGCTTCATGGTTGTTGCTCATAATCAGTATGTCCCAAGGGAAAAAGGCCATTGCCCTCATTTAGGAGGGGGATCATCCCAAAAGTTAAGTCCTGGTATTTAGTCCAGAAGCCACATTCCCAGGAACCACTGGTAGCCATCAATCCTTATTTCCCAAGCCCATTGACAGTGAACTACTTGGCTACTAAGGAAGAAGAGCCTCTCTTCTTTATAAACCCTGAACTATTTTAGCTAGAGATTTATTTATTTGGGGTGTAAGAATCTTGTTTTACATACAGCATAATGCCATTTTTAAAGAACGGTCAGGGTTCCAAGCCCCAGGTCACTGAGGGGACACAGATGTAAGTGGACACCTCGGTGCCACTGTGGAGAACATCACTTTACACAAAATAAATAAAAAGAAAGTTTTCATTATGGTTTGGGGATTTACCTATAATTGGCAGTCATCTCCAGAAAGTCCTGCAAAGAACTGTCATCGATCATAGAACTAACATTCCAATAGAGAGTGGTTGGCCCATTTGTCACTTACGTCAGTTGATTTAACCAAAGCTTTCTCCATTAACCTCTGCTGAGAAGCACAGAAGGCCCAACATTTGATCACTTGATGGCATATCCCCCTTACTGTTCTTGTTCCTGTTATAAATTTGGAGTGAGCATTGATTTGTCAAAGGTCTGGAGCTAATTTAACATGCAGCAGAATATTCTAGTGGATGAAAGGTCTGAGACACTGTGAAGTAACAAAAGTTGTATCAGCCATCTATTGCTGTGTAACAAAGCGCTCCGGAGCCTAGTGGCTCAAAACAACAACAATCATTGGTTTTGCTCGTGAATCTGCAATTTCAGGAGGTCTGGGCAGGGCCAGCTCCTCCTTGCTTTATGCAGCATTGGCTGGGCCAGCTCAAGTGGAGCCCGGAGGATTCACTTTCAAAATGGGTCACTCACATGGCTGGTAACTTAGTGCTGGCAGTCAGCTGAGAGCTTAGCTGGGGCTGGGGACCAGGGAACTCAGTTTATTTCCATGGTGAGCCTCTCTATGGGATGCTTAGGCCTCCTTATGGAATGGTAGCTGGGTTTCAGGTGTGAACATCCCAAACGGCAGGAAGTAGAAGCTGTCAATTTCTTAGCCTGGGCCTGGAAACTGGCACAGTATCACTGTTACCATATTTTATTGAATAATCAGTTACAGAGCCCATATTGAAGAGGAGGAGGGAACATAGAGCCCACCACTCCGTCGGAGGAAAGTAAAAAAATGTTTGGGTTATGTTGTAAAATCACCACAGAATGGTAGTCATAGAATGTCTATGACATATTTTATTCCACCTTCTTGTTCTCTTTTTTGACATATGCTGAAAACCCTTCAGAGAGGTGAACTTATTTCCCAAGAGCACACAGCAAGATAGTTACAGAGCCAAACACAGAACACAGGTCTTGATTTTTGGCTTTGTTCATCTCACTGAAAAAAAAGAGAACATTTTACTCAAATTGCTCTGACAAAGAGCAGTCCAGAGAAGTTCTAGAGACAACTCTTTAAAAATTACAGCTAGCCACAAATGGCTAAATCCCTCAAAGGTACACAGACATTCAGCACTATTACAGGGCACTGACATGGTAATATATTGTAACAATATAATCATAGGATGGCCATAAAAATATGATGATACATTAATCAACTTTCATCAGCCATTACAGTGATGCAGGGGATATGGCAATGAGCTAGAAAGAGGCCTTGTCCCCCCAGAGCAAATAGGCCAACAGAAGCTACAGACAATTCAACCAGAGGGTACAACAATGTTTGCGCTGTGATGAGGGAAGTCTATATAGTTATGAAAGCACAGAGAAGGGGAACCTAAAAGTTGGCTTGGAGGCCTAGAAATTCTTCCCAAATGATGGGATGTCTAAACCAAAACAGAAAGGAGAAGTAGTGGTTATTCAGGGCAGAGATTAGAGTATTTCAGGCAGAGAAAACAGCATGTGTAAAGACACATTGAGAATAAGACTCTAGGATTGCTTAAGGGACTGAATAGACTCAAATTGTCACAGGGTCTGGCATATAGTAGATTCTCAATAAAAAGTAGTTGAATTTAGCTGCACCTGGGTGGCTCAGTGGGTTAAGCATCCCACTCTTCATTTCGGCTCAGGTCATGGTCTCACGGTTTCGTGTGTTTGAGCCCCATGTCGGGCTCTGCACTGACAGTGTGGAGCCTGCTTGGGATTCTCTCTCTCCCTCTGTCTCTCTGCCCCTCCGCTTCCTCCCCTCTCTCTCAAAATATATTAATGAACTTAAAAAAGATGTAGTCGAATTTAAAAAAAAATACAGGTCATTCCCTGAGTATCTCTAGTCAATAAGGAAGGATTGATCTTCCTTAGCTCTTTCTCAGACCTGACTTAGCACTAAAGACTGTCGGTAAAAAAAGGAACAGGAAGATATGGCTAATGCACCCACATGGCAACCATACTATATCACATGCTGGTGCCCGATGCTCATGGATCAGGGACAGCCGAAGAAAGCCACTTTTCTGGCTGCTTCCACCAGTGCTAAGGCTATTTGTTTCTGTTTGTAAATGCTTAACGCATCCTGGAAAGGGTGTGGACAAACAGTCTTGGTGCAGTTATGTAGCCTTTGTTGTCAGAATGGAACGAATGCATCTCCTTGCTGCAGTAACTGCTAATTGTAAACTAGCTGATACAGTTCTCTGATGGCTTTAATTTTTTCTAACAGCCTTTGTCTTTTCTGAACCCTGCAAGAGTCTTAGCGGACATTCCAGTTCCCTCAGGGGTTTTCTATGATCACCACCAAGGACTTCCAGAAAACATATTTGACTTCAAGAGGAGACATTTTGTGGCACCTGGGTGGTTCAGTCTGTTAAGTGCCTGACTTGATTTCGGCTCAGGTCATCATCTCACAGTTCGTGAGATCAAGCCCCACATCAGGCTCTGTGCTGACAGTGTGGAGCCTGCTTGGGATTCTCTCTCTCTCTCTCTCTCTCTCTCTCTCCCTCCCTCCCTCCCTCTCTCCCTCTCACAGCTTTCTGTCTCTCCTCTGCTCATGCTCTCTCTCAAAATAAATAAATAAACTTAAAACAAAATAACCATCAACTTATAAAAAAAAAGGGGGAGACATTTCTCCGTTATGTAGCCCTCACTTCCTCCACCCTGCCCACACATACCAGTTTGCCTCTCATCTCAGCCCTTCATTGAATCTCTACAAATGTTTAAACCAATAGTGTGCAAGACACTGAATGAGGTAACTTGAGAGTCCAAAGGATGAATGAGACACAGGTTGTAGACTCCTTGAAGATACGTACCGTTGATTAAGAAAATATGTATGAAATAATACATTATAACATGTGGCAGAGTGTGACGCATGCTCTTGGAAGAGAAAAAAATGGTACACCACAGTGGAAAGAGGGTTTTTTTTCATCAAGAAAAGTCCAGGGAGACTAAGGTAAAAGAATTTTCTGAATTGAAACTTAAAAGATAAGTAAATGGAATTATATAAAAAAGTTTTCAAGTGAATGGATAATCATAGAATTAGATGCTCATTATCTCTCCAAGTTGTTCTGGACAGTTTGGGGAAGTAAGCACTCAGCTAGATCAACCCTGTGATAAATTGCTATTCTTAACCAATATTTGCTGCTTCTCCATATGGCAGGAGTAGACTTCTCTATCCTGTTGAATCCATGTATGGCCAAGTCATTGCATGGGCCAATGAATGAGCAGAATTATCAGTTCTAGGTAGAGACTTTAAAGACCAACAATTTCCTCAGTATATTCTCATTTCCGTCTGTCACAACTACAGGCGATATTCCAGATAGAAGCTGCTTTGCTACCTAATATTTGTCCCATCTAATACTTGTCCCAATCAGCTCAATGCAGAAAAGTAATATGAGGCTCAAAAAGTTGAGGTAGCAGGGTGTTATTTGACTGTTTGCTAATGTTCTAGGCATTGTAAGAGGTGTTTTACATGCGTGATTTCATTTGATTCCGACAACCTCACAATGTATAAATCATCACTTCCTCTATGCAGATGTAGAAACTCAGAGAAGTTAAGAAGCTTGCCCAAGGTCATAACAGGTAAGAATCATTGCTAGGATTCTGATCTCATGTTGTGTAATAGGGAGTTTGCTCCTTTTGTAGTGTTACACTACCTATCAAATAGCAAGGATATCACACTCTTAACTTCCCTAGCAAACCGTGCCCTTATTCTAAACTTGATGATCATGTTACTTAAGCCTGGGCTTTGGAAACAAGTGGGTGAGAACCGTGATACCTGTTTCATTATTTGATATGTGTTGGAAACATGGATCCCTGACCAATAATAAATAATTTCATTTAAATCAAGGAAAAGAGATTAACCTCAGCAATTATTTAAATCCATTGTGCCCTATCAAACCTGAGTACCAGCAGTTACTTATCTTGGATCTTAGGTTTTTGTTTTTGTTTTTTTAATTTGTGATTAAAAAATTATGTGTCTGGGTGGCTCAGTCGGTTAAGTGTCTGACTCTTGATTTCAGCTCAGGTCATGATCTCACTGTTCATGAGTTTGAGCACCACATGGGGCTCTGCACCCATGGTGCAGAGCTTGCTTGGGATTCTCTCTCCCTCTCTCTCTGCCTGTCCCCCATTCTCTCTCTCTCTCTTTCTCTCTCTCTCCTCTCTCTCTCAAAATAAATAAATAAACTTTAAAAAGAAATGAATTTGTGATCACTGATGAAGTCACAAGGTTAGATTTCCTTTGGATTCCATAGGACAATGAAAGATTACATATTCAATAGAAACACAGTGTTTCCCGAGACTTGACTTTACCTCTGCAGCCCTTTCAGAAACATGAGGCTGCAATTCTCACAATTACCCAGCTTTTACAGGTTGGAAATTTTGCTATGAAAAGCCAGATATTCACAATCAACAGAACCTAGTGCAGTCAAGATACGTATTAAACGAGTATGCATTGGACCCAGGAGACTTGGTCACCAGGGAAAGAGGTGCCCTGTTGGAGGCTGAGATGGGGGCATAAGGAAAGGACAGGCTTCAACAAAGACTCTATAAATCAACTTGGTTAACTTCTACCTTCTTTGTCTTATTATCCACCCCTTTTTCCCTTTGGTCACCTCCTCCTCTTGACTCTTTCCTGCTATAGATGTGTCTACCTATAGTTAGTGTTCAGTGTTAGAGAAATCTATATTTCTTTTTTCCAAGCGTCTAGTACATTTTTGCTGTCGAACTGAATTTTTAAAATTTTACATAATATCATTTCTTAGATCTAGGTATCCCAACCACAATGTTAGAGGTTTTAGCAGATATTCGGATGTATTTATTGATTTTATAGTCCAGTTAGTGGTTTTTATGTTTCTACACATATATATTGGCACCACACAAAAACCTACAGAAACAAAGAGAAGAAAAGAAGACATATGAGAAACAGCGCACAAATTAGACACAGACCATGGAGCCTTGGGCCTGACAGCTGAGTAGCAGATGGAGGGCCAAGCAAAGGGCAAAGGATGGCTGGTGAGATAACGCATCAGCCAAGCTGGACAAGTGATGATGTAGAAATAAGAGGCTAGATGGATCAATGTGCCGGTGAGCATCCTTCATGTTTTACTGAAATTTTTCTTTCAAGAATTTCAATTAAATCACTTCTTAGCATTTTCCAAAATTTGACACTGAGATTCTTTGCCTTGGGCAAGACATTACATAAAGCTGATCAATTAGAGGCCATTTGATCTTTTTATTTTCCTTTGCTAGATTTTTTTAAAAAGTTTATTTTATTTTGAGAGGGGAGGAAGGGCAGAGAGAGGGAGAAAGATAATCCCAAGCAAGCTCTGTGCTGTCAGCATGGAGCCCGATGCTGGGCTCAAACTCACAAACTGTGAGATTATGACTTGAGCCAAAACCAAGAGTTGGACGCTTAACTGACTGAGCCACCCAGATGCTAGATTTTTGCTAGATTTTTTTTGCTAGATTTTTAATTTTGAGCTGCTTCACACACACACACACACACACACACACACACACCATGAAAAATACCACACTGGACACCCAGTTACCAGTAGCCTTCCTCATCCAATAGGCTTTTCTGTGACACTTCCCTTGCCTCTTCCAGGAAAACTATGGCAAGACCCATAGCTTTTCTTTTCACTCGCAGATAGATTGAAAAGCCCTCTTCTTTTCCCAAAACAACTTCACTTCAGCAATCCCACTCTGGAATAATATGCAAAACTTAAAACTCATCAAATTCAGAGCTTCTCCCCTCTCCCAGCTGAGACATGATCTGCGTGGAAAACCTGCATTGAGAAAGGCACAAGGTTTGCTTTTTCTCTAGTTTACCACCTCGAACATCTACCCCTCTGCCCCAAGCTTGCTAGCCACAGTTTCTGACCATTATAGAGTCAAATTCTGGGGAATGGCCAGGAGAAATAAGGAAAACCAAAATGCTGCTTCCTGGTAGCAATATGAGCAAGTATTGGCTTCCTCTAGCTGTGGTGAATTTTTACTTTTATGTCTATTGTGGGATTCCCCATGGGTTCTTTGGAGAACTCCTCCACACCCATAACTGAGGATGTTCCACCTGCTGGATCCTGACGTGGGGGATGCATTCTCTGCCTGACCTTTTGTGAAATCTACCATTGATTCACTGTTTCTTGGGATTCTTCCTCGACATACACCTTCTCCCATTACTCCTTTAGATGCCCTCTTGGGCAAAGTCCTTTTAAGTAATTTCAGGCTCACCTACTCACTGACCTATATTTAGTCCATCAGAAACTCAAATCTTTGATCAGTCATCAATAGATATCACTTACTCTCAGTCACAGCCATGGGTTGCTTTAGCCAAGTCCTCGAACTTTCAATTCCTCAAAAATGTAGCAATATACCAATCTATGGTGCCTCCCAAACTTGACGGGACATTTTAGTAGAATCTTGAAGTGGTTTCATAGATAGCCTTCTCAAAAGAGACTTGAGGTGATGGGAAAGGGTCTCTATCCCTTTTCCATGGTGATGAGGCACTCACAGGGCACAAGAACATTCTCTAAATTACAGTCTCTTTATTCTCCAACTCTCTCAGCTTCTTCAAACTTTTTTTTACATGTTTATTTATTTTTGAGAGAGTGCAAACAGGGGAAGGACAGAAAGAGGGGGACAGAGGATCCAAAAGGGGCTCTGTGCTGATATCAGTGAGCCTGATGCGGGGCTTGAACTCACAAACTGCAAGATCACGACCTGAGCCCAAGATGGAAGCTCAACTGACTGATCCACTCAGGCGTCCCAAGAAGAGTCCCATTTTAAAGTAGGACACACTCTCCCACACTTAAACACACATACACGAACACATTCTCACTGAAATATGTGTAGTTTCCTATAATAAATGTGTGTTTCCCTCCCTGCACCAACACTACACTTTCATAATGAATGTAGTCTCGCAATATATGTATCTGGTAGGGCAGGTTCTTCCATTTTGCCTTAATTTTTTTTTCAAAATTGTCTTGATGCTTTTGGCTTCTTATATCCTGTTTAAATTTTTTTAATGCTTGTTTATTTTTAAGGGAGAGAGTGAGAGAGAGAGCGAGCGTGCACATGAGTGGGGGAGGGGCAGAGAGAGAGGGAGCCACAGAATCCAAAGCAAGCTCCAGGCTCCGAACTGTCATCACAGAGCCCAATGCAGGGCTCGAACCCATGGACTGCAAGATCATGACCTGAGCAGAAGTTGGACGCTTAACCGACTGAGCCACCCAGGAGCCCCGAACTGTTTAAATTTTAAGATCATCTTATCAACAACCACACTCACACACATGTGCGCATGCATGCACGTACAAAATTGTTGGGATTTTTATTGACACAACATCCACACACGTAGTGCTCTCTGCCTGGTTTGCTCCACTCAAGTTGTATATATTTCTGATTAGATTTCCTCGTCAGTAAGATTTGTTGCTCTTATGAACAGGATTCCTAAAATTACATTTTCTAATTGGTGGTTGCTTATGGATTGGGACATTGTTGACTTTTCAAATCTTATTTTTATCCACTCACCTTGTTGAAATTTCTTATTAGTTCTAATAGCTTGTTGAGTCTCTTGGATTTTCAATGGAAGCAATTGGGTTTCTGAAAACAATGACAATTTAACTTCTTCCTCTGGATTCTTAAAGCCATTATTCCTCTTCCTTGTTTGTTGCCTTGCTTACAACCTCTGATGCCATGCTAAATCCAGTGAAAACAGGCCTTCTTATCGTGTTAGTAAATTTTAAAGGAACACAGGCATCACTCTTTAGTGTGGCATTTGCTGTAGATTTTTTAAATCTTCCAGATTAGTCATTGCGAATGGCCTTCGAGATGGATAGTCAGAGGCACTAATCAGCAGTAACACTGCCCCTGGAGCGCTGCTCTGGGAAACAGATAGACAGTTAAGTGATTTCCTTGAGGTGTCCTGGCCAGTCTCTGGCATCGGCAGCGTTGGGCCATTCTTTTAGGGTGCTTGTGTTAATCCCCTATCTCTGAAATGCATCCTTTACTCAGTTGCCTCATTTTTGCATTGTTTTGGGATTTTAACTAAGTGCATTTCCTTTGTCTTTCCAAGTAGACCAAGCAGACCGTAAGATCTTTGAGAATAAGGGCTAAACAGTCCCTTTCTCTTATCTCCCATAAACTCTTTAGAATATAAGTTTTATGAGGGAAGGGGCTTTGCCTATTTTGCTACTGCTGTTTTCCAAGTGCCAAGTACAGTGTCAGGTACTGTAGGCTCTAAATATTTTGGAATGAATGAGGGAGCTCACACTCCTCCAACCCCTCACAACTTCAGCCCATGTCTGGCACGTTGCTGTGGACACTGGGTGCATTCAGAAAATGTTGGTGGAATGAGTGAGCCATTCGAGCCCCTAGTCTTTTATTTTGATTCTACCATTCTTTCACCTGGACATCTCTATTTCAAAATAGCTTAAGTAAAGCTTGATGTTGATATTTTTGTCAATGCCAGGAAAAAAAAAAGTTTGACAAGTGTGCAATCTAACTTCATGAATTTCACAACAGATGACACCCATTTTGATAAATGCATATGATTCTGCAGCTGATGAAAAAGAAAAATGATCATCATGTTAATGGTCTGTCATGAGACTGTAAAACCACATGAAGATGGGAAACAGGAAAAGTCCTCACACTGGCTTTCCAGGGGAGTCAACATAATTTGGTTAACAAGACACACTTATCTGTGAATGAATTATAGCTAAGTGTGAACCTGGCAGTTCAATTATAAAATATGTCAAAGCTTTCCAGAAGCGATTACCACCATAACATTGAATAAGGTTACCATGGGCAGAACAGACTAATTGGTAGAGTTAGGTCTATTTTTAAATGTCAAACAACATCTTGCTCCTCTTAAAGTGCCGCTCACTGCCCCTAAACTGGGAATACTAACTACCTACTGGTTTCTCATTCCCACCATTATGATCTCTCCATATTTGCTTTTTATTTTTTTAAATTTGTTTTTATGTTTGTTTGTTTGTTTAGAGAGAAAGCAGAGGAGGGGCAGAAAAAAGAAACAAAGAGAGAGAGAAACAAAGAGGGAGGGAGAGAGAATCCCAAGCAGGCTCAGCGTTGTCAGTGAGGAGCCCCCTGCGGTGCTCGAACTCATGAACCATGAGATTATGACCTGAGCCAAAACCAAGAGTCCCATGCTTATAACTGATTGAGCCACTCAGATACCTCTCCATATTTGTTTTTTAAATCACATGGTTGGGGAGAGGTCATGGAAATCTGAAACCAAGTCCCAGCCCCGCCTCCCATGGGGTGGCGTACTGTAGGGTATGAGAGGGAAGAGCTCTTGATCCCATGGTTTCATTCCCTGCCCCCCCCCAACTTCAAGCTCTGCTCCTGCCCTGCAGATGCTTTCAGCTGCATGAACTAGGTTGTCTGTCCGTCCACCTGCCTCTTTACTTAAAAGCAGAAAGCTTTCTCCCAGATGCAGTCATAGCCCTCAAGAACAGTTGTCTGATCAGAATCGACAAAGTCATTCACCATCCTCCTATGATCCCTTTATTGATTCAGCTGTCATCCTCCCTCCCTAAACATACTTGTATGGACAAAGAATCTAGACTCCCAACTGTCCTACTTTGAATTCCCCCAGACGCAAACTCTGAGTCAAGAATCTCAGTGCAAGTAGTTTTTTGGGAAGTGATCCCAGAAAACACCAGAAAGAGAGTGGGGGAAGTGAGACAGGAAAGGAAAGGAAACCAACAGAAGGGGCATTACCATAAAGTTACCATTGGAGGCAATGTGAGCTCAATTCCACTGGAAACTGGGGGAAATACTGCCAAACACACTTCAGAATTGACTCAGGTAGCCAGAGAAAGCCCTCAGATGCAATTTCTGGCATTTAAAGTTGGACTGGCAGGCAATGAAATAGTTAAGGCTGAGGAGATGTGGGAAGGGCCTTGACAGCATCTGCTACTTCAACCAATCAGGGGTAATCTGGTAACTCTGCCTATCTGTGGAAAAGCCCTTTTAGCAGCCTTTACAAAAGAAAAGAAACAGATACAAATCATCAGGCAAAGTACTAACAATTCCAACTACACCCATCACGCCACGTCCGACCATTAAATGCTACTACTCATTCTACTATGCCAGCTCCCTATCTTCACATGGACAACCTGTGTTGTTCTCAGTAGAGATTAAATCCGGAGTGAAAGTGTTCAGCATTCAAGTATATTTCTTGCTACAGAAAAAAAAAAAGTCTATATAGATAATATTTTCTTAGAGCTAGGCAAATAGTTTTGTGTGGGCAAATATTCTTATTTTAGGAATAGGAGAACTATAAATCCTAAGGCAATTATCTTTAGGAAAATAACAAAGTAACAGAAGAAAGAGTATTATCTTACCTTTAATGACTTTTTATAATATCAAAATAAATCATTACTGACTGAGTTGAGAGGTAATTTCAATATTATAAACAAATCACTATAACAATTAAGTTATCAGGAATGAAATCAAACTGAATATAAAAACTATTCTCCAGTAACTCAAGATGGCTTTGCCCCTTCAGTAGGAGACTAATGAGTTCCAACTATCAAATTTTCAAAAGACTCTTCTTAAATGTTATCTCTTGGAGTCTCGGGTGCTGTTTTGCCCCAAGTGTTTATAGCCCGGGACAGGAGAATGGAAATTACCACCTAGAAGAGACTAAAAATAGATAGTGCACAGTGTATTCTAAACAATGAAAGAAACAAATGAGAGAAAACACTGAGAGAAAGAAATGAGACCAGAATGCCAACACCAACATTCTAATAGAAAGACCTTTGTTGACATTGAGCTGACTTCTCCTTTGAAGAGGAAATATATTTACTTTGTCCTAAATTCTTTTCAATGTCCTTTTCCATAAAAATCTTATGAGTCTCTGAAAAGTTCTGTAGGATAAAACTAAAGATATTATTACCATCTTACAGAGGAAGACTGAGGCCTGGAAAGGTTCAAGTGCCTTTGGCGGGACAGCAACAGAGCATGAAAGTCACCTCATCCAGACGCTGTCTGAAGTTCCTCCTGGAAAAAAAAAAAGGAAACCTAGAACCTAAACTCAGGCAGAGAATATAAATCAACAACAGGCTGGCAACTTTCAGAATATAATCTCAAGACAGTGACTCTTTGAGGATGAAGAGAGCTTACATAAGGACCGCAGAGATAGGCAGCACACAAAAACTGCCCAAAATGATCTTCAGTGAATGCTAGATCTTGGGTTGCACAAATATATTCAGGCTGTTTAATATCAGTCCTTGACAATTTCCTTTAGCTTTCATGATTGCTGGAAATAAATATATGCTACCCCTAAAGCTCAACCCTCAAAGGAAATACCTAGTGCTGATAAACAAGTTCTATAATTTCATGTGCTCTCTAAAAAGTAATGACTCTCAGAAACTTTAGAACATTCCAAGAGCAAGTTAAGGAAATGGCAATTTATTTAGTATGTTAATAAAACATGGAGATGCCCGAAGCAAGCCAGTATAATATGGTGGGAAACTTTCACTAGATAACACCCATTTGTTGTTGTCATCTGATCTGCATAGAACTGAGGACAATACCAGATTCACCATTGAGTCGGTTGGTTGGGCTGTTTTTCCACTTTGGAGACTCTGCTTGGAATACTTACAAATTAGTTTCCTTCTCAAGTATCCATTGCAGCTAATGTAAACAATCCTCATGTATTAGGTCTGTTGGAAAGAATCTCAAAGCCCTTATTCAATGATGCACTGCTTTATGTATGGCTATAGATACATGAGAATGTCTGGTCATCTGTTCGATAAATTTGTTGAATGCTTACCCAGATGCAAACACTACTTCTAGCATTCGATTGGAGAGACAAGAGCTATTTTAACTGCTACATTGTAACAATGGAATAAGTTAGCATGAGTGTTAAAAAAATGTGATATTGGGTAAAGAATTAGTTGAGAGAAGAATGTGCTAATCCAACTTGGGATGTGACCAAGATCAACCATGTACCAAAAATAATAACTTTAATTTAAAAAGTATATAACTTCTCAGGGCGCCTGGGTGGCTCAGTCAGTTGGGCGAGCGACTTCGGCTCGGGTCATGATCTCACGGTTTGTGGGTTCAAGCCCCGAGTCAGGCTCTGTGCTGACAACTCAGAGCCTGGAGCCTGCTTTGGATTCTGTGTCTCCCTCTCTCTCTGCCCCTCCCCTGCTCACGCTGTGTCTCTCTCTCAAGAATAAATAAACAATAAAAAATATTATATATATATATATATATATATATATATATAACTTCTGCTTTTTTCAAACACCAGACATTCCTAATTTATATTAGGAGAAGCTAATTGCTTTTCCAATAATAAAGCATCCCTTACCTAACTTGTACCCCTAATTCTTTGTGTCTTTGTCTACCCACCTCTCCCTTCTTTGTCAACCCGCTACATTGAATTAATTCCACAACTCACTTTTTCTCTTCTGCTCTCTAGTCTACCAGTGAAATTAATCAAAACAAGGAAATAAGAACCATTTCAACCAGTGGTCTTTGGTCCCCAGGTAGTTCTTCCATGCAGGTATGCATTGCTTATACAACGTGTTTTTAGTTGCCATTGGCAAAATTCACCAGTGTTCTCCATCATGCCACCTAAATCACATCATTGGTTGGACACAACCTTGCCTCTTGCACCATGGGCAAAAGAGGAGCTGTGAACTATCCACCCTCCAATGTGGAATTTTGTCTAACACTCCTCCCCTCGCCCTACCTTCATTACTGCCGATCTCGGGGAAAGACATATCTCTTCTCATGGTGAAGGCTTATCTTGTCACCTGGCCCCTGGCCCCTCCTCTTCCACTCTGTCAAGCCCATTTATTCCCTGACCCACTATTTTCTATCTCTGCTGTCAGTTTTTACAAAACCACTCTGGGCCTTTTTCAGTAGAGCCTTGATATATTATTACATATATGTGTGACCTAATATATGGCATTAAAAATTCTTGAGCCTTCCTTAGCTTCAAATTTCTCTTTCTTTGATTTCCAGAAGGCACCATCTCCTGACCTACCACTCTGCCACCTACTCTCAGTCACTGTCACTAACTTTCCCTCAGGATTTTTCTGTTCATCAAAATTAACACACGCAGATTGCAGAAATTTTTGAGAATACATTCAAAGAGAGTAAAATAAAATTTTCTAAATATAAATAATCTGAGCATTGTGGAGTAGCTCTCGCTAGGCCATATGTTTTCATAATCAAATTCCAATCGTGCTATGTTCATTATCTTGATTGTGGTGATGATTTTATAGGCATATACATATGTCAAAATGTATCAAATTGCAAACTTTAATACATAAAGTTTATCGTATGTCAATTACACCTCAATTAAGCTGTTTTTAAAATGTAAACAATATAAGGAGAAATACATATTATTCAGAAATATAATTAAGGCAATTGAAATTGAGTATTTGAATCTACTATAATTTTTTAAAAATCTTCGGCAATGAATGCATTGACAAAGGAGAACGAAGAGGGTATGAATGATCATTGTAACTGAAATGCAGAACTGGATTCCTTGTTTCGGTTTGGGGCTGAAATTCTCCTACCTTGGGAAGGTTGTCTCTTTCTGTTTGGCTGGAAAAAGCATAATCTAACAGACATGATAACCAAAGCAATCAGAGCCATGTTTGTGAGATTAAAAAAAAAAAAATCAGTCATGCTATAAATAGCTTTGTAGTCAGTTTTTTCCACATAAGCACTCTGCCATATCAATTAAAATTCCCCAACACATGGAATATTTGGGATATCTCACAGATGCTCAAACACCCAATGAAGAGATTGTAATTTATTTACCTGAGTACCCAATAATAGGATAATGGCTTCTTTCCAACTTTTGATGATCATAAAAATAAATGATTAATATTCTTGTGCATAAAATGTTTGTGCATCCAGATGGTCCCTTGAGATAGATTCCTGGGAGTGAAACAACTGAGCAGAAGAGAACCACCAATCTTAAGGTTCTTTTTACATCACTCTCAGTTGTTTTCCTGAAAGGTTAGGCCAATTCACTCTCCCATTGGCTGTGGATAAAAATGATCATCTCCCTGCACTGTCAACATCTTTGTACATTTTTAAAACCTCTTGCTATTTTTTAGGTGAAAAGATATCTTGTTGTTTGGGTTTGCATTCTTTACTACTAAGGAAGTCAGATATGTTTCTGATATAATTTGGGAGCATGAGTACATTTTTCTTTTCCGTTTGTGTGTTGGCCCATTTTTCTATGGAGACGTTAGCGCTTTGGTTGCTGATTGGCACTCGACTTATGTATTAAATATACTAACCTTTCACCTGTCCTATTACCCCAGAATGTACTCAACACATCTCACTTGCTTCTATTTTAATGGAGTTTTCAGTGTACCTAGAAAATATTTGCATGTTTATTTGTTTATTTAACACAAAGTGATTAATCGTTTTTCCTTTGTGTTTTCTTCCAGTGCTTTTAAGCTGAGAAATATTTTTCTCAACTCAGGATCAGTTGTAATACTACCTATTTTATCTTCCAGGGTGTTTTATTTTTTTGAAGAATGGTTGACATAAATGTTATATTGGTTTCAGGTGCACAACATAGTGATTCTATGATTCTATACATTGCTCAGTACTCACCAGGATAAATGCTCTTCTAGAGATTTTGTGGTTATATTTTTTAACTTTAAATCCATCTGAAACTTATTTCCATGTATGATATAAGATGAGAATGTAACCTGATATTTTTTCCCAAATATTTTTCTCAGCACTTTTGTTGAGTGTGTCATCCATTGGCATTAGTCTGTGATATTTACTTTAGCATACACTAAATTCTTCCATATGCTAGGATCTGCTTGAGGGCTATCTGTTCCCCTGTGTTGATCATTCAGTACTTCTGGTCATAATGATGCTGTAGTTGTATAATATGTTTGATATTTGGTAAAGCAAGTCGTTCCAACTGCCCACATTTTCACATTTCATAACATTATTCATCAGTGCTTTCTTCACACGGAACTTCCTATAACATTCCAGAAAACAATTCCACTGGGACTTAAAAAATTCCTTATCCCCAGTTGATAAGAGGGGGCAGGGAAAGGGCAAAGGAAGGCATTGCTGGAGTCCTAGGCCTTTGGAGAAGTGAGGAAGGCTGTGGAATTCCCTTCCATTCAATCCCCTCCCCTCTCTGAAATAACCCAAAGTCTTGCCCACAACCAAAGCTGAACAAAACACGATGACAGTGAAGTCAGGGAAGAGGCTCCAAGGGTAAGGCCAGTAGAGACTTTGAGGGGCCCCGTTAGAGATGGAGACTGCAGGGTCAGTCTTCCAGCAGTTTGCACATTCCTGGTTGGTATTATTATTATTTTTAATGTTTATTTATTTTTGAGAGACAGAGAGAGAGAGAGAAGGAGAGAGGCAGAGAGAGAGGGAGACACAGAATCCTAACCTGGGGCTCAAACTCACCGACTGAGAGATAATGACCTGAGCTGAAGTCCGATGCGTAACCGACTGAGCCCCCCAGGCGCCCCCCAGGTTGGGTATTAATTCCTGAGTTTCACGCTGATCACATGATCGGACTTCAGAGGAAACCAAATTTGAGCAAGTTTGCAGGTGCCCCCACGCGGGGTGCTGTATCCACAGCGGCAGGCTGGTGGTTGAGCTAGGCTGGGGAGGAGATGGGGTTTGAAAGGGTAAATGAAACGGACAGGTTTTCAATAGCATCTAAAAACGAAGTCAAGGAATCATCCCCAAATGTCCTTAAGGGGTCTGTGACCCAGCAGGGGAGGGACTTTTCATATGGCACAGTTGTGGGAGTGAGGCTGGGAATGGAGAAAAATAAAACCATTTCCTCTTTGTATCCCACAGAGATGAGACAGTTCAATAAAACACTATGAATAAGCAAAGAGGAGAAAATAAAAATCATCTGTTATCCCACAAGGCAGCTATAACTAATATTAACCGATGTTTGCTAGAGATTTTTATGGGGATTTCTTTTCAAAAATGCAATTATAATGTACTCACTGTTTTTTAACCTATCTTTTATTCTCCAGAATATTTTCTGAACATTTGTGCTTTAAAAAAGCATATAACATAATTTGTAATAGCTTAGAATATTTTATACTATGGGTTGATGATAATTTGCTTAAGCAGTGCCATAACCTTGTATGTTTAGAGTTGTTTCCAATGCTTTACCGTTATATAAAATCCTGCACTGGACATCCCTAGAACTGAATTTTTGTGCCTCTATGCTTTACCGTTATATAAAATCCTGCACTGGACATCCCTAGAACTGAATTTTTGTGCCTCTAATTATTTCCTTTCAGTAAATCCTAGTAATGGAGTCACTTTATCAAAAGGTATATAGATTCAAAGCTTTTCCTATAAGCTTCTAATTCCCCTTCAGTCTACACACCCAACAATAGCCCGAGAGTCTGTTTTTCTGCATTTTGGCCCACACTGAGTATATTCCTTGTTTTGGGTTGCCCAATCTATTTGTGATATATTTTTTAACTTTTTAAAATTTAAGTTTATTTATTTTTTTGAAAGAGAGAGAATCCCAAGCAGGCTCCACACTGTCAGCACAGAGCCCCATGCAGGGCTCAAACCCACAAACCTTAAGATCATGACCTGAGCCAAAATCAAGAGTCAGACACTTAACCAACTGAGCCACCCAGGCGCCCCTATTTGTGATATTTTTTAAAGATGTAATTAAACAAATGCTAATGAGAGCTGACAGTTTTCACTAGTTTATTAGCTATTTGTTTATCTGGGCTGTGCACCACCTGTTTCTGTCTTTTGCCCATTTTTCTACTACTGTACAACCTTTACTATTGTTTATAAAAGCTATTTATATATCTATCATATATATCGCAAATATGTTTCCCAGTTCTTGATTGTTTATGATGTTCTTTTCCATACCAGAGTTTAAATTTTCTTAGATTTGACCACATAAAATTATTTTATGATCTATGCCAGGGGTGAACAACCTTTTGCTGCAAAGGGCCAGAGAATAAATATTTTAGGCTTTGGCAGCCAAACAGACTCTGTTCCAACTCTGTCTTTGCAGAGCAGAAGTGGTCACCGACACCCATCAATGACTGCATATGTCTTCATTCTAACTTTGGCCGTGAGTGGGCAGTAGTTTGCCTACCTTGACTTTAAGCTCTCAGTGCCATGCTTTGAAAGTGGTTCTCCACCACAAGGATATATTATTCGATATTCCATTCTGGTCTGTATTCTATTCTTACATTTATGGCTTCACTTGTTAAATTTCTGGTTTTAATACATTTATAATTAATTTTGTTGGTTTAATTTTTTCTCGAATGGGTTACCATCTGGCCTAAAATCATTTATTGAATAATCCATACTTCCCCAACTGAATTGACTTGCAAACTTTTCTAAATTAAAAAATATGGACACCTGCACACATACTTGGGTCTTTAAAATGTTATTACTATTCTGGGGCTAGCAGCAAGCCTTTAATCATTAGAGTTTGTTAGTACATTTTGATATCTTATAGAGCAACTTCACACTACTCATACTCTCTAAATCTTTGTTGTTGATTTTTTTCTTCTTTTCCAGAATGTTCTTTAGACTCAATTTTGCAAGTTCTGATAAAAATTGCATTGTGTTTTGATCGCAATTGCATTAATCCGTAGATTAATTGCCAGATAAACTGACAGTCCAAGATCGTGGTATACACACAGTGGAGGCTACTTTCTCATTATCTTTGGTCACATTAATTGACTTTATACTCAACAGATGCAACTAAAGAAAACTACATCTTTGTAATTTGGGATTAAATGTAGTATTTCATTAGAAAATAAGATTTGTGCTTAAAATTCTGAAACATACCGGTTTACCCTACTGACATCATTATTACTAATTTTGCTTCTGTCATCTTACTTTATACCTTAATATATATACATATATATTATATATTAATTATATAATATAAGTTATAATTAATTATATAATATAATTATAATTATATATTAACATATAGTTTATACACATATATAATTTATTTATTTAATATATATATTTAGTATATATATATATATTTTTTTAATTTTAAAGAGAGAGCACACGAGTAGGGTAGAGAAGCAGAGGGCGAAGGAGAGAGAAAAATCTCAAGCAGGTTCCACACTCAGCTCAGAGCCTGATGTGGGGCTCAGTCCCATGACCCTGAGACCATGACCTGAGCTAAAATCAAGAGTCAGAGGCTCAACCAACTGAGCCACCCAGGAGCCCTCTACCTTAATATTTTTACTTCTTCCTTCTGATTTCCTTTGTTTCTCATTCCTTGACAATAACCAGCTTTAATTCTGATAGAGGTTATTTAGAAGTTACTTTTATAAACAAGTTTACACTCCACTACTCTGTATGAATGAGGAGTGAAATGATACCATTTGAGTCTCCCTTGTTTGAGACAAAGGGTATAACACAATCTTACATTGCTGACTCTCACCACCTGGCCCCAGCAACCTGAGTTTTTATTAATAACATAATAAAGAATTTTAGATCCACCATCTTTTAAAATAATCATGTATCTCCTCATTTTGGAATGATTTTTGACATTTTGATTTGATTTGATAATCAGATATTTTTATAATATATGATTCTTCCATTCTACAGCTATTTCACAAGGCCTATGTCTTCCTGTGCTCTATTGTCAATGCCAGGTAGTTTCTTGAAGTTTTCCTCTGGATTCACGGGTAGATGATTATCAGAAATTTGTTATTCTTCTGAGTCCTCTAGATAAATCTCTTTCTCCTTCTTCTGAAGTATTTTTCACAGGCCTTGTTGTTCCTTACTGCTTATTCATCTTAGCCCTTCATCTTGTCCCCTGTCCCCTGTTAGGGGTAGAATATCCTCCTCCTACCTACCAGAAAATGACAGGCCGATGTACGAGCATAAACAAAATTTAACTTTGTGTACCTTTGCACCACGTGAGGGGGAGTCTTCTTCCTACCCCACCATCTGGTTACTTGGTGCTCTGAATTGATGTGTTACATGAAAAACTACAATTCCCAGCATGCACTGCTAGCAGCGTTCTTCCTACAATGGCCCCCTATAAATAATGCCCTGTAACCCTATGTTCTGTGTATGTACTGTTCCTTCCCAAACCCAGGAGAAAAGAAAGAAAGATGCCTCAGCTTTGGGCTGGTTCAAATCCTGAATCTCTGGGTGAATCTCTAGTGACTGAAGCACAAACTATTTTCTTACGTTTTATGAAGCTGCCTTTGTGTCCCACCCCAGCTCCTGTTGTCTTGAAATTAGTTCCAGTTTCTTTGAGGTTCTGGTGTTCTATTACTTATCAGTCTTATTTTCCATGTTGGGAGCTTTATCCACCGCCCCCCACCCCCCCACTCCAGGCCTTCATTAGTGGTTTTTTTTTGTTAGATGTTGAGAGAGGTTTCCCTGGGGACTGTTAGCCAGATGCCACTTCGAATAACAACAGCAGCAGCAGCTAACATTTATTGAGCACTTACCATGTACCATCCATCCATTTTCTCATTTAATCACCACAACAACCCTCATTTAACCTCTCTAAGACTAATTTGCCCAAGGACATTCTCTGCTAAGGGCACACACTGCCATGCACTTGTATTTAAAATCCTTTGCAACCTCTCAGGCTGCTTGGGATTCAAGCAAATATAGTGTGCCATCTTTCTTATACTTTTCTAAATTTCTTAATTTTTCTGATCCTGAATTAACCCCTTAAATGCCGGTGTTTCCTTCTTCCTTTGCATATTGTTATGATACATAAGCTCATTAGCTAACTCTGTGATTAATCTCTCGCTTGATATACATCTCATGGCATTCATGCCTCATTAATGAGCATTTAGTAATCAAGGATCCTTTAAAACTCTTTTAATTGAAGAAATTATATGTTCCAGGTACTTGAGTGAATGTCTTCCTTCTCTGTGTCATTTTTTAAACGTTGTAGAAGAAAGGTCTTAGATGGCCACAGCAATGCTAAGGAAGCAAAACACCGATACACAATGGTTGTAAGATTTTCTGGAAAGCAGGCTGAGATGGAGTTTAAAGTGCATGATGGTTTTTAGGGAGTGATCTTGGGATCAACAACAGTGGGAAGAAGGAAAAAGCAGCAGGATTGAATCCGGAGAAATGGAGTTGCAAACGAACGACCAGCAACAACCTCAGCTAACTCCTGGAGGAGGTCCGAGCCTCCAGAGTTCTCCCAAGTTGGGCCAAGATAGTTGAATTGTAGTACTTCCTCATCAATCAGCAACTGGAAATGGGCCACCTGGGCAGGGGGTGGCCTTGGAGGGATGGCGCTACAGCCTGAGGCATGCTCTGAAGGGCTGACATTGAGAGCAAACCATTCTTCATTGAAGGGGCATCTAGGTGGGGAGTATCACAGGGGTCTCTCACAATCCTCTCTGAAGTCAATCGTACCAAAGATGGGCGCACAGCTTCAGTGCATTTCCAGTTACTTTCAGGCTTGATGTCACTTTCTAGTACTTTTAAAATTCCAACAAAATGAAGATGCAGAGTGAATTGCTACTTTCGATGGGACTTGGCTAGTAATCGCTAAATCTAAGAACATTTGGGAAGGAAAGAGAACTGCCACACTGAGCAGTCTATGGCTCAGACCTTTTACGTCCATAATTTCATTTCAACAGCTTGAGGTTACAGCTGAGAAAATGTAGACAGAAAACTTATCCACAGCTGACCCATTGTATGCTTAGAATGAGATCGCCACAGAACTCTTGGTCCCCCATGATGGCTCCTTCTGACAAAGTGGCTGTGATGTCACAGACATCTCACTTCTGGCTTTGGGAGTGTTTTGGCAAATGGTGGCAGAGCCTATGGCCAGGGAGCCTGGGCCAGAGCAGATGGTCTGGATGGTGCTCAGCACTACCCCAGGAGGGGACAAAGGGATCTATTTAAAAACAGGATCTATTAAATACGTCCCCTCACAAGGGTCTTCAGTGATCCCGGCATGTTGATGGGTCTTCCCGCCTTGTGGGAACCTAAGTGACAGAACCCATCAATCAATGAATATATTCTGAGAACATCTGTCACGTGCTTGGGCAGCAGAGGAGGCACAGAGATTTAAGAGTGGCATGTCATAGTCATAGAAGCACTGGCTTCCCATTTCACTTAGAATAAAATTCAAATTCTTTGCTATGGCTTATAATCCTTACCTTTATATTATATTATATACCTTATCCCCGTCTATTTGTCAGGTCTTATCCTCCCCCCACCCTTATGCTCCAGCCACACTGTTTTGTTTTGTTTTGTTTTGTTCTGTTTTCAAAAGCTATTCCACTTGCCTGGAATCATCTTTCCCAAATCTCTGTGTAATTGGCTTAGTCCCTTCTTCCAGGTTTCAGCTCAAATTTTTCTGTTTCGGAGAGGTTTTCTCTGATTCCCATAGCTACAGTCATCCTCAAGTTAGCACTGCTTTAATTTCTTCACGGTACTCTTCACTTTCTCAAGTTATCCATCATCTGTCTCCCCAAAGCATGGAAACTGCATGGAAATAGGGAGCTTCTTTGTCCTCACTATTTAGAGCAGTGCTTGACACATAACAGAGACTCAGATAATTATTGAATGAATAAAGCAAGCAGGAGAACTAGGTTCCATCCCTACTTCTCCAAGCGGTATGAAATTGGGAGGATCATTTAACCACTTTGTGGGTTTTGTTTCTTTGTTTTAATTTTTTTTTTATTTCTTAAGCAATCTCTACACCCAATGTGAGGCTTGAACTCACAACCCTGAGGTCAAGAGTTATGCCCTACCAACTGAGCCAACGAGGCGCTCCCATTTAAGCACTTTGAATGGAAGCATATTCATGTAGAATTAAGAGTTGGCACACTATGGCTCACAGACCAAATATAGCTGGTTGCCTAATTTTGTAAATAAAGTTTTATTGGAACACAGCCATGCTCATTCATTCATAATTCTCTGTGGCTGTTTCCATGCTGTAAGGGTAGAGCTGAGTAGTTGCAACAGACACTATATGGCTCTCATGGCTTAAAATATATACAATCTGACTCTTTAGGGAAAAGGTTTGCTGACCCTTCCTGATCATCATATCTGGTCTACATTCCCTGCAGCATTTTTGTAAGGAACAAAGGCAAAGATGCATGAAAGATCTTTGTGAAGTGAAAAATGCTACTCATAAAAGGGGTTAACCTTATTAGTTAGGAAGATGATTATCATGAAGCCACTGCAATCACTCAATGATTGTGCAAAAAAAAAAAAAGCGTCGAATTATATGATTCAGACTGCTTCAGGAGGACTTCAGGGAAGTGTGAAATCATCCCCCTGGGCATAGGCCAGCCAGGCCTACCTAAATATCAGCTTAGCCTTGGGGTAACAACCACTTCACCATAGTGGAGGTGAAGAGGAAACATACATACCTGGAATCAAATTTCCACTCTACCACTTATCAGCTGTGTGCCTTTGGAACCTCACAAACTCTGCTTGTCAGGTTCCTCATCTGTAAAAAATGAGGAGAGTAAACATACCTGTCCCATAGGATTGTTGTGAGGATCAAATGAGATAATGCATGGAAAGAGACGGTACTGGGCTCACTGTCAATATCAATGGTAATTGTCAACTTCATCGTCACCATCTAGCTACCTCTCCCACATTCTGAACTAATTCTGTGGCTAAGGAAACAAGTTTGTGTGCCTGCCCTGTTATATCCTGAAGAGGTCAGCACAGGATACCAAGGGTCTCACTTTCCTCCATGTTTTTCCTGTGTTCATCCACTCCCCAAGGCTGTACTACTTTCTTCCCAGATTACCTCTGAACCTTGGGTTCATCCTAGCCTCTCCTCTCCCTTACTTCCTACATCAAATAGACTTCTAATTTTGCTTCCTGAAACTAATCTCTAGTATCTGCACTTTAGGTTCCACTCTTTTTTTTTTCAGAGAGAGAGAGAGAGAGTGCACATAGGAGTGGGAGAGAGGGGCAAAGGGGCAGAGAGAGAGAGAGTCTCAAGTGGGGCTCAGTCCCACAACCCTGGGATCATGACCTGAGCCAAAATCAAGAGGCAGATGCCCAACTGACAGAGACACCCAGGAACCCCTAGGCTCCATTCTTATGACCAAGGTCTTATTTCACAGGCTCACTAGCTCCTGGTTCAACTCCTTATCACAGCCTTCCAGGTGGGCACCTGACTCTACGCAATTCCAGCTCCAGTCCATCCTCCATGCAGCATCTATGTTACCTATGCTCTAGGATAAAATCACGCCACTTCTTTACTTTAAAAGCTTTGGGACTCCCCATTGCTTGTTAGTTGCACGAGGACCTTCTAAACCTGCCACCTGCCTACCCATGGAATCTCATCTTCCTCCAACTGTTTCCTGTTGGTCCCCTCCCCATGCCTGTGTTTCAATCACGTGCATCTACTTGCTGCTCCCCTAGGCAACCTACAGACCCAAGAGTAAGAAAAAAATGTTTGATATTGCAAACTATTGAGATTTGGAGAGTTGTTTTTTATGCAACATTATCTCAGCAGAAATCTGAATAATATGTGACAGAGATTGTAATTGAGTAACCAGGTATTGAGCTGAAGTGTTTTTTCCCCCTAATATAACATCTATAGCACAATTTCACTCCAAAATAAAGTCATGGATTTAAAAACTCACACATAAATACACATGAAGAGGGAAATCACCTATTCTGTCTTTGGGAAACATTTGCTAAACGTGTGTCTTATATACCCACAACCTCACTCCCATTAGTGGGGGGCAATTTTCATTTATAAAATACCATAGTAAAGTTTCAAAGAATAACAATTATGACTGCAGAAAAATCAAAGAAGCAGAAAAATGCAGAGGAAATGGCATTCAATGAAAAGCCTGAGAAGAAGTAACGCAAAATGGAGACAATTTAGGTTGATTGAATGATTCTGAGTGTAAGAAAGGAAGCGTTGTCAACAAGACAAACAGATAACCATGTGAGGTGTATAAATAAGAGGTCCTCAAAGGGGCAGGAAGAGTGCGAAGAGTGAAAATCTGAGCAGTACCCTGGATGTAGAGCTGAGCCAGATGAGTCACCGAGGGGAGGTTGGTGCTGTGGCTGGGTAAGAAGGCCCAGGTCATGGGAGAACAGTGTGCCCAAGTAGAGGTAGCTATTGAATTAATTCCTTTGGGCATTTATCTGAGAGCCTTAATGGATGCTTGAAGATCATTTTGTCCACATTAGCTACTGAGGAGACTTGACCCTCAATGAGAGGCACCATTGGGTACATTAATCGCCCTTGCTAATGGCCTGACCTCTTTGATAATGTCACATATACAGTTCTTTTCCCGGATTGGTTTTGGAGTGCCCCTGCCCCCATAATAATTCCATATTGTTTCTTTCACCTTGTTGCTAGGAAGGAAGGAAAGGAGCAAGGGTGGGAGGAAGGAGACAAGAAGGGCAAAGAGTAAGCTATAATTCACTTCTGGTAGCTACGTGCAAGGCAGTGTTGGTACCCTGGGAATTACCCAACTAGGTAAAGATGTCCTATTTAGTTCCCAGGGCCGTGTGTGCATACTGTGAATTACTTTGATCTTCAGTCTGAATGAGGGGACTCGAAATAATCCAGGAGTTGGAACCCATACCTAATTTATAGCAAAAACTCCTTGCTGGAAAAACATGGGGAGCAGGGCAGAACCCACCAGTTATCATTAGTCATCAAAGGAAAAAAAATTTTTTTCATCCAGCCTTTCTAGGTAATTAACATGACATCATCTAAGAGCCTGTGGTGTGAAATGGGTACTAAGTATCACAGAGAATTGATGTCAGCTCTTTTGGTGCTTCATTTCAACATAAACTTTGATAAACAGAACAGAAAGAAAATAGGATATTTTTGTTATTTGAATATTCTAACATATTCCACCCTGGAAATTATTTCTGAGAGTTAATAAATTACAAATGTCTGCTGAGTAGATCTAACGTCAGTGATTTCCCAGTTTCCATGGGCCATAAATTGCTAAATCCTTTGGGGAGAGCTTTGTATATCAGGTTTGAAAAAGGCTCTGCATCCAGAACATGCATTAAACAAACAAATAAACAAATAAGTAAATCTCCCATATCAACAGGCAATGCCCTGGGCGATTTGGGCAATGGGTCTTCTTTGATGGCAGTGTCCTAGTCTAGAACACAGACTTCATATAAATTCAATTAGTATAGAATAAGCTATAGCTTGCAGTGGCCCATTTTAGAGAAGGGACTCTTTAGGGGCACCCAAGTGGCTCAGTCGGTTGAACGTCCAACTTCTACTCAGGTCATGATCCAATGGTTCACGAGTTCAAGCCCCGCATTGGACTCACTGCTGTCAGCGCAGAGCCCACTTTAGATCCTCAGTCCTCCTCTCTCTCTCTGCCCCTTCCCCCAAAATAAACAAACATGAAGAAAAAACAAAAGGGATTCTTTATAATTTTTATTAGAGAAAAAAGTTAATGATAAAAACATGGTAATTAAGAATTTTAAAGGAAAACATGGCTGTCTTAGCAGTCCAACAACTCCTAACAAAATAAATAAGTAAAATAAATTTGGGAAGGGACTGAATCATTTTCTTCTACACACCTTAGGTTCCTATATTTAAAGTAAAAGGCATGGACCAGAAAATTTCTAAGTTCCTTCCTGGTGGCCAAGGGCCAAAATCTCCAAGTCTGTTTGTCAACATAAATTAAGGGTAGGTCTTCAGGGGCGCCTGGGTGGCTCAGTCGGTTAAGCGTCCGACTTTGGCTCAGGTCATGATCTCATGGTTTGTGAGTTCGCACCCCATGTTGGGCTCTGTGCTGACAGCTAGGAGTCTGGAGTCAGCTTCAGATTCTGTGTCTCCCTCTCTCTCTCTCTGCTCCTCCCCTGCTCATGCTCTCTCTCTCAAGAATAAACATTATTATTTTTTTTTTAAGGGTAGGCCCTCATACCTGCAGCCAAGGTTCCTCTGAATCTAGCCTCCCACCTCTACCCCTACCTAACTCCATTTTGTGTTAACTCGCACAACTCACCAGAAACCCCTCCACTTTACCAAAAGCACTCTTCTCAGTGGGACATCCTTGGAAAGACCAGGCTCCAAATTTTTCTGGACCTTGGCCCATCTGCTCCCCTCATTTGGAATGTCATCCCTAGATTCCCTAAAATCCCACTTTTTGTTTGAGACACTGCTCACTGTTTGCTTCTTCTATGAAGCTTTCCCTGACTAGATGAACTCTGACTCCTTCATTTCTCTGAGCTACTGTTTGTATGATCTCCAGCGTGGTTACATTCAGTCCAGTATGTACTGTGGAAGTCTCATTTAGTTTAAGGGCTGGGGCTGTAGAACCAGGCTGCCCAGATTCCAATCCCATATATACCACTTATTTACTCTATGACCTTGAGCGGTTAGTCAACCTCAATTCACCTCTCTATGCCTCAGTTTTATAAACTGAGGATAATATGATATGTACTTCGGAAGTTGTGAGTCATGGCACCACTTCTGGCCAAATCATTTCAAGTGGATTTATTGAGAATGTCTCAAGAAATGTGTTCAGCATTCTACAACATCAGCATTTATCACATTTTTTGTAGTCTACCTAAAAATGTGTATTATTTTAATATATTCATGTTCATATAGGAAACTTAAAAATAACACCCAGAGATTGTTAAAAATGTTGCATTTATTCTTACAGACATTTTCCCACAAATTGTGGTAGTTTTAAATTTTTTCCAAGAAAGTCTTTGACACTCCTTCCCTCAAAGGTGGAGCCTAATTCTATTCCCATTGCAAATGGGTCAGACTTAAAGACTCACTTGTAACTATTAAAATGTGGAAGACATGGTGGTATGTGATTTCTAAAACTATCTCGGTGTCTCTCCATCTCTCTCCCTCTCTCTCACCCTTTAGCCCCCTCTCTCCCTTCCTCCTTCTCTCCCTGCCTTTCTCTTTGTCTCAACACTCTCTCTGGGGGAGCCAGTTGCCATATGGGGACATTCAAGCAGCACAATGGAGTGGCACATATGGTGAAGAACTGATGCCTCCTGCCAACAGCCACATGAGTGAGCCATCTTGGAAGGGATCCTCCAGCCCCTGTCAAGTCTTCAGAGACTGTAGCTCCAGCCAACATTCTGAGTCCAAAGACACGAGTTACCCTGAACTGAAACCACCCAGACAAGCCATTCCCAACTTCTAGACACACAGACACTATGAGATAATAAACATTTGTTGTTTTAAGCCACTAACTTTTGAAGTAATTTTTAAAGCAGCAATAAATAATTAATACACATACATATAACACCCACACAATATACACTATATATATTTCCCAAGAAATGGGAAAACACTTCATATATTCTTTTGTAACCCTCTTCACTTAAAAAAATTTTTTAATGTTCATTTATTTTTGAGAGAGAGGGAAAGCGTGCATATGCACATGCAAGCAGGGGAGGGGGCAGAGAGAAAGGGAGACAGAGGATCCAAAGCAGGCTCTGTGCTGACAGCACAAAGCTCAATGCGGGGCTCAAACCCATGAACCAGGAGATCATGACCTGAGCCGAAGTCGAATGCTTAACTGACTAAGCCACCCAGGCACCCTTTCATTTTTTATTAATAATAATGTATCATGAAGTTCTTTTCATATGTATCCTCAGTGATGATTTTAAGAGTCAGGAATTACATGCAGCCACTGCCAAAAACAATTTTTTTTAATTACTCTATATATCTTGGAGGGGGAAAAAGAAACATTTCCCTCTACCCTCTTAGATTTGTTTCTGGGGCAAATTAAACTTACAACAAACCTATTAACAAGAAAAAGGGCATACAAATTTATTTGATATTAATATTAAAATATTTACACACACATGGGGGTCTCACAGAAAAGGAAGTGAAATTGAAGGAAGTGAGGAGGCCTGAGAGATTATATACCGCTTTAACAAACAGTTGAGAAATTTTTGAGAAATGACAAGGCAAAGAAAAACAGTTTGGGCCTCTAGAGGTGGTAAATTGTGGGCGATAAATATAAAGGGAAAACTAATAGAAGATAAAGGTTATTTCAGTGACATTTGTTACTCAGATTCAATCTCATGCCATCTCTGGGGTGATAAGAGTGCCTCTGGTGATTTTCCTCTTGCTGGTATGGGAGCAGGGTGGGGGAACATCTTCGCAAAGGGAAATTTATACCTTGTCTTTAGGCAGAAAGGGGAGGGTAGAGAACTTTTCCCACATCTGCGGTTTCTCATTTGCCTTTAGCTCAAAATAATCCTTATGCCAAAGTGGCATATTTTGAGGTGGCATATTCTGATCTCCTTCAGGGTAGTGGGGAGTGGGGTATAAAATTCCCAGGGGCCAAAATCTGTATTCTACAGTTTGAGATGAGGCTTAAAATGTGACCATTGGTGCCATCGCTTGAAGGAGAAAACAAATTCTAACTGAGGTGTTTGTGGCTGGTGTCTATTCTCTCCCTGATGGTGGGTTTTGCTGCAGGAGGAAGACTATGGTAGGTAAGTAGATATGAAGACATAGAATGGGATGAGTTTGCATGTAGTCTGAAGTATGGTGCAGGAGATTCTAATGAAAGAATAGTTAGACTAGAGGCGTAGAGACCTTGAGGATTAATGAACTCTCCAGAGGGAGAAGAACATTCCAAGGATCCTGGGCTCAGCCTTGGGTGAGTTGCATAAATAGATGGAGGGAAGAGAAAGAGGGGATGAAAAAGAAGGCACAAAAAGAGACATCAGCAAGGATAGGGAAAAGCAGTGGCAGATTGAGACCACAATAGCCAGGACAATTAGCATGTCAGGAAAGTGAAGGGAAAATAGGCATGGTCAAAAGTTTCAGATGCCATGAGAAGAAAAAAAAACAAAAAAGGACCATTGGATTTTACAAGAAGGTCATGTAATGGTCTTTCAAAATACCAACTGGGGTGAGCACGGGAGACAAGAACCAAATTGATGCTTGCTTTTGCTTTGGCTTGGTTTGATTTGGTTTTCCCCCAGGTCTTTTTCAGTAGACTTCTAGGGATGAGTTCATTGGGCATCCCCAGGAAGTCTCCTCTGCCCTTCTAGGCTGGGCTAGGTGCCACATTCCTATGCATTCCCTCAGCGCCCTGTGCTCTCCTGCCACACAATATTTAATCACACACTGTAGACAGGAATCCCATATTTGCCCATCTTTCCACCTCTAGAGTAGCAGCTGCTCAAGAGAAGGGAATGCTTGGTTCTCAGCCGTGTCTCCAGGACCTAGCATGCTTCTTGCATACTGTACAAGCTTGGAGAATCTTTGATGAATGAACGGGAGAGGGAGGAACACGGAAATAGAAGGAAGAGGAAAAGACCTTTGTTGAGAAGTGTGGCCACGGAAGAAGGGAAGCAGTAGAACCATAGTGAGGGAGAGCACTAGAGTCAGGTGAAGGGATGACCTTTCAAAGGAAGGCTGGTTTGAACTTGGTCCTAGAACCATCTAAGCTGGAAGCTAAGGATGGACCCAACAGTAGGCTTTGGACCCAGTATAATGACAAAATCTGCATCTGTCTTGGCCCTTGGAAGGCCAAAAAGCCTAAACACCTATATAATTTCTTTTTAAAATTTATTTATTTATTTATTTTGAGAGAGAGAGAGAGAGAGAGAGAGCATGAGCATGGGAGGGGCAAAGAGAGGGGGAGAGAATCCTAAGCAGGCTCTGTGCTGTCAGTGCAGAGCCCTATGCAGGGCTTGATCTCATGAACCATGGGATCATGACCTGAGCCAAAACCAAGAGTTGGACACTTAACCAACTGAGCCACCTACATGCCTCACCTGTATCATTTCTGCTATCTTTATATTTGTGCACAAAGATCATGTGCTAATGTAGATCATCCTCTTATTTAGTCAAGATAATACTTATGAAATGAATAAGATACAGAATTCTTATTTACTGTATTATCAGAATGTTAGCATTCAAATTCTAGATGCAATTTGGAGGTAGGCATTCTACATATGATGTGGAGTAAAAAAATCACGTGTGCTTCATATATTGAAATTTTTTCAATCTGTTGAAGTATAAACGCATATTGATCCTCGCAAAAGTTAAACACTACTGCAGTTAATGATGATGTGAAAGCTATTAATTTTATATTCCAAAACAATTATTATGAACTTTCAAATAGTTAAGTAGAGATTTAGATTGACAGTTTACACCACATTCACAGAGTATTCGTTGGTAAGTTTAAGAAGAACATTAATTCCTTTCTGAACCGACAAATGTTTTATAAACACTTAAATTCAGAAATAATACAAGTCCAAAAGACAGAGATTAAACTCTATCAGAAGCCTGTTTTTTTTTTTTTTGTTTTTGTTTTTTTTTTTTTTTTTTTTTTTTTTTTTTTTTT